>NC_041392.1:413454076-413472249 GCF_002162155.2 Triticum dicoccoides
CATCGCCTGCCTCCGCCGCCGCCTCGCCATGCTCGCCGGCGCCGCCGCGCCCTGCGGATCCCGAACTCCGGCGAGCCCCCGCGCCTCACGCCTCCTTCCTCGTCTGCTCCGGCGACGTACTCCGGCGAGATCCCGAAGATTGGATAAGATCCACCAATCCCGCGATCCAAATGGCCCCCTCGTCTCGGATCTCTTCGTCCCGCTTTTCTCCGTCCCGCGTTGACTTCCGCGGAGGTAAAATTCCACTATGTCCCGAAATTCTCAGATCCAAGTGCCTCTGTTCGTAGCTCTGTAACTTTGCATCCGTAGCTTCGTAACTTTGCATCTGTAGCTCCGATTCATGCATATAGCATATGAAAATGTTCATCTCAGAGAGTACATCATTTCATTCCATTGCATCATTTTCATTTGAGTTCATCTTGATGCCCGAAATGCTGTTAGAAGAGGGCTACTTGAGTTAATTGTCAGATCTGCTACTCCATTTAGGTTTTTGTCATTTTTGCCATGATTAATGTGTGCATGATATGCCTGTGAGTTCTACATATGTTTTGTTAAGGGTTTTGTCATTTTTCCAGAGGTGCAACCCATGTATTTTTGTGATGTGTCTGGTGACTAGTGCAAGCTTGCAAAGTGGTGCACTTGCTAATTCTGTTTTTAGGGACTTAACAATTCCAGTAAGTCCTTGAGCTGCTTATCTCATGATGCCATATGTTCATGTTGTTTCCTAGTGATCCGTGCCTCTTTTGAGGATGATCAGTAAGGATGTTTTGTTAATCTTGTAGTGGTCTATCCATCCATGTCCTTGTTTGCAATTATGGAGCACCCTATCTTGAGTCAATCGAGCTCTACTTTTGCTACTTTGTGAATCTGGGCAGATTGTCAACTTGTTTGCAATTTTGCCGATGATGTTGTAGTTGATCCGTGCATGCTATGCTTTTGTTCTTGCCATGTCTAGCTTGCATTTTATGCCTTATTGATGTATGTATGCTTGTATTGCCATGACTTGCACTGTAGTGAGTGCATCGAGCTCGTAAACATGTCTACTTGAGTTATATTTCAGCATGTGCCAGTTTTCACTAAGTCTGAAAACTGATTATGTTTTTGCTATGTTCACATGCTTGCAATTGTATTTTATGATCCCCTTTGGCTCAAGGTCACTAAGGGACTTTTGTTAAGCTCTTTGAGTAGCTCCATGCCATGCTTTACTTTGCCATGTTCAGGTCCTGTAGCATGTAGTTTTGTTGCTCCGAAGAGGGCTACCTGATCTGAAATTCCAGACAAGTGTTAATTTCACTAAGTCTGGGATCTGTTTGCCATATGCATTTTTGCAATGCTTGTTTGAACCTGTCAATGGATGAATTGGCTGTAGCTCAGCGCTAGACTTTTGTTAAGCATCTTGAATGCATACCTGCCATGTATTTTGTTGCCATGGTTGAGTGCTGTAGCATGTTCATCTCATTGCATTTAGATGGCCACTTGCTGTAAATCGCAGACCGGTGTCATATTTGAATCGCTTGCCATTTCCAAACCGTAACTCCGATTCCGGTGTTCTTTATATCGTTTTCATGCGATTTCATCTCACCTTTCCAGTGGCACACTTGGATTTCCAAGTTGAGGCCAGGTTCATGCATTCCTTGTCCAATCATGCATATGCATCGCATACCGCATCCCGCATATCATACCATGTTCATGTGTTGGTTGTTTACTATGTTGTGCTTCTTTCCGGTGCTTGCTTCTTTGGGTTGGTTCCGGTAACGTCGCGTTTGTGAGGACCCGTTTGACTATGTCCGTTTGTCTTCTTCATGGACTCGTTCTTCTTCCTTGCGGGATTTCAGGCAAGATGATCATACCCTCGAAATCACTTCTATCTTTGCTTGCTTAGTTGCTCGCTCTTTTGCTATGCCTATGCTGCGATGCCTACCACTTGCTTGTCATGCCTCCTATATTGTTGAACCAAGCCTCTAACCCACCTTGTCCTAGCAAACTGTTGATTGGCTATGTTACCGCTTTGCTCAGCCCCTCTTATAGCGTTGTTAGTTGTAGGTGAAGATTGAAGTTTGTTCCTTGTTGGAACATGGAGTTGTTGTTCCTTGTTGGAACATGTTTACTTGTTGGGATATCACAATATCTCTTATTTAATTAATGCATCTATATACTTGGTAAAGGGTGGAAGGCTCGGCCTTATGCCTGGTGTTTTGTTCCACTCTTGCCGCCCTAGTTTCCGTCATATCGGTGTTATGTCCCCGGATTTTGCGTTCCTTACGCGGTTGGGTGATAATGGGAACCCCTTGACAGTTCGCCTTGAATAAAACTCCTCCAGCAATGCCCAACCTTGGTTTTACCATTTGCACTAACAACCTACCACCTTCCCTTGGGTTCTGCAGACTCAAGGGTCATCTTATTTTAACCCTCCCCCCCCCCGGGCCAGTGCTTGTCTAAGTGTTGGTCCGAAATGGGCAGCCTGCGGGACCACCTCGGGGAAACTTGAGGGCTGGTTTTACTCGTAGCTTGATCTATCCGGTGTTGCCCTGAGAACGAGATATGTGCAGCTCCCATCAGGATGTCGGCGCATCGGCCGATGTTGTTGGTTTAGTTTTACCCTATCGAAATGTCTTGTTGTACCGGGATACCGACTCTGATCAGAATGTCTCAGGAGGAGGTCTATTCCTTCGTTGACCGTGAGAGCTTGTGATGGGCTAAGTTGGAACACCCTGCAGGGATTTGAATTTTCGAAAGCCGTGCCCACGGTTATGGGCAGATGGGAATTTGTTAACATCCAGTTGTAGAAAACCTAAAGTAGACCTTAATTAAAATGAATCAACCGCGTGTGTAACCGTGATGGTCTCTTTCCGGCGGGGTCCGGGAAGTGAACACGGTTGTTGGAGTTATGCTTGACGTAGGTTGTTATAGGATCACTTCTTGATCATACTTTTATCGACCATGCTTTGCCTTCTCTTCTCGCGCTCATTTGCATATGTTAGCCACCATATATGCTAGTCGCTTGCTGCAGCTCCACCTCACACCTTTTACCTTACCCATAAGCTTAAATAGTCTTGATCGCGAGGGTGCGAGATTGCTGAGTCCCCGTGACTCACAGATACTTCCAAAACCAGCTTGCAGGTGCCGATGAGTCCTTGCAGATGACGCAACCAAGCTCAAGGAGGAGCTCTATGAAGATCTTGTCCTTTATGTTGTTTCGTTCTAGTTGATCAGTAGTGGAGCCTAGTTGGGGTCGATTGGGGACCTTTGTCGCATTTGGGGTTCTTCTTTTGTTTTGGGTTCCGTAGTCGGACCTTGATTGTATCTAGATGATGTAATGCTTTATTCATATAATTGTGTGAAGTGGCGATTGTAAGCCAACTATGGAATCTCTTTCCCTTATTATATTACATGGGTTGTGTGAAGATTACCTCACTTGCGACATATGCCTTCAATGCGATTATGCCTCTAAGTCGTGCCTCGACACGTGGGAGATATAGTCGCATCGAGGGTGTGACACTATGCTTCACAGACGAAGTTATGGATCATCAAATCCCAGAGGGTTTCAAAACCGTAAATATAGAATCATACGACGGCACAACAGATCCTGCGGTATGGATCGAGGATTTCCTCCTGCATATCCACATGGCCCGCGTTGATGATCTACACGCCAGTAAATACCTCCCGCGTTGATGATCTACACGCCAGTAAATACCTCCCACTCAATAGCTTGCCAGCAGAGTCCATTGGCTGTTGGGAGGATCTGGAAGCCGCATTCCTCGACAACTTCCAGGGCACTTACATGCGACCCCCAGATGTCGATGACTTGAGCCACATAATTCAGCAGCCAGAGGAATCGGCCAGGCAATTCTGGACACGGTTCCTAACAAAGAAAAATCAAATTGTCGACTGTCCGGATGCAGAGGCCCTAGCAGCTTTCAAGCACAACTTCCGCGATGAATGGCTCGCCCGGCACCTTGGCCAGGAAAAGCCGAAACCTATGGCAGCCCTCACGACACTCATGACCCGCTTCTGTGCGGGAGAGGATAGCTGGTTGGCTCGCAGCAATAACATATCAAAGAACCATGGTACTTCGGATACCAAGGATGGCAATGGCAGGTCATGTCGCAACAAACATAAGCGCCGCATTAACAGCGACAATACCGAGGATACGACAGTCAATGCCGGATTCAAGGGCTCTAAACCCGGTCAGCGGAAAAAGCCATTCAAAAGAAGCACTCCGGGCCCGTCCAGTTTGGACCGTATACTCGATCGCTCGTGCCAAATACACGGCACCCCCGACAAGCCAGCCAACCACACCAACAGGGATTGTTGGGTGTTCAAGCAGGCCGGCAAGTTAAATGCCAAAAACAAAGATAAGGGGTCACATAGTGATGACGAGGAGGAGCCCCAGCAGCCGAACACCGGAGAACAGAAGAGGTTCCCCCCACAAGTGCGGACGGTGAACATGATATACGCAACCCACATCCCCAAGAGGGAGCGGAAGCGTGTGCTCAGGGACGTATATGCGTTGGAGCCAGTCGCCCCAAAATTAAACCCATGGTCCTCCTGTCTAATCACCTTCGATCGTAGGGACCACCCCACTAGTATCCGTCATGGCGGATTTGCCGCACTGGTCCTAGACCCAATCATTGACGGATTTCACCTCACTCGAGTCCTTATGGATGGCGGCAGCAGCCTGAACCTGCTTTATCAGGACACAATGCGCAAAATGGGTATAGACCCCTCAAGGATCAAACCCACTAAAACGACCTTTAAAGGCGTCATACCTGGTGTAGAGGCCCATTGCACAGGCTCAGTAACACTGGAAGTGGTCTTCGGATCTCCGGATAACTTCCGAAGTGAAGAGTTAATCTTCGACATAGTCCCGTTCTGCAGTGGCTACCATGCACTACTTGGGCGAACCACATTTGCGAGATTCAATGCAGTACCGCATTATGCATATCTCAAGCTCAAGATGCCAGGACCTCGGGGGGTCATCACAGTCAATGGTAACACAGAGCGCTCTCTCCGCACGAAGCAGCACACTGCGGCCCTCGCAACAGAAGCGCAAAGCAGCCTCTTAAGGCAATCCACTAGTTCGGCGATTAAGGACCCGGACACCTTCCAGCGCGCCCGGAGTAATCGGCAACAGGACCGCATGGCACGTTCCGAGCTCGCATAGAAATGCGGCCCCCACCCCGGTCCCAGCCAAACGGCGAAATCCGTTCCACGCGTACATAATTATGCATTAAAAATACCATGGGCACAGGAGGGGAGGGGGGCACGACTGTGGAATGCTCCAAGTCGCGGCTTAAACTGCACTAGGGGCTTCCCGCTTTGTTATTTTTCTCTTTCAGGACTTTATGTCTGGAAACCCTGTCCGGCAGCATGATTGTCGAACACATGATGCAGCAACCAAGGAGACAGAGAGCTACGTCACACCACAGAACTCCCAGGTGGATTACGATAACGGGTGAAATACTTGCTTTAATACTATTCCTCAGCTCGCCCTTGGAAGGGACGTGTCAAATAGTCCTACTTTTGGCTTATCGCACTACTTGTATCATTCTGCTCTAACGCACCTTTTTGAATAAAACAATGTGTAGCATTAAGACTATTATTGCATTCTTCCTTTACATATATATGTTCATTCATGACATCTAGCACCCGTACACTCTGGTACGGCCAATACGCCAGGGGCTTAAGCATACCCCATAATGCAGCGTGAGAAGTCCGAACACTTTCGACGGTGCGGCACCCCGAACTTATAGCATTATATGCATCAGCTCTGAATCATGTCTTGGGTCAATAGTTGGGTTTGCCCGGCTCCCATGTTTTGGTACCTTACGTTCCACTATATCGGCTAAGGTAGCATTGGGAGAACTACTGCGATTGTGCCCCGGTTCTGCTGGGCTAAGCACCTCAGTAGAGAAAGCTAAAACTGACTGTCATGATAAGGCGAGAGACTGGTCGCTGTTCGAGAGGTTTCAAATCCCTAAAGACTTATGCCGCTTAGAGCGAGGAGTCAGCCCTGTCTGGCTTAAGGAGTGCATCGCGCCCTGAATTCGGCCTTCCGAATACTAAGGGCTTCACCGAAATTTAAAATTATAGAATTCTATGGCTAAGTGAGAGTGATAACGCATTATAGTCCAATTGCCTTGTTCGTCGTGCTGAGCACCTCCCTCGAAGGACCCAACAATGGGAACAAGAGTGCTCAGGTTTATCCCAAACACCCTAGCACTCGTGGCGTGGGGGCAGAAGCCGACGACTAGCCATCTCTCAGATTTGATAAACAGCCGAATAGAAGGCAATATTTTAAATTCAAACAAGCGTTGCATAGCGCATATGAACAAGTTTTCATAATACAGGATTACACGAGCAAGTTTACTCAAATATTACATCTTTCATACACTCGTCCGCTACAAGACGGGCACCCTTCAGGACACCCCCATAGTACATCTCGGGGTGGCGATGCTCTTTACCCGCTGGCGGCCATTCCTTCACCAGCTTCACGGCGTCCATCTTGGCCCATTGCACCTTGACACGGGCGAAAGCCCGGCGTGCGCCTTCGATGCATACAGACCTCTTAATAACTTCCAGCTGTGGGCAGGCATCCACAAGCCGCCTCACCAGGCCGAAGTAGCTGTTGGGATGGGCATCGCCAGACCACATCCGGACTATAAAGCCCTTCATGGCCTGTTCGGCCGCCTTGTGCAGCTCGACCAATTGCTTCAGCTGGTCGCTCAGAGGCATCGGGTGTTCGGTCCCAGTATACTGAGACCAGAACAGCTTCTCCATTGAGCTTCCCTCCTCGGCCTAGTAAAACTATGCGGCATCCGACACGCTACGGGGCAAATCTGCGAATGCTCCTGGAGAGCTTAAGTAACAAGTAATTTACTTTCACATGCTTGCTTTGCATATAGAATGCCTTACCCGCGCTATCTTCTTCATCGCATCAATCTCCTGGAGGGCCTTTTGGGCCTCTGCCTTGGCATTCTTTGTGCTCTCGAGGGCCGCGGCAAGCTCGGACTCTCGCGTCTTCAAGTCAAGCTCCAACGCCTCGTGCTTCGTCACGAGAGCGTGGAGCTCTTGCTGCACCTCGCCCACCCATGCCTCCTGCCTTTCCCGCTCGGTGCGCTCCTTGGCCGCTTTGTTTTCGGCCTCGGTTAGCGCTTGCTTCAGGGTCGCCACCTCGGTCGTGGCCCTGGCAAATTTACGATGATCCTGTCATTTTTCAATCGCATTCTTCTTATATATATCCATAGACTAGTTACTACCTACCTTTGTTCTCCTTGAGCTGCCTCTTGGCAAGGATGAGCTCTTTCTTAGACCCTTCGAGGTCCTGCTTCAGTGCGGCGACCTCCACAGTCAGTGCGGCAGAGGCCAGCAACGAAGCCTGCATACACATATAGACATACTTATATTAGACTCCTGCAATATTGTTTGATCCTCTATTCGGCTTTTCTTTGTGAACACCGAACAGAGCATCTGGGGCTACTATCTATGTGGTAATATTTTTCCTATATTTCAAATACTTACCTCAAAGCCTGTTAGAAGGCTGGCACAGGCTTCAGTCAGTCCGCTCTTGGCGGACTGAACCTTCTGGATCACCGCACTCATAATAGTGCGGTGCTCTTCGCCGATGGAAGCGCTGCGAAGCGCTCCCAACAGATTGTCCGGTGCCCCTGGATGGGCAGGGGTCACCGGCATAGGCGTCTTGCCCCTTTTAGAAGGAGGCCGTCTGCCCAAGTCCGGAACCACTTGAGGTTCCGGCATGGTGTTCGGCTGAGGGCCAAACTCGGAGCCCTCGGGAGCCTTACTCCCTCTGCTCCTGGAGTCCGGAAGGTCGCCTTGAGGCGCCTCCGGGATTGTCTCCCCTCGACCCGGTGCCTCTTGAGACAATACCTCGGCATTGTCCGTAGGGCAAGGGGAGGTGGTGGTCGGAAGTGGATCGCTATCCATGTCTAATGAGTCCAAGGAGCCGCCCGACGAAGATGCGTCTATACGGGCTTGGGGCGGTCTACATAATCATATTCGGCGTTAGGAGAAGCAGTGCGACAAAGGTATGCTATGAACTACTCGGGTATCCGAATACTTATGACTTCGCCAGGCGCTTGGCCCTGAGCAGCCACTCGTCTACGCCTTCGGCGGCGGTGGTGGAGTAGTCCGGAAGGAGGGTTCTCCCCTTCTTGGACCCTTCGGCCCCCCCGGTCGGGGCGGCCTTACTTTTCTTGTCTCCCCCGACTGAAGGGGGAGCATCTTCATCTTCCTCCTCGTCTTTGGGGAGGAGTGCGTCGCGGAGTTATCGGACGATGAGTCCGATAACACTGGCGCCAGGAACTCTTTCGGGTTCCCTTGGCCTTCTTGGTCTTCCCCGGCACCTTGTAAGGAGCCGGAGTCAGCATCTCCGTCAGGAGAGCGTCCGCAGTGTCTTTGGGCAGACAGGTTGGACAGTTAATCTTCCCCAACGTCTCCACCCAGTCCTGTCAAAGGCATGGAGCTCAGACCCCGCACATTGTTAAGCTAGGGGAAATAAATATCCTACCAGATGTATAGAACTCACCGAATGCGCTAGGCGCTTCGCGCTTAGCCCACGGTCCTCAGTGAGAGAGGGGGGACCTCGGCGCCCTTGAACAGCACCCTCCAGACGTCCTTGTGCGTCGTGTCGAAGAGCTCGCTCAGAGTCTGGTGCTGGGCCGGGTTGAACTCCCACAAGTTGAAATCCTGTTGTTGACACGGGAGGATCCGGCGGATGAGCATGACCTGGACTATGTTGACAAGCTTGAGCTTCTTGCCTGCCATATTCCAAATACATTTCTGGAGTCCGTCCAGCTCCACCGATGAACCCCAGGACAGGCCCTTCTCTTTCCAGGAGGTGAGCCGCGTGGGGATTCCGGATCGAAACTCGGGGGCAGCCACCCAGTTGGTGTCGGGCGACTCGGTGATGTAGAACCACGCCGATTGCCAGCCCTTTATGGTCTCCACGAAGGAGCCTTCAAGCCATATAACATTGGGCATCTTGCCCACCATGGCTCCGCCGCATTCTTCTTGTTGGCCTCCCACCACCTTCGGTTTGATATTGAAGGTCTTTAACCACAGGCCGAAGTGGGGCCGGATGCGGAGGAAAGCCTCACACACGATGATGAACGCAAAAATGTTGAGGATGTAGTTCGGGGCCAGATCATGGAAGTCCAGCCCATAGTAGAACATCAGACCACGGACGAATGGATGGAGGGGAAACCCTGGTCCGCGGAGGAAGTGGTGGAGGAAAACTACCATCTTGTGAGGTTCCGAGGTAGGAACGATCTGCCCCGCAGCGGGCAGCCGATGCGCGATATTCGCGGCTAAGTATCCGGCTCCGTGCAGCTTCTTGATGTGTCCCTCTGTAACGGAGGAAGCCATCCATTAGCCTCCCGCTCCGGACATGTTTGGAGAAGGTTGAGGGGAAGTATGTGGACTTGGGCGTTCGAGCTCGAGTGCGCAAGAACGGATGAGCAAGGAGGAAGAAGGCATGGGTAGGGAAAGGTTAAACCTTATCCCTTTATAAGGGCGGCCGAAACTATGCACCCCCACTAGCCTGGTAAAACTCGCTTATCCCCCAAGCGCCGTAATTGGTGGCGCGGTTGGGTTACCCACGCCCGTATTAATGAGAATCCCGTAATAAGGGGGACACGATATCTGCGTTGAAAAGATGTGTCAAGAAACTGCCTCGCGTTATGTGCGGGGCTGGTTAAAGAAAAACGGTTCGAATAATCACCGAGCCATGGCATTATGTCATGTTGCCAAAACGTGTCAGCAGATTAGATTTGGGAAATATTATTCTCTCTACGGTGGTATGTGGAACTTATTTTGCAGGGTCGGACACTATCCTTGTATTCAAATTTTTCCGTGGTGTATTCGGAGGAGGAACCCGCCTTGCAATGCCAAAGATAACACTGTGCACCGGACTCATCGTCATTGAAGCCTGGTTCAGGGGCTACTGAGGGAGTCCTGGATTAGGGGGTCTCCGGACAGCCGGACTATATCCTTTAGCCAGACTGTTGGACTATGAAGATCCAAGATTGAAGACTTCGTCTCGTGTCCGGATGGGACTCTACTTGGCGTGGAAGGCAAGCTAGGCAATACGGATATGTATATCTCCTCCTTTGTAACCGACCTTGTGTAAGCCTAGCTCCCTCCAGTGTCTATATAAACCGGAGAGTTTTTGTCCGTAGAACAACATACAATCATACCATAGGCTAGCTTCTAGGGTTTAGCCTCTCCGATCTCGTGGTAGATCAACTCTTGTAATACTCATATCATCAAGAATAAATCAAGCAGGACGTAGGGTTTTACCTCCATCAAGAGGGCCCGAACCTGGGTAAAACATCGTGTCCCCTGCCTCCTGTTACCATCCGCCTTAGACGCACAGTTCAGGACCCCCTACCCGAGATCCGCCGGTTTTGACACCGACAGCCGGGCTCACATGATGCTGACTCCGAGGGTTCGGAGCCAGTGTCCGGAGAAGAGTCCGGCTTCCTGATGGTTGCCAGCAACACTACTTCCTCCGGTTCTCCCGTGCTAGGCTTAGTGGCCGCAGATAGTCTGGCGGGCTCAGTAATCCCATCTTCGAACCTGGTGATGCGCTCCGGATCTAAGGCCAGAGCGGCAGTAAGGGTCGTGAACCCTTGGAAGATCAAGTCTCCTCAGATATCAGCGACATAGTCCAGATTTCCAAAACTAATCTGGTGACCTGGGGCATAGCTGTCGATCTACTCTAGATGGCCAAGCGAGTTGGCCCGCAGTGCGAAGCCGCCGAATACAAAGATCTGACCGGGGAGGAAAACCTCCCTCAGGGCAGCATTGTTGTAGATGATTGATGGAGCCATCAAACCTTCTGATGATGACGCAATGGAACTCTCACTGAAAGCACCAATGTCGGTGTCAAAACCGGCGGGTCTCGGGTAGGGGGTCCCGAACTGTGCGTCTAAGGTCGATGGTAACAGGAGGCACGGGACACGATGTTTTACCCAGTTTCGGGCCCTCTTGATGGAGGTAATACCCTATGTCCTGCTTGATTGATATTGATGAGTATGAGGATTACAAGAGTTGATCTACCACGAGACCGTAATGGCTAAACCCTAGATGTCTAGCCTGTATGATTGTCCTTGCCTCTACGTACTAAACCGTCCGGTTTATAAAGACACCGAAGGGGCCTAGGGTTGTGTAGAGTCGGTTTACAAAGGAAGGAATCTACATATTCGAAAGCCAAGCTTGCCATCCACGCAAAGGAGAGTCCCATCCGGACACGGAGAGAAGTCTTCTTTCTTGTATCTTCATGACCCATTAGTCCGGCCCATGTTACATAGTCCGCCCGTGGACCCCTTAATCCAGGACTCCCTCACCTGGGCGCGCCCCCTGTCCTTGTGGGCCCCGTGTGGCCCCTTCCACTTATTCCAGCACCCATCCTCTTCCTCTTCCTCTAGAAAAAATCACTCCATCGCTCAAACTCGTGTTCTTGCTCTTCTTGCTGCCATTTTCGATCTCCTTGCTCAAAGCTCCTTTCACAAAACTGCTTTGGCGGATTGTTCTTCGGTATGTGACTCCTCCAATGGTCCAATTAGTTTTTGTTCTAGTGCTTTATTCAATGCAAATTTTTGCTGTTGTGGTGACCCTGTTCTTGATCTTGCATGTCAAATTTATATGGTCAAAAGTAGTTTTGATGCATGATATAGCCTCTAGGAACTTGTAGGAGTAGTTGCTATCAATTTTGTTGAGTTTGGTTCACTTTTATTTTGAGTCACTAAAAGTTTCAGAAATTTTCAAAGGAAGAAAATGATGAGGAGATTGTTGAGAGGATCTTCGAGCCGGGGTTCGAAGGAAAAAGAAAATGAGGAGAAAGAAAAGCCCAAGTATACTCGTGCCGCGGTGTCACATCCCTAGTTCTGGTATGCTCTGGGCTAGCTTGTCATGTGTTGCATCATGTTTAAATTGCATTTAAACATGAAATGGGGATTGATCCAAATCCTAGCACCAAATAGAATTCAACTAGGTTCAATTTAAAAATATGTTCAATGAACCCAAAATGCCTTCATAAATGTTCATCATTTCTGAAATGGGTGAAAACCTCTGTGAAAAATGGTGCACATTTTCTAGGTCATTTCTGGATTTTTGAATTAACTCATATTGTATTTGAATTGGAGCTATTAATTCCTATAAAATATTTGGTAGCTCCAAATATTCTGAAACTTGGTGAGGGCCTCAGGTTTAAACCAGATAGTGGCCACAGAAGTTTTTAGAATTTTATAAAGTTATTTGGTGTTTAATAAATCAAAAACAAACTACAGAAATAGAAAAACAGAAATGAGAGAGAGAGAAGTGTTTAGTTGTAGCCCACCTAGCACAGCCACCTGGCCCAGCACAGGAGGCCCAGACCACAATGGCATCCTTGTCTTCTACCCCTGCCAGAAGGCAGAGGAGAACCAGAGCACGACGCCGGCCGTGCCAGCTCCTGCTTCACGCTGGCGAGCTCCCCTTCATCCCAACAGCGCCTGGAGAATGCGTTGGCCCCTCTCGCTTTCCCCTCCTCTCTCCGGACCTCCCCTCGAGCTCATCCCCTCCTCTGATCCCTCCGTTCTCTCTGTTCGTGAGCGCCCGAGAACGCCGAAGAGCACTATCGCGTCCACCGCCTCCCCCTCGCTTCTCTGACCGTGTATAGAGCTCCACGACGACACAAGGATGCTCGGTGACGAAGCAGGCAATCCTGGAGGCACCGCAGCGACGCCATCATCGTCTTCTCCACCACCGTTCACCAGACCTCCCCGTCGTCGATTCGCTGGCTCCCGGATGCCCCCGAGCATGCTGACCAACTACTCTGCCTCTCTGTGAGCTCACGAATCTTTCCCCGCTTGCCCCGCTATCGATTTAGTCCTCTAACCCGCCTAGCCATCATGCCTGTGAGCCTATTGCCGCCGTCCATGGCGCCGCCATGGCCATAGATGTCGTTGTCGGTGTCAAAACCGGCGGATCTCGGGTAGGGGGTCCCGAACATTGCGTCTAGGATCGATGGTAAAAGGAGACAGGGGACACGATGTTTACCCAGGTTCGGGCCCTCTTCGTCCCGTCAGGTGCCAACGCGGCAAGAGCAGAGCTGCCAAGAAGTCCCTCGTCCGCAAGAAGCTGCCCGGGCGCTCCCTGCTCCAGCACGCCGCGACCATGCTCCTGCTCCCGCACGTCAAGACCCCGCGCTGCTCCCAGCTGCAGCGCGTGGGGACATGCAAGACCAAGCTCTCCGTCACCCAAAGCCTTCCGTGGCCACAGCAGGCTGCCGTGCCTTCACCACCGAGCTACGCAGCGTCGCGTGGCCTGGCAAGTTCAAGCCAGACCTGCCTCCTTGTTACGACGGCACGACCGACCCTGCGGAGTTCCTCCAGCTCTATGAGCTGGGCATCGAAGCTGCCAACGGAGACGAGAAGGTCATGGCGAACTGGTTTCCCATGGCGCTCAAGGACGGGGCCCGCACCTGGCTCCTGAACCTGGCTCCAGGCACGATCTCCTCCTGGGACGAGATGCGCACCCGCTTCATCGCCAACTTCCAAGGTACTCGCGACCGGCCACCCACCGTAAGCGACATGCGCCGCATCAAGCAGCAACCCGGAGAGACCCTATAGAAGTACATCCAGCGCTTCAACAACGCACGCCTCAAGATTCCCAAGGTGACCGAGGAGGCCATCATCTTAGCCTTCTCTGACGGCGTGCGTGATGTCAAGATGAAGGAGGAGCTGGCGATGCATCAAGACCTGTGCACTTCCTTGGAGTTGTTCAACTTGGCAACCAAGTGCGCCAGGGCTGAAGAAGGGCATCTCTCCCTCCTCGAGCTACCTGCCGCAGACCCAGAAGAGAAGAAGCCCAAGGCCAAGGATGTGAAGCGCAAGGGGGCTGCCGTGCTCGCGGCAGAACCAGACACCAAGCGGCGCAGAGATCAGCCTGAATCTTCCAAGGGCAGTCGGTACTGTGTGTACCACGACCTCCACACCCACAACACCAACGAATGTCAAGAGCTCCGAGCCATGCGAGAAGAAAGGATCGGCTGTCGCCCCAACCGCGGTGACCGGGGCTACAGTCGAGGAGGAGGAAGGAACGCATGACACTGGGAAGACCGCTGCCTGCGCCAAGGGTGGCGCGATCGACCTCGCGAGGATCGCTGGCAAGACCCGCCTCGCGAGGGAGACTGGAGGGATCAGCCTCGCGAGGATCGCCCGCAAGGCAACGCAGTGAAGGAAATATGCCCTAGAGGCAATAATAAAGTTATTATTTATTTCCTTATAATCATGATAAATGTTTATTATTCATGCTAGAATTGTATTTACCGGAAACATAATACATGTGTGAATACATAGACAAACAGAGTGTCACTAGTATGCCTCTACTTGACTAGCTCGTTAATCAAAGATGGTTATGTTTCCTAACCATGAACAATGAGTTGTTATTTGATTAACGAGGTCACATCATTAGTAGAATGATCTGATTGACATGACCCATTCCATTAGCTTAGCACCCGATCGTTTAGTATGTTGCTATTGCTTTCTTCATGACTTATACATGTTCCTATGACTACGAGATTATGCAACTCCCGTTTACCGGAGGAACACTTTGGGTACTACCAAACGTCACAACGTAACTGGGTGATTATAAAGGAGTACTACAGGTGTCTCCAATGGTCGATGTTGGGTTGGCGTATTTCGAGATTAGGATTTGTCACTCCGATTGTCGGAGAGGTATCTCTGGGCCCTCTCGGTAATACACATCACATAAGCCTTGCAAGCATTACAACTAATATGTTAGTTGTGAGATGATGTATTACGGAACGAGTAAAGAGACTTGCCGGTAACGAGATTGAACTAGGTATTGGATACCGACGATCGAATCTCGGGCAAGTAACATACCGATGACAAAGGGAACAACGTATGTTGTTATGCGGTCTGACCGATAAAGATCTTCGTAGAATATGTACGAGCCAATATGGGCATCCAGGTCCCGCTATTGGTTATTGACCGGAGACGTGTCTCGGTCATGTCTACATTGTTCTCGAACCCGTAGGGTCCGCACGCTTAAGGTTACGATGACAGTTATATTATGAGTTTATGCATTTTGATGTACCGAAGATTGTTCGGAGTCCCGGATGTGATCACGGACATGACGAGGAGTCTCGAAATGGTCGAGACATAAAGATTGATATATTGGAAGTCTATGTTTGGACATCGGAAGTGTTCCGGGTGAAATCGGGATTTTACCGGGTTACCGGGAGGTTACCGGAACCCCCCGGGAGCCATATGGGCCATCATGGGCCTTAGTGGAAAGGAGAAAGGGGCAGCCCAAGGGGGCTGCGCGCCTCCCCCCTTCCCCTAGTCCTATTAGGACTAGGAGAGGTGGCCGGCCACCCCTCTCCCTCTTTCCCCCTTGGGAATCCTAGTTGGAATAGGATTGGGGGGGAGTCCTACTCCCGGTAGGAGTAGGACTCCTCCTGCGCCACCTCCTCCTGGCCGGCGCCTCCTCCCCCCCTTGGCTCCTTTATATACGGAGGCAGGGGCACCTCTAAACACACAAGTTGACACAAGTTGATCCACGTGATCGATTCCTTAGCCGTGTGCGGTGCCCCCTGCCACCATATTCCTCGATAATACTGTAGCGGAGTTTAGGCGAAGCCCTGCTGCTGTAGTTCATCAAGATCGTCACCACGCCGTCGTGCTGACGAAACTCTTCCCCGACACTTTGCTGGATCGGAGTCCGGGGATCGTCATTGAGCTGAACGTGTGCTCGAACTCGGAGGTGCCGTAGTTTCGGTGCTTGATCGGTTGGATCGTGAAGACGTACGACTACTTCCTCTACGTCGTGTCATTGCTTCCGCAGTCGGTCTGCGTTGGGTACGTAGACAACACTCTCCTCTCGTTGCTATGCATCACATGATCCTGTGTGCGCGTAGGAAAATTTTTGAAATTACTACGAAACCCAACAGTGGCATCCGAGCCTGGTTATTGATGTTGATGTTATATGCACGAGTAGAACACAAGTGAGTTGTGGACGATACAAGTCATACTGCCTACCAGCATGTCATATTTTGGTTCGGCGGTATTGTTGGACGAGACGACCCAGACCAACCTTACGCGTACGCTTACGCGAGACCGGTTCCCTCGACGTGCTTTGCACAGAGATGGCTTGCGGGCGACTGTCTCTCCAACTTTAGTTGAACCAAGTCTGGCTACGCCCGGTCCTTGCGAAGGTTAAAACGGAGTCTATTTGACAAACTATCGTTGTGGTTTTGATGCGTAGGTGAGATTGGTTCTTACTTAAGCCCGTAGCAGCCACGTAAAAAATTACAACAACAAAGTAGAGGACGTCTAACTTGTTTTTGCAGGGCATGTTGTGATGTGATATGGTCAAGGCATGATGCTGAATTTTATTGTAAAAGATGATCATGTTTTGTAACCAAGTTATCGGCAACTGGCAGGAGCCATATGGTTGTCGCTTTATTGTATGCAATGCAATCGCGATGTAATGCTTAACTTTATTACTAAACGGTAGTGATAGTCGTGAAAGCATAAGATTGGCGAGACGACAACGATGCTACGATGGAGATCAAGGTGTCGCGCCGGTGACGATGGTGATCATGACGGTGCTTCGGAGATGGAGATCACAAGCACGAGATGATGATGGCCATATCATATCACTTATATTGATTGCATGTGATGTTTATCTTTTTATGCATCTTATCTTGCTTTGATTGACGGTAGCATTATAAGATGATCTCTCATTAAATTATCAAGAAGTGTTCTCCCTGAGTATGCACCGTTGCCAAAGTTCGTCGTGCCCAGACACCACGTGATGATCGGGTGTGATAAGCTCTACGTCCATCTACAACGGGTGCAAGCCATTTTTTGCACACGCAGAATACTCAGGTTAAACTTGACGAGCCTAGCATATGCAGATATGGCCTCGGAACACGGAGACCGAAAGGTCGAGCGTGAATCATATAGTAGATATGATCAACATAACGATGTTCACCATTGAAAACTACTCCATCTCACGTGAAGATCGGTTATGGTTTAGTTGATTTGGATCACGTAATCACTTAGGGGATTAGAGGGATGTCTATCTAAGTGGGAGTTCTTAAGTAATATGATTAATTGAACTTAAATTTATCATGAACTTAGTACCTGATAGTATCTTGCTTGTTTATGTTGATTGTAGATAGATGGCTCGTGCTGTTGTTCCGTTGAATTTTAATGCGTTCCTTGAGAAAGCAAAGTTGAAAGATGATGGTAGCAATTACACGGACTGGGTCCGTAACTTGAGGATTATCCTCATTGCTGCACAGAAGAATTACGTCCTGGAAGCACCGCTGGGTGCCAGGCCTGCTGCTGGAGCAACGCCAGATGTTATGAACGTCTGGCAGAGCAAAGCTGATGACTACTCGATAGTTCAGTGTGCCATGCTTTACGGCTTAGAATCGGGACTTCAACGACGTTTTGAACGTCATGGAGCATATGAGATGTTCCAGGAGTTGAAGTTAATATTTCAAGCAAATGCCCGGATTGAGAGATATGAAGTCTCCAATAAGTTCTATAGCTGCAAGATGGAGGAGAACAGTTCTGTCAGTGAGCATATACTCAAAATGTCTGGGTATAATAATCACTTGATTCAATTGGGAGTTAATCTTCCGGATGATTGCGTCATCGACAGAATTCTCCAATCACTGCCACCAAGGTACAAGAGCTTCGTAATGAACTATAATATGCAAGGGATGAACAAGACTATTCCCGAGCTCTTCGCAATGCTGAAAGCTGCGGAGGTAGAAATCAAGAAGGAGCATCAAGTGTTGATGGTTAACAAGACCACTAGTTTCAAGAAAAAGGGCAAAGGGAAGAAAAAGGGGAACTTCAAGAAGAACGGCAAACAAGTTGCTGCTCAAGAGAAGAAACCTAAGTCTGGACCTAAGCCTGAAACTGAGTGCTTCTACTGCAAGCAGACTGGTCACTGGAAGCGGAACTGCCCCAAGTATTTGGCGGATAAGAAGGATGGCAAGGTGAACAAAGGTATATGTGATATACATGTTATTGATGTGTACCTTACTAGAGCTCGCAGTAGCACCTGGGTATTTGATACTGGTTCTGTTGCTAATATTTGCAACTCGAAACAGGGACTACAGAATAAGC
>NC_041392.1:413477067-413619091 GCF_002162155.2 Triticum dicoccoides
CCCCCCTTGGCTCCTTTATATACGGAGGCAGGGGCACCTCTAAACACACAAGTTGACACAAGTTGATCCACGTGATCGATTCCTTAGCCGTGTGCGGTGCCCCCTGCCACCATATTCCTCGATAATACTGTAGCGGAGTTTAAGCGAAGCCCTGCTGCTGTAGTTCATCAAGATCGTCACCACGCCGTCGTGCTGACAAAACTCTTCCCCGACACTTTGCTGGATCGGAGTCCGGGGATCGTCATCGAGCTGAACGTGTGCTCGAACTCGGAGGTGCCGTAGTTTCGGTGCTTGATCGGTTGGATCGTGAAGACGTACGACTACTTCCTCTACGTCGTGTCATCGCTTCCGCAGTCGGTCTGCGTTGGGTACGTAGACAACACTCTCCTCTCGTTGCTATGCATCACATGATCCTGTGTGCGCGTAGGAAAATTTTTGAAATTACTACGAAACCCAACACGCAGGCCTCCCTCCGCTGCCGCTGCAGCCAAGGAGAAACGAGGACCGCCATCAGGACGAGGGGGCTGGGGGCTTCTAGGAGCCGCGCGCGATCGCCTGCATCCTGGGCGGGGCTCAAGCCCCAGCCTCTCAACGCATCTTCAAGTAGTTCGCCCGCGAAGTGAATGCAGTCCTCCCCAAGCTCGAAGCCACGCGCCCTCTCAGGTGGTCGGCGTGCGCCATCATGTTCAGCTCAGCAGATCAGCTCAAGTGCGCGGCCATAGGCGGAGTCCTCCCGATTCTTTGTTCCCCAATCATCAGCAATGTGGTGGTCACCAAGACCCTCATCGATGGCGGGGCAGGGCTCAAAGTCCTATCCGTGGAAACATTCAACAATCTCCAAGTGCCCTACAACCAGCTTCAGCCAACCAAGCCTTTCTCCGGAGTCACCGACGGCTCCACGGTCCCGATTGGGCAGGTCCGCCTCCCTGTCACCTTCGGGGCACGCGACAACTACCGCACCGAGCTCATCGACTTCGACGTCGCCCACATTTGCCTGCCGTACAACGCCATCCTTGGGTACCCAGCGCTGGCCAAGTTCATGGCCGTAACTCATCACGGCTACAACGTCCTCAAGATGCCAGGAAGTGGCGGAGTCATCATGGTGCCCTGTGAAGAGAAGGACGCGGTGTATTCCCTGGAATGAGCCTTTCAGGCCGCATCACAGGAAGACCCGGATCGCGGAAGCAGGAGGCTTCCCGAGACCGCCCCCAAGAAGAAGAAGACATCGTTCGGCCCGGCCCCTCAGGAGGCAGCCCCTCAGGGCCCGCGCCTGCCCAGGGGGAACCCCCTTCCATCGCATAGGAAAGCGCGCCCGGCGCCCTCCTCAGGTAGGGCTCGGGGGCTCTCCCCTGGAGGGCCATCGACCTGGCTAAGGTCATGAGGGAGGCGATTGGGCACCACATGGAGGCGTGTTTCGAAGCACGTTTCCCTCAAGAAGGAGTAAGGCAAGGATCAGGAGTTCGTCAGCAGGGCCATTCAGGAGCTACAGGAGTCAAGAGTCATGAAAGGCGGCCGCCGCCTACCAGCTGTGGCCCCCCATCCAGGCGAGGATGGTGGGTTGCGCGTCTGCATCGACATACCAGGGCTCAATCGAGTCGCCTCTCTGGAGCGCCTCTGGCCCTCGCGAGTGGGGCGCTATGAAGGTCCACCCCACAGCTACGTTCGCATGCTGTACGGCTTGCCGAACGCAGCTTCCACTTACCAGCGCCTCGTGAGGGGTATCATGGAGGATCAAGAGGCCAGGCGTTCCGCAGCCCTGGCGGAGATGGAGATGGTCCGCGAGGAGCCACCAGCGCCTCCGGAGCCTCCCGAGGCCCCTGGGCCTGGGGGCTCGTGAGGATCGGCTTCCGCAGCCCACCGAGTCTGCTATACCAACACTCCTTCGTCCTCAACATCATCAGGTGACATCTTTCAAGTCTCATTTCCAGCTGGGAGCGCCCCCCGGGTCTGCATTATTCCCAGGCCACGTGGGTCCGTCCCTGTGGCATGTATCCCTTTTATTTCATGTTGTTAGCTTACTTTGTTGGGGGCGCCCCACGGGCTGCATCATCCCCAAGTCGCTCGGGCCTGACCCAGTGATGTCCGCCTTCCCAGCATCTATTTGAATGAATCCACTCCTTCGCGGCTAATGTGTTTGACCTAGTTGCCCGCTCAACTGACGCCAACTGACGGAGCTGCTCCCAAACGGCACGACGCTTGCGCATGGGTCCGTCCCTGCAACGCTGACAAACCTGAATGGCTGAGCTCTGGCCGCGGTAGCCCCGCATGGTGCCACCTCGTCAAGCCTTTAGTGCCTCATTGCCCCTTGGAAGCAACCAACGGCTGACTGTCAATTGTCATGGAAACCCCTCGTTCTTTCTATGATGGGTCTACAGGATCTCCTAAAGGAGTTGTGTCAGGCGAGGCCCTTGCGGAGTCTCCTTCACTCTCATCCGCGCGAACCGCTTGCACATTAAAGGGGGGGTGCCTGAGCATCGCGACTCAAGGCTCCTACTGGCTCTCCAGCCCTCACCCTCTGGCCTTGTCCATGGCATCGCGACCTGGCATACCAGCGACGGCTGAGACTCGCTCGAGGGCCGGGACCCGAGCACGTAGAGCAGAAAGGGGAGCAAAGGTGAGAGGGGAGGGACACACGAGGACCTCGCGGAGCAACCTCACGCCTGCCGATGCACGGACCCGGCGACACACCAGAGAGAGGCCCCTGATTCTCGAGATAAGTCACCACCCGGAAGCACCAGCTACCGTGGCACCATCCCCGCACCTAATGCAATCCCGTGTTAGCGATGCCACTCTACTTTCTCACCGAACGACGGCTGCTTGAGCGCCAAAGGGGACCTCCTGAGCATCGCGACTCAGGGGCTCTTACCGGACCCCGGGTCACTCACCTCCTGGCCTTGACCACGGCATCGCGACCTGGCATACCAGCGACGGCTGAAGTTGCCTTGGGACTGGGACCTTTCGGCGCAGAGCACCAAGCCCTCGTGAGGTTCGAAAGGGAGAACTGAGCTAAGACGGAATGAGCAACTCACACAATTCTATGACAAGGGTTATATTAACAAAACAGGATCACAGGCACCTTACAAGCCCCCACGGGACACGTCTTTGATTCCTCGCAGGGAACAGATCCTAAAAGGACGCTAACTACACGCGCCCTTGCAAAAGACGCCATCATCAACAGTGGGCCGTAAAGCACCGGCGCCAACCCCATCCAGATCAGAGTCGGCGACGGCCTGACGAGGCTGCCCTGCTCCAGGAGCGGCGCCGGCTCGGGGGCTCGTAGCTGTCATCACTCGTCTCCGGAGTCGCGAAGAGCTCGCCGGAGTCGCTGGAACCTCCGACGCCTCCGCCGCTTGAGGAGCCGCCAAGGGAGCGGTCGGCGGGCCCAGTCCTCGCCGTAGCAGGGTCCCGACCACCTCTCCCGGGGCAGCACTCCAACCGGTGCCTGTTCGCATCGAAGACCTTGAAGAACATCACTGAAGCACCGTCGTACTCCAAGTGGATCGCAAAGGCGCCTCTTGTCCTGCAGACCCGGGCGATTTCGCTCTAGCCTCGAGTCATGAAGACCTCGCTCGGGGCAATGACCGCAACCTCTGCCTCGGTCGCGAGGGTGCTGCAGCCGGCGTGCTGCAGCCAAAGCTCCAGGAGTTCTCCCTGCGAGATGACGGAGGCAAAGAATGGAGGAAGGCGAATCCAAGACTGAGGAGGCATGGCGGCGTGGAGCACGAACACTCGGGAGGAGCCCTCGGTGTGGACCCCAGTGGGGACGACCCACACCTTCGTGACCCGTCGGCGCCGACGGTGGCGCTGCCCGTGGCGATCGGCATCGACTCCTTCAGAGCCCTCGATGTGGGCGTACAAGGGAAGCGGGAACCCTGGCGGTGGCCGCTCGCACCAGGGCCTCGACACCAGCTGATGGGCCCCCTCGTCCTGGCCGCGGAGGGCGAGCCATTTCTTCGGCGGGAGCGGGTCTGGTTCCTCTCGGTGAGCCTTTCCCTTCTCTGCCGTCGAGAACCGGCGGATCGGAGCCATCGCGGCAAGACGGAGCAAGGACAGGGAAGAAGGAGAAGCAAGAAGGGATGGACGGGAAGGGAGCGCACCGTTCCGTACTTATGGCCGGCGAAGACCAACCGCCGACCTCCACGATCGCAGGTAATCATGATCCGCTTTGCATGCAGGGACTTGTCCAATCCGTGCAGTTGCCGAGGCGCCGTAGGGAAGTGGAGACGCCCACGTCCAATCAACCGCCACGCGGCGCCCAAGGCCGCAGGCTGTGAGGGCCCGCGGCGCTTCGCTCTTGCCCTTTCGCCTCCCTGCACGGCCAAGTTCGGGCGTGCCTTGGGCCCGGGGGCTACTGT
The DNA here is from genome assembly GCF_002162155.2 of Triticum dicoccoides. Lineage (NCBI taxonomy): Eukaryota > Viridiplantae > Streptophyta > Magnoliopsida > Poales > Poaceae > Triticum > Triticum dicoccoides. Next base: position 413,481,423 of record NC_041392.1, read on the forward strand.
CGGCGTTCTGGGAATGGGGGTCCCCAGACTTGCCTGCCTGCGGCCTGCGGCGTGGCTCAAAAGGGCGCCCAGCACGGCCTGTCTTCATCAACACAGACCCAAGACCCTCGCGAGGGGCCAAGCCTCGCGGGGCGGACGACATGGATCTTCCTCAGGCACGGCCTCATCAGGCTGGCTCGCGAGGAGGCGGAGAGATCAAGGCGGGGTACCTCACGAGGTGCCCGTGACGCAAGCCATGACGACCAAAGGCGCCAGGCAGGCGCCAGCCGCGTAGTGTCCTCCTTTCCTCTTTGGTGCAAAGGGAGCAAGCGCAGGCGAGAGCATCAAGCAAAGGCACCCGTTTCGGTGCAACGAGACCAAGAGCAGTCCAACGGCAGGGAGGAAGTCATTGTGGAGCCCAAGCCAGCGTCACCACCAGAGCCTTTGGTAGGCGAGGACCAACTTTAGTCAGGATAAGTGTACCAGTTGTTCCCCTTCAAAATGGCCAATTGTTGGCGCCCTTCCCGCTCAATATTTGGGAAGAGGCCCAGGGCCTTTGCCTATAAATAGGACTAGCCACCCCCAGGGTAGGGGGGATCTAGGATCGGCCAACCCAGAAACAAGTTGGGATCGAGATCAGATCAAAGAGAGAATCGAGAAGAGAGAGAGAAGGGTGACTGAACTCCTCCTAGCAGTTCGTCGCCCCAGCCAAGAACAGACACTCGCGAGGCTGTTCTTCCTTGTATTGCTCATCATCATCAGCCCAAGAGGCAATCCACCACACCACACACTGGAGTAGGGGATTACAGCACAACGGTGGCCCAAACCAGTATAAACCCTGTGTCTCTTGTGCTGTTCTTTCCATAGCTTAGATCTTAGCGAGGCGGAGGGGTGCAGGTAGGTAGAAGGCGAAATCTCTGCGCGCACCCCAGTGTTCGAACCTCAAGGGTCTGCCGGAACCCGAAATCCGACAGTTCCGACCCGGCCCTCCAATTCAGCTCGCTTCGTGGGTCAATAAGGGATTGGTGAGGGAGTCCTGGATTAGGGGGTCCTCGGACTCCAGACTATATACTTTGGCCGGACTGTTGGACTATGAAGATACAAGATTGAAGACTTCGTCCCGTGTCTGGGTGGGACTCTCCTTTGCGTGGAAGGAAAGCTTGGCAATTCGGATATGTAGATCTCCTCCCTTGTAACCGACTCTGTGTAACCCTAGCCCCCTCCGGTGTCTATATAAACCGGAAGGTTTAGTCCATAGGATGACAACAATCATAATCATAGGCTAGCTTCTAGGGTTTAGCCTCTACGATCTCATGGTAGATAAACTCTTGTAATACTCATATCATCAAGATCAATCAAGCAGGAAGTAGGGTATTACCTCCATCGTGAGGGCCCAAACCTGGGTAAACATTGTGTCCCCCGCATCCTGTTACCATCCGCCTTAGACGCACAGTTCGGGACCCCCTACCCGAGATCCCCCGGTTTTGACACTGACATTGGTGCTTTCATTGAGAGTTCCAGTGTGTCGTCATCATAAGGCTTGATGGCTCCTTCGATCATCGGTAACGATGCGATCCAGGGTGAGGTTTTTCTCCCCGGACAGATCTTCGTATTCGGCGGCTTCGCACTAAGGGCCAACTCGCTTGGCCATCTGGAGTAGATCGAGAGCTACGCCCGTCGCCATCAGGTCAGGTTTGGAAACTTAAACTATACTGCCGACATCCGCGGAGACTTGATCTTCGATGGATTCGAGCCCGTGTGAGATGCGCTGCACAGTGACGACGAGCATGACTTAACTCTACCGTCGGACAGTGTTCGGGAGATCACGCATGTGGCAACTCCGGCCCTTGATCCGGAGCAGATCACGTCGTCTGAGGACGGGTGGATAGACCCCGCCACGGAGGCCGCACACTCAACGGCGATAGAGCTGAATACTGACTTCACCTCCTACGAGACCTGTGTTGCCGGACCCTTGGATTCGTCCCCGGCCACGGTCTCTGAACCGCCTGCGTTCGTACCTATCAAATCTGACTGGGCACCGATCATGGAGTTTTCCTTTGCGGATATCTTTCAGCACTCGCCCTTGGGTGATGTGCTAAATTCATTAAGGTCTCTCTCCTTGTGAGGAGGCCCTTGGTCGAACTGTGTTCGGCTCGAGTGGGAAGCGGGCTACGAAGAAATTCGTTCCCCACCCACCACCCACTTAATAGCCACTGTCGACGACTTAACCGACGTGCTTGATTTCGGCTCCGAAGACATTGACGTTATGGACGATGACGCAGGAGAAGAACAGGAACCACCGCCCACAGGGGGCTGGACAGCCACCTCATCATATGATATATACATGGTGGACACACGCAAAGAAAACAATGATGAGGAACGGAAGGTTGCAGTGAGGGATAATCCCCCCGAGAAGCAACCTAAGCGACGACGTAGGCGCCGCTGCAAATCCTGCCTCGGCAGAAACAGTGACAACAGCGCTGGAAATAACAGTACCCCGGTAGACTCCAAAGGAAATGACGACCACATCGACCCAACAACAGAGCAGGATGAACCAGCGGATGTCGAACATAGTACGAAGCCGCTGCCCAATCACGGCGACGCTGAGGGCAAAACTAATCAACCTACCTCCGGAGAGGAGAATAGTCCGAACGACGATGCACACATCATCCCGGAAAGGCACCCGGAGCAAGAGAACCTCCATAGAAGGCTTATTGCCACCGCGAGGAGTCTAAAGAAGCATAAGCAAAGGCTTAAGGCCGCGCAAAATACACTCAACAGTAGATGGAACAAAGTACTCGACACTGAAGAAAAGTACGGTGGCAGTTGCCACACAAAAATCTATCCAAAGCGCAAGCTGCTGCCTGAATTAGATGACGAGGCCTTAGAGCCTACATAGCCGAAAAATAAAACGGCCGATCAGCCGGATCGACCACCCCGTGGCCGCGATAGGGCGGCTAACGGTCTCGAACATATGTCAGTACATGATTTACGTGAGGACTTGCACCAAAAAGCCGGTCTGACCAGGTCCATCTACGGATCTAGGAAGCGCGCTCCGGCACAGAATCAAAACCGAACACTACAATCGTCAAAACGCCACGACACATCCAAATATAGGGGTGCCTCCCACCCCCTATGCTTCACCGATGAGGTGCTGGATCACGAATTTCCCGAGGGATTTAAACCTGTGAACATAGAGGCATACGACGGAACGACAGACCCTGGGGTGTGGATCGAGGACTTTATCCTTCATATCCACATGGCTCGCAGAGATGATCTCCACGCCATCAAATACTTGCCCATCAAGTTGAAAGGACCAGCTCGACACTGGCTGAAGAGCCTCCCCGAAAACTCAATTGGAAGTTGGGAAGAGCTTGAGGATGCTTTTAGGGCTAATTTTCAAGGACCTATGTCTGACCTCCGGATGCAGATGATTTAAGTCATATAACTCAACAGCCCGAAGAGTCAGCCCGAAAGCTTTGGAACAAATTCCTCACTAAGAAAAATCAAATTGTCGACTGCCCAGACGCCGAAGCCTTAGCGGCTTTCAAACACAATGTCCGGGACGAATGGCTCGCCAGACACCTCGTCCAGGAAAAACAGAGGACAATGGCAGCCCTAACAAGCCTCATGACCCACTTTTGCGCGGGCGAAGATAGTTGGTTGGCACGTAGCGGCACCAGCGACCCGGGCACATCCGAAGTCAGGGATGGCAATGGAAAACCACGACGCAATAAAAGCAAGCGTCGAAACAATGAAGACAGCCCAGGCAACACGGCTGTAAATGCCGGATTCAGGGGCTCTCGACTCGGTCAATGGAAAATCCAGTCAAAGGCAGCAGAGATGGACTGTCCAGCCTAAACAAGATTCTGGACAGATTATGTCAGATTCATGGCACCTCTGATAAACCTGCAAATCACACAAACAGAGATTGTTGGGTCTTCAAGCAGGCTGCCAAGCTAAACTCCGAACACAAGGGGAGGGAGACACCAAGTGAAGACGATAATGAGCCTCGCCAGCAAAACACTGGGGGACAGAAAAAATTCCCACCAGAGGTCAAAACAGTGAATATGATTCACGTAACGAAGAGGAGGAGCACACGCGCACTCCGAGACATATGCGCTGTAGAGCCCGTCACCCCCAAGTTCAACCCTTGGTCGGCCTACCCGATCACTTTTGATCGCAGGGATCACCCGACTAGTATCCGGCACGGAGGATCGGCTGCCTTGGTACTAGACCCAATAATTGACGGATACCATCTCACCCGAGTCCTTATGGACGGCGGCAGTAGTCTTAATCTGATATATCAAGACACAGTCCCCAAAATGGGGATAGACCCGACAAGAATCAGCCTAAGCAATACTACCTTTAAAGGAGTAATACCAGGCCTAGAGGCCCACTGCACGGGCTCTCTAGTACTAGAGATTGTATTCGGTTCTCCTAACAACTTCCGAAGTGAAGAATTAACCTTCGACGTCGTTCCATTCCGAAGCGGCTATCAAGCACTACTCGGAAGAATAGCCTTCGCTCGTTTTAATGCAATACCGCATTACGCTTATCTTAAGCTTAAGATGCCCGGTCCATGTGGCATCATCATAGTTAGCGGAAACACAGAGAATTCCTTACATGCGGAAGAATGTGTGCTGGCTTTAGCAGCCGAACACTGAACGACCCCTCCAACCAGAATAAATGATCGGTCGTCAAGACCGCGGACACAGCTAGACGAGTCCGGTGCACCCCTAGCTGTAACAGCTCAGAATAAACCTGAGATTGGGTCGATGGGTATACCCCCATAGGTGGCGCTAGGGGCTTCCCGCATGTAAAAAGGACCACAGTTCGTCCTAACCTCATTTAGATTGAAATTTAAAGGTTTATTAAGAATAACCAATTTTTCGCACGAAGATTTTCACCTGGGTTTTTCTTTTTTCAGATGATAACCATGCTACACCCTTCCAGGATACGGCACAACGGAGACACAGGCGCAGACGTGCAGCAGGGCCCCGCTCAATGGTTTCTTTTTAGATTAAGACCATGTGTAAACATTTCTTACTGTCTCTTGTTGCTTCACACCCTCCGGATACTCAACACAACCGAGAGGGATGCTGGCGTTATTGGCATTTCGCCACGTCAGACCGATGCACCTACCTGGAAATTGAGGGTTCATTATCAAGGGCGTTACTTAGCCCGGTATATATTGTAAAGTCCAAATACCTTAGGGAGTGTTCGGCGTCGCGAGTTTGGCCTTATATGCATCAGCTCTGAATCATGTCTTTGGTCAATAGTTGGGTTTGCCTGGCTCCCGTGTTTTGCTACCTTACGTTCTGTTCTACCGGCTAAGGAGGCACCGGGAGAACTACTGCGATTGTGCCCTGGTTCATCTGGATGAGCACATCAGTAGAGATAGCCGAAAACTGACTATCATGATAAAGTGCGAGAGTGGTCAACCACTCGAGGACTCAGCGGAATCTTCGTGTTTCCTCCGCATTAACGAAGGACCGGTTTCCCGGTCATGTATGTATGTGCACCATATTCAGATAAGCGCGGAAGTACCAGGGGCTATATAGTAGACCCACTGTCAAACTCCTATGGCTAAGTGAAAGTGTTAAAGCAATATAGACTAATTGCCTTGTTCGCCGCGCTATCACCTCCTTAATGGACCAAGACGTTGGATCAAGTGTGAATATGCGCTTTTCCGAACACCCCCGCACTATGTGCGTGGGGGCTGAAGCCGACGACTACAAACTTTCAGGTTATATACATACATAAACGGCCGCACAGGAGGCACCATAATACTTTCAGGCAAAAGTATAAACACGGCCTTTATAATTCAAATAATATTGTTTTTACAATGGGGATACATGTCACTCGAACATGATACTCTTCGAGCACTGAGCCTCTATTAAACGAGCGCCTTCCAGTACTTCTTCTAAATAGTGTTCGGCTGAGACCTGGTCTACGGCCGAACCCTGGGTTGCAATAGCGGTGGCATCCATCTCTGCCCAGTATGTCTTAACACGGGCAAGAGCCATCCGTGCACCCTCTATGCATGCTGACCTCTTTACAGCGTCGATATGCTGCACAACACCAAGGAATCGTTGCACTAAACCAAAATAACTACTCGGCCTTGGTCCTTCCGGCCAAAGATGATCCACGACAGACCTCATGGAAAGCCCAGACAATCTATGGAGCTCAGCCCACTCGGCCATTTGCTCATTCAATAGCAGCGGACACGTTGGAGCACTGAACTGCGACCAGAACAACTTTTCCACTTCGTGACCCTTTTGATCTTTGAAAAAATCAGTCGCATCAGCAGCACTAGTTGCCAAGTCCAAGTACGCGCCTGCAGAACTCCATAGTTGATCCAGAGGGGCATACTTTGGATCTCCGAACTTCGTCCGCAACAAAAACGGCTTCCAGCCGTGATATCTCTGCATTGACGGAGCTCCTCCTTCGCCGCTCTGATTTTAGAATGGGTTTCCTTGGCTTCTTCCACAGCTTTCTTCAAGTCAGCCGCTGTCGCTTGGCTTTCCTTTTCAAGCAACTTATATCGGTCGGCGGCATCTTCCAGCTCAACAGCCATCTTGGCTATTTTATCTTCGCTCTTGCGGTGAACAGCCTGTTCGGCTCTTAAGTCTTCGGCTACCTTTAGGGTGGACGCATCACTTCTCTTGGATTGTTCCTTGCCTCGGGCAAATTCCGCCCGAAGGGTCTCCACGGCGGCAGCTCCATCTGCAGTCACAACATATTATAGATACTAGCATCATGCTCCTCTTAAATATTAGTTGACTACCCGAAAATACATACCCTGTGCCTCGTCAAGCCACTTGTTCACAAGCATAATATCGGCATCTGCCGTGTCCAGTTGTCGTCTCAGTCCGGCAAATTCAGTAGTCCGGCCAGCCACCGGACCATTAGCCACCTGCACGTAAAAGTAGCGCGATCATTACCTGGGACTATGATCCTATGTTTGCCGCCTCTGGATAGTAACCAGAGTCTCAGGGGCTACTACCTGTACAGAGCACACCTAGCATGTGCGGTACCATCAAAAATTTATATATTACTTTGTGTACCTCAAAGCCTCTTAGCAAGCTCGCAAAAGCTTCATGCAACCCACTTTTGGCGGATGAGATCCTCTCAATCACCGTACCCATTAAGGTATGATGCTCCTCTGAGATTGCCGCTTGCTCCAAAAGACCCATCAGTACGTCCGGTTGTGCACCCAACAATCCCAGACTCTTTCTGTTGCTCTCCTTAGATGCCGAATACTCCGGACTTCGGGTGGCCGAAGGGTTACCTTCCGGCCTTGGCGGATCAGGAGAAATCCTCCATGATGACACCTCAGGGTCATCTGCCCCAGGAGGCGGGGAGACAGGGGAGGCGTTTCGCTCTCCATCATCTCAGGAAGAAGACCCCCCTAAGACAAACTCTGTCAAGAAGGGCTACGGTTCGGACTGCAAGACATATGTCTCGGTTATTGTCCTCGGAGATAAAGCAGGATATATTTACCAAAAGTACTCTTGTTCACTTACAGCTCGGTGGAGGGCTGACCCCCTTGCAGGCATTGTGCAGCAAGGACGCCCTCCGGGGCAGGGCCCCCTGGCGAAGGTTTCTTCTCTTGTTTGGAAACCCTTGTTTCCAAGTCTTCAGGAGCGGTCCTTTTCCTTCCTTGGGGAGAGGGAATTTTAGATTCTTCTCCCTGATTATTCTCCTTCGTGGAGGCACTAATTTCCCCGGTTTGGACGAGTAATGCGTGAGGCTCGCTTTCGGCTTCTTCGTCTCTCCCTTTATCTTCCCCTGATGGCACTTGATAAGGTGCGTACTCAAGCATCCTGGCTAGTACAGGATCCGGCGAGCCTTCAGGAAGGGGAGCCGAACACCTGATCATCTTCGCCTTTCTTATCCAGTCCTGGCCAAGAGCAATTTTTTCAGAATTATGTTATGCAAATGAAAAGACAGCGTGTTCGGTCGTGGAAATACTTAGTATCTAGACGATTACAGTTGAGACCCGCATCCTCGGTGGTGTCCGGACACTTTATTCGTGATCCGAAGAACAATCCATACATCTCTTCGAGCGTCACACCGAAGAACTATTAAATAGTTCGCGGTCCTTCTGGGTTGAACTCCCACATACGAATAGATCGACGTTGGCATGGTAGGACCCGACGAACTAGCATAACTTGCATTACTTTGACAATACTGACATCCCTCTAGAGGAGATCTCAGATGCGACTTTGCAATGTCGGCACATCATTAACTGGCCCCCAGTCTAGCCCCTTGTTGACCCATGATGCCAGTTGTGGTGGGGGGCCCGAATGGAAGGCGGGGGCAGCCACCCACTTAGTACTTCGGGGAGTTGTGATGTAAAACCACTCCCGCTGCCATAACTTGGACATCATCGGGAAGGAACCCTTTGGCCATAGGGCATCGACGCCTTTGCTTATTGTGGCACCTCCGCATTCTGCGTGTCACCCATCGATCATCTTCAGCTTCACATTGAAGGTCTTGAGCCATAAGGCAAAGTGTGGGGTGATGCGGAGGAAGGCCTCACATACGACGATAAACGACGAGATGTGAAGGATGGAATTCGGAGCTAGATCATGGAAGTCGAGCCCATAATAGAACATGAGCCCTCTAACAAAGGGATCAAGACTAAAGCCTAGCCCTCAGAGGAAGTGGGAAACAAATACGACACTCTGGTTGTGTTCGGGAGTGGGGATGACCTACCCTCGAGCAGGAAGCCTGTGCGAGATTTCGGCGGTCAGATACCTGGCATCCCTTAGCTTCTTGATGTCCTCCTCTGTGATAGAGGAGGCCATCCACTGGCCGTGAAGGTTGGATCCAGACATGATTGAAGGTCCGAAGCGCTTCGCCTGAGCCTTGGGTGTTGGAACTCGGGGTGGGGGAAGGGAGGGATTGAGCGCGAGAAGAAAAGGACAGACTTTGGCCCCTTTATAAAGAGGGAGAATATCAAGCGTCCTCCGCGTGGCCGTTTGGGACTAGCCTAAAATTGAGGAGTCATACTACCAAGTACGATTGGGTTACCCGCACCTGTATTGATGAGGATCCCGTGATAAGGGGAACACGATCTCTGCTTCGACAATATGTGCCAATAAAACCACCTCGCGACACGTGTAGTGGCATTGATGGATCCCCAGTCCACTTGTTGGTGTCAAAACCGGCGGATATCGGTCATTGATGCGACAAGGGCATCGATCTTGCAAACATCGTTCAAATAATGCTAGTCCGCCGGATCCTGCCATGTCAGCGGCGGCCTCTTCATATGTGGGAGTTTAACCCAGAAGGGCGGCGGACTCTACAGCACTTCTTCGGCACCGCGCATGAAGGAATGTGGAAGTTATATTTAAGGGAACAAGAGCAATGGCCGGATACCACCGAAGACGTTTGCCTTGACTACAAACATCCGGGCACTTCGGTAAGTACTCGATATCCGAGCACCTTCCATTCAGGTATCCCTTAATCAAGATACTGAACAATTTGTCCTTGTACAGGACTGGTTACAGAAAGCGGCGCTAATCTGGTGTCCGGCGCCACTACCTGAAGGCCCTGCGACCGACCTCCTGACAAGAATGCTGATTCCGACACTGTACCAGGTGGCTGCGTTCGGGGAAACCAATATCCCTTTGCCTAAGGGCAAGAGTGCAAAGGGGACACTCTAGGTCAAGAAGAGGGTCGCCTTCGAAGATCCGGAGGGGAATCCTTCCAAGAGAGGAAAAACGCCGTCGTCGAGCAGCTTGGGCCGGGCGAGCGAGGCTGCCGTAGAGTTTGATGACGAGGATGAGCCTCGAGGCAGACCGTAAGAGAGGCTGGGGTACTTAAAACGCACCTCATTCTTTTCCTATTAGTGAAGTAATCGTCCGATATATGTTCATCCATGCAGGTTAACACCTGGTGCTTCTCAATCGTCCTCCTCCTCAGGAGATCTTCTTCCGGAGATGATGGAGAGTGACACGCCTCCTTTGGCCACATCGCCCAACAGGGGAGATGATACCGATGGATCTTCCCGACGGGCTTCTCCTGAACACCAAGTAGTACAAGAAGCGAAGGAGGTGTTACCCGGAGGCGGTGCCTCTGTCACTCGGGGTTCCGGGATGAAGACCGGCGTCTCCGAACCGTACGGTTTACAGCCGGAGATGACTCTGGAGGCAAGTAAGCGGGTTCCTTCACAGGAATGTCGTACTCCGGCGGCAGTTTCCGAAGACCCAGGAATGCCGGACATGCTAATGGGCTTGTTACGACGGGCATCCATTTCAGAAGAGCACCATACTTTGATGGCTATAGTGGTCAAAAGGGTTCTATCCGCGAAGAGTGGATTGAACGAGGCCTTTACGAGCCTCCTGAGAGGTTTTGAAGTTTGTGATCTAGTTTTGTCAATTGAATTTTATTGATAGAATGCACCTGTTGTATATGCAGTAGCCCCTGAGACTCGTATTGTCTTTCGAAGGAAGCGATCAGAGGATCAAAGAGATATGCTCAGGTATTAACCTTATTTTAATTCAAAATATAGGCTGCTGCCCCTCCTGTGGCTGCCCGGAATACAGAAGTGGCCAAACTACAGCAAAAGGTGGATATTGCGGAGGATGACATTGCATTGATCAACAGGCGTCTTGACGACTCACAAGGTATGTATTTCGAGCATTCTTTACACCAGTGTGCTTGACGCAGGAAAGTGATGTATACTAAATGTGCATACAATGCAGATGGTGCTATCGCTGTGGAGGCTCTTCGGGCGGAGCTAGTCCGGGCCAAGGAGCGGGCCCGGCTTAGTGATGCTGCTGCTAAAGAGGCATCGGTTGAACTGAAGGCCGAACAAGCTGCGCGACGCCAGGGCGAGGAGAAGGTATCCACGATGACACTCGCTTTGGAGAACGCTGCTGGCCGCTGCGAATTTCTTGAGAAGGAGAATAAAGTCTTAACGGCCGAACTGGACAAGGCCCGACAGGAGGCGAAAGAAGCGCGATCAGAGTCCAGAGCACTTTGTGAGGAGGTTCGGCAGGCGAAAAAGATAGTGGTTGGAAAGCCTTTTCTACTGCAGACTAAGTTCGACGACCCGAACTATGCTCAGCTGAACCAAGTGTGGAGTTCTCCAGACGAGTATTTGGACTTGCCGAAGAGTTCTTCCGATGCAGCGCGGTATTACCAAGCGCGAGCTGGATATGCAACGGAGAAACTTTTTTTGTCACAGTTTGGTGCGTCGAAGCGCCCGCTGCTGCTCAATGAGAAGATGTCCCAACGGGCCAAACTTCAAAGGGTACCTGGCGCTTCCATGAAGGATGTTATAATCCAGCTGTGGCCAACCGAGCCTGCACCGAGTAGTTATTTCGGTTTGGTGCCGAAGCTTGTCGACGTGGTGCCGCGAAGCGATCGGTGTGCATTGAAGGTGCACGGATGGCCCTTGCCCGAGTCAAGACTTTTTGGGGGAAGTTCAAGGCCGTCGACGTCGCCACGTAGGGTCCGCCTGGAGGCAGGGACCGTTCGGAACCGGAGAGTTACTTTGAAGACGTCCTGGAGGCTGCCCGCTTGATAGAGGGTCAATGTTCGAAAAACATAATGTTCGAGTGAGGTGTATGATGATTGTAGAAGACAACTTTATAGTTAATCTATTTGTGTTTTGCTCTAAAGCTTGAATTCCTCCTGTGCAGTTGTTTTAATATAATCTGAAAGTTTTCCAGTCGTCTGCTTCAGTCCCCTCGTAGGAAGTACAGGGGTGTTCAGAAAAGCATTTAATCACTCTTTATCCAACGTCTTGGTCCATGAAGGAGGTGATAATGCGGCGAACCAGGCAATCGGACTATAAGGCGTTAACACTTTCACTTAACCATAGGAGTTTTATGGTGGGGCTATGACATAGCCCCTGGTGTGTATGTGCGTGTGGTGCCTTGCATATCTGATCTGAAAAAGATCATTCGTGTTACATGGAGAATCGCTAAGGATTCCAACAAGTCGTCAAGTGGTTGACCAGCTCTCGCCGCATCATGATAGTCAGTTTTCGGCTTTCTCTACTGAGGTGCTCATCCGGTCTAGGCCAGGGCACAATCGCATTAGTTCTCCCTTTACTACCCTAGCCGATAGGGCGGAACATAGGGTAGCAAACACAGGAGCGGGGCAACCCAACTATTGACCCAAGACAATGATTCGAAGCTGATGCATATAAGGCCAAACTTGCGACGCCGAAGTACGCTATAGAGCTGTTTGGACTTTTACTGGCAGCTCATTCGTTCCCATGCCGAGCCCCTGGCAAGGTATGTCGAGGTGTATCTGCAGAGCAGCCGTTAAGGTCGTACTTATTGTTGAAAGAGTATGAAAGATCGGTTCGGATGAGACTTACTAAGAATGGAGCGATGTGCCAATGATAAATTTATGTATATAATAATAATAATAATAATAATAATAATAATAATAATAATAATAATAATAATAATAATAATAATAATAATAATAATAATAATAATAATAAAGGAACCGTGAACCCGGCTATTTGACATGCTCGTGGTCGGGATCAGAGGAAAAAGGGCATATTACAGGCTCGGAATAAAGAGTATGGTCCACAAAATGTTATTTTGGACCTCCTGTTGCATGTCTGTGTCGCCTGTCCTCGGGGAGGGGAATCCTTAACGGAAGTAGCCCCTTAGGTGAGCATACGGATCCGAACTCTGATAAAGTCCGTTGTAGATGTTGTCCAGCTGGTCACCTGTTATTTAGGGATGATACAGAAAAATAAAGTAAGCAGATAGAAAATGTTATGGGAATGCTTGCAGGGTTGTCCGTATTATGCTTCCGCCGATGCCCATGGTATCTTGAGTGCGTAGTGATGTGCACGTGGTGCAAATTTTGCCAGTACAGTGCGTGGGTGGTGGAAGATGGACTGCTATTCACGTTCCCGGAAGTCGAACGTCGGAGGGAAACTGTTTCTGGCCCCTGGCGTTCTACTGGCGAGCCGATCCATCGTATTTATCGCCTGGTGGCCTCCTCCCCTTGTGATCAGCGTTAAGCTTGCCTGCCTGCTTGAAGACCCAACAGTTTCGGTTGGTATGATTAGCTGGCATATCAGGGTGACCGTGAATCTGACAAGGTCGACCCAATATCCTATCAAGGGTGGATGATCCATCCTGGTTTGCCTTTAGTGGCTTCTTCCGTTGACCAGGCTTCGGATTGTGAAATCCGGCGTTCACCGCTGTGTCGCGTATATTACTGCGAATGTTGTGTTCGGTTCGTCGTGGCTTGTTGTTGCCATCTTGGATTTCGGAGGTGCCCGGGCTGCTGGCGTCGTTGCCTTTATGAGCAAGCCAGTTGTCTTCTCCCGTGCAAAAGCGGGTCATTAGAGCGGTAAGGGCTGCCATGGATTTGGGTCCTTCCTGGCCGAGGTGACGCGCTAGCCATTCGTCCCGGACGCTGTGTCTGAAGGCCACAAGGGTTTCTGTGTCCGGACAATCGACAATTTGGTTCTTTTTGACTAAGAACCTGGTCCAGAGCTCCCTGGCTGACTCGCCGGGCTCCTGGACAATGTGACTTAAGTCATCGGCGTATAATGGCCGGACATATGTTCCCTGGAAATTGCCTCGAAAGGCGTCTTCCAAATCTTCCCAATTGCCAATGGAATTTTCTGGCAAACTGTTTAGCCAGTATCGAGCTGGCCCTTTAAGCTTGAGAGGTGGGTATTTAATGGCGTGGAGGTCGTCTCCATGGGCCATGTGAATATGAAGGAGGTAATCCTCGATCCATACCGCGGGATCTGTTGTTCCATCGTATGATTCGATGTTGATGGGTTTAAACCCGTCTGGAAATTCGTGCTCCATTACTTCGTTAGTGAAGCAGAGAGGGTGTGCGGATCCTCTATGTTGGGCCACACTATGAAGCACCTCCGGCGGGTTCCGTCTATGGTGTTCGGCCCGGGCATGGTCGGCTTTATAGTGTCCGAATAGGCGACCATCATTGTCAGTCGGGGTATATGTTGGTGATCTGTATGTTGATCGTGTACGTCCTGCTCTACCCTCAGTTTATTGGTTGATATCGCGGGTATTCCTCTGAGCTGTTTTGTTTTGATGGCCGGATGGTTTGGTATGGTGCTCTGCTTGGGTTGCTGCTTTGACTGGACCGAATTGTGGTCGGCCCGCCACATTATTCGATGGTGGTATGGGCTCCATCGCCCTGCCATCGTATTGAGGGAGCCACCTATTCTTGGGGTGGCTTTTGACTGGGCTGCTAAGGCCGTATTCTTCGGCGGCCAAGACCTCGGTCCATCTATCATTGACCAAATCTTGGCTTGCTTGAAGCTGCAGCTGCTTATTTCTTAGGCTCCTTGCAGTGGCTATAAGATGGCGTTTAAAGCGCTCCTTCTCAAGAGGTTCCTTGGGCATGATAAAATCTTTGTTCCCGAGGATCTCCTCTTCCTCAGAGAGTGGGAGATAATTGTTGTCCTCCGAGTCCCCATATGTGGTCTGTTCGTCAGAGCTATCCTGCCCGGCTTCCTATTCATCCTGCTCGGATTCTACCTCAACAGGGTCTTTGTTGTCCGGAGTGTCGTCTTCTCTGGTACTGGCAGTGTTTTCTCTTGGGCGATGTGACCTAGGGTGCCGGTGTCCAGGCTGTGTACCAGGAGGTTTATTCTTGACCGGATCCTCCTTATCATCGTCGAGAGCGCCGTAAGGTGTGTCTAACATACACACGTCATACCAGGAAGTGCTCATCCTGTGTTGAGCGGGAAGGAAGCTCTGGCCCTGCCCCTCATCGTCGTCCATACCGTCGATGTCTTCGGAGCGGGGGTCGGGCGTGTTGGTTAGGTCTTCAACGGTGGCTATGGAGTGGGTGGCGGGTGGGAAACAAAATTCTCCATCGCCCGCCGAAAGTTCGAACCAAACATAGTTCGGCGACGGGTCGTCTGCCAGGGATATGTTTTTTAGCGAGTTTAGCATGTCACCCATAGGCGAGTGTTGGAAGACATCTGCGGTACTGAACCTAAGGATCGATAACCGATCGAGTTCGGTATACGCGGGCTCGCAGGATTCGAAGTTCGACATTGGGGGCGAGTCCGAGGTTCCGTTGATGCGGATACCGTATGAAGTGGAATCTGTGTGCGGCTCCAGCGCCGCGGAATCGGTAGCCCCCGTGCTGGGGTCGAGCTTCCTGTCTTCAGGCGATTGATCTGCTCCAAATTTAAGGCGAGAGCTTTTACAGGAGCTATCTCCTGGATGCAGCCCGATGATAGGTTTAAGCCATGTTCATCGAGGCGATGGGGAGCGGTTGCCTCGGTCTTGAATCTGTCGAAGATCAAATCTCCACGGACGTCCGCGACATAATTCAAGCTTCCGAATCTGACCTGATGGCCAGGGGCGTAGCTGTCGGTATGCTCTAGATGGCCAAAAGAGTTGGCCCGCAGTACAAAGCCACCGAAAACGAAGATCTACCAAGGAGAAAGGGTTCTCCCTGGACGACATCATTACTTACATCGAAGGGGCCATCGAACCTTTTGTCGACGACACAGTGGAACTCTCAATGAAAGCACCAATGTCGGTGTCAAAACCGGCGGATCTCGGGTAGGTGGTCCCGAACTGTGCGTCTAGGATCGATGGTAATAGGAGACAGGGGACACGATGTTTACCCAGGTTCGGGCCCTCTCTATGGAGGTAATACCCTACTTCCTGCTTGATTGATCTTGATGAATATGAGTATTACAAGAGTTGATCTACCACGAGATCGTAATGGCTAAACATTAGAAGTCTAGCCTATATGGGTATGTTAATGAGTATATGTGGTGTCGTTTTCGGACTATCCCCTTCGGTTTAGATAGACACCGAGGGGATCTACGGTTTACATGGAGTCGGTTACATGAAAAGGAATCTTCGGTCGCCAAGCTTTCCTTCCATGCCAAGTAGAGTCCAATCCGGACACGGTGCAGTCTTCACGTCTTCGCGGCCCATCAGTCCGGCCCATGGATAACAGGCCAGACGCCCGAGGACCCCTTAGTCCAGGACTCCCTTAGCCGTAGCTCGCTCCTGAGAACGCCCTCGGGATCGCGATGTTCCCAGGAGCCGAAAGCACCCATCGGTTCATCCGTAGCTACACCATAGCATCGTCTTTGTCGGTGCCTGAGCTCCGGCCGCCGCCTCGCTCGCCGTAGTTTCCTCTACTGGCCACCCCAGCCGCAACCGCAGCCATCGTTGGACGCGCCGCGTCGCGGCCGTTCCAATGAGACCAGCCGCACGTCCTCCCTGACGCCGGAGTTGGCCGGACGGCGAACGCCGCCGTGCTCCGGTTATCGCTGGCACTAACTCGCTGACGTGGCACCATCATTAGGGCCTAATTACTAGTTAGTTAACCCCCTGGCCCACTGACCGCTGGGCCCGAGCCATGTTAACTGATAGTTAGGTTTTAACTAAATCCTGTTAGCCACTGTGTGACTAACATGTAGGCCCAGCCGTCAGGTTTGACCTGGGCTCACGCTGTTGACTAGCTGACATCAGCATGATGCACTGATGACGCAGTAATCATTTTCATGGATTATTTCTAGTTCTAAATGATTTGGAAATTCCAGAAAATGTTTAGAACTTCTAAAAATGATAAAAAATAACCTATAACTCAGATTGAAAAGATTTATATATGAAAAATTATCAAAAAAATCCAATCTATCCATTGGTACTGGTTTCATGCATGTCCAAGCAACTTATACCTACTGTATAAGTGAAATCAATTAAATGGCATATGAATAATCGCATATGGAGTTGGAATTTGAATCTTGGATTCAAACCAACTTCATTTAAATTGTTGCTAGTTGCATTAGCTCAATCCACAGTGTATTTCCATGTCATTATCATGCATCATAATTGTTGCATTGCATTGATTGTGTTCTTCCTTATTTGCCGGTATTTGTCCCCTCTTAGTAGATGTGGTTCCGATGATGAGATCGATGACACCAATGAAGAGTTATATTATCTTCAGAAGTGCTAGGCAAGAAAAAACCCCTTGTTCATTCCGATATAATCCCACTCTCTCGCTCCTGCTCTCTTTTACTGCATTAGGACAACATCGATTCAACTGTTACATGCTGCAGTAGCTGAACCCCTTTTCCTCTGCATGACCTGTCATTGCTACAGTAAATAGATGAAACCGACTAGCATGAGTAGGAGTTGTTTGAGCCCTGATGTGCCTACTCATTCATGCTTGTTTGTCATGCCTGCTACTGCTTAGAGTCGAGTCAGGTCTGATTCATCTGGTATGAATTGGAATGGTGATGAACATGTCCTACTGTGTGTGAACACGATTTGGTAAAGGTAGTGGTGAGAGGCCATTTAGGAGTACATGGTGGGTTGTCTCATTGAAACAGTCCTCAGGAACTGAGTTCTGTGTTTGTGATCCATGAACAGCTACTACCACACATTGGGCCCTGAAATATGACCCCGCTCGACATATTAACCGCCCTTGTCCTCTGTCCAGGAGTTGAATCCAGTTTCTGGTTTTTGTAGGATATGTGTTGGAGGTCGTGTGTAGAGCTGACCCTAGGGGTGGGCTATGATGCGGTAGATACACCGTGGCACGGTGTACCGAGCGCCCGTTTGGTGTCTCGGGAACCCTGTACACATCATTTGGGGCCGTTGAGGACACCCTGGCTGGATTTCCTTGCGGATGGAACCCGAATAGGCGATAAACCTGGACTAGATACTTGTGTGGTTAGTCAGGTCATGGTCTACACCATGTCGGCTTTCGCTTGAAGTCTGCCGAGCACATGTCTTGTGCAGACGCTAAGTGGTGGAAACATGTGTGAAGAAGTATGCCCCTGCAGGGTCAACATCATCTATTCGAATAGCCGTGTCCGCGGTAAAGGACTTCTGGGTTGCCTGTACAGTTCATAGACAAGTGAAAGTGGATACTCTAAAATGCGTAAGATAAGCATGAGTGCTATGGATGGCGTTCTCGTAGGGAGACGGAGCAGATCCATAGTGGTGTATTGATTGGTGAATATGTGGACTCATGTGCGCCACCTCAAAAGAGTTACTTGCAGTAGTAGTTTAGGTTCGCCACTGAGTCAAAGCTGGCTTGCTGTAGTTAAACCCCACCATCCCTTTGTTGATAATGATGCATATGTTGTTAGTTCTGATGTAAGTCTTGCTGGGTACATTTGTACTCACGTTTGCTTAATTTATGTTTTGCAGAGAGACTTCAGTCTCACTAGTAGTTCCGCGCTGGACTTCGACGTTTAGCTTGTTACCTCAGCTACGATCTTGTGCCCTCGGCGGGATCATGTAGATAGTCAGGCTTCTCAACCTTTTTCATTTGTAGTTGACTATACTTAGATAAGTTAAGTTTCCGCATGTGCTTGTTGCTTGTATGCTCTGTATGTGGGGTCATCAGACCCATGTTTGTAATATCTGGCTCTCCGGAGCCTAATGAATAAATACTTTGAGTCATAGAGTTATGTTGTGATGACATGTTGTATTTGCACATATCGAGCATATTGTGTGTATATTATTGAAATGCTTGGCATGTGTGGGATCCGACAACCTAGTTGTCTATCCTTGGTAGCCCCTCTCATCGGGAAATGTAGTCTGGTGCTTCCACTGAGCCATGGTAGTCTGCTATAGCCCGGTTTACCGGAGTCCTGCTAGCCTAGTTAGTACTGCTCCCGAACACCAAGACTGGCCGGCATGTGTCCCACTTTGTTCCTGTGTCTGTCCCTTCTGGGAAATGTCACGCGGTGACTTCCGGAGTCCTGCTAGCCTGCTACAGCCCGGGTTCCCGGAGTCCTGTTAGCCCAGTTGCTACAGCCCGGATTCACACGCTGATAACCGCCACGTTCGAGGTTGGGTCATGTATGCTTGTTCCCGTAAGTTAGTGCCACTTTGGGTTCATGACTAGTCATGTCGGCCCGGGTTCTTTGTCATATGGATGCTAGCGACACTATCATATACATGAGCCAAAAGGCGCAAACAGTCCCGGGCCAGGTAAGGTGGCACCCATGGGAATATCGTGCGTGAGGCCGCAAAGTGATATGATGTGTTACATGCTAGATCGGTGTGACTTAGGATCGGGGTCCCGACAGCTTTGGTATGAGAGCCTGACTTCCTGTAGGATTACCAAGCCAAACTGGTCGAAGTTGAGTCTAGAAATGCTTTAGTTATATGTAAGGGAATTGATTGTGGGAAGGGACGTATGGCTCTTTTTACTCCTTTACCTTATGCCCTTCTGATCTGAGTCAACCTCTTCTTTTCTACGGGGATTAAGAACTAGGCTTCTCACCTTTCTATCAGGTTCACGTGTTACTAATCTGTAGACTTATATGATTGATGGTTTCAAGCCCCAGTTCAGTTCATACTACTTATGTGTGTTGACAGTAGATCTCAGAACCTTGATATTGTGATGTTAAGTGGTTATGCCACCATTTTGTAGGATTTCTCAAATCATTTTGAGCATTTACAGCCGTTATGCTGTCCGAGTCATCCCAGGTTTCTAAATAGTCTGATGCACTTGCAAATCATTCCTCCATGTTCCCGATGTCCATTTGGGCCAGATTAACCACACTAATCAGTGTGTTGAGGTACTTCATTGCTAGTTGGATCTATTATTATGACCCTGGGTGTCTTAGAGGATCACCTAGTAATCTAGCCATGTTTTCTGTTCCTAGTGTGATGATTCTAGCCATCATTCTCGAAAGCATCATGTGATGCCATTTAGTTAGTAGGCATTCTATTCCTAGGTTCTTGAACCCGAGATTCACCCTACTTACTTCATGTTCATAGTGTTTGCTAGTTCATTTAGGATATTAGTAACCTTTGTGGTAGTCCTCGAGGTCCGTGGTATTTTCCTCTTCCAAATACCATGAACTACTTGTTGCAGAAGTTCCTCGTTGAACCAAAACATCACAACCAGAGTGTTGTTGATGAGTTCTCGATTCTATGTTGTGACTCTGCCAGTTCCACCTTTCTGCATGGGTTATCCCGAAAATAATATGTTGAACTCGTTTGACATGCTAATCTATGCACCCACAACTTAGAAAATCATATGTTCCTTTGAGTTGTCCCTCTTTAGTTGTTTTATGACCTTCGCCTATCAATTGATAGTCAAGAGTAGGCGTGCATTTGTTAATCGATGCTTTTTACTCTTGTGGTCCGTCAGGCCGTTCTATTTTGGAATGGCTAGGAGAAACAAACTCTGGTACCTTATCCATTTCTTGGATTGGGTCAAAGCAATTGTATTCCGCATATCAAAATGCTAAACCAGCTTTTGTTCTATTCTACCTTGGAGTATTACCCCCTTTATGTCAGGATTTTCATGAGAATTGCACCACCTCTTATGAATTTTTGACGCAGTGATACTTCTTGCCATCATTGTTCACTCCTTGGTTGTCGTGTTATTGTAACTGGAATGCCGACAAGTGAGTCATGATGTGTGAAATCAATACTTCGAGCAACTCGATGCTTGGTAGTAAATGACAATATTGCCATTCTTAGTGTGTTGGTTATTCAATCATCATTCTAAGATAGATTGTGCTACCTAGTCCTTATTCCTGGTGCACTCTTCGATCAATGAGTTAGGATTATTCAATCCCTTGCTTATTTGATCATATCGTCTTGCTCTGAAAAGCAAGATTGTTCTGGAGCTTAGTAACATATCAGTGGTTCGTGATGTTCCGAACATCTTCTCGGAACTATTACCAGGTTGTCACTTGACCGCTATGTTGAGTTCGTGATCATGTTAGCTTTGCTCCAAACCACCAATTTTCCAAGATTCTGTGTTGGATACCCTGAACTAGTCGGTTGAGCTAAACAACAACTTGGGGAGTTGGAAGATAAAGCTTTATCTGACTTAGTCATTCCAAAGGTATATCTTTTGTGTGTGTGTGTGTGTGTGTGTGTGTTGAAGAAAGTTGATATCTTCATTGATTGGTCCTCGTGATCAGTTGTTGGCACTATCGTCTTATCCAATCTTTGATTTGAGTGTGGGCTATCCTCAAATCAAATCAGAACCAATGATGTTCGTAATGTTGTCTTACTCCTGGTTTTTCCTCGAGCATACTCCATTATATCTTTTGTTCTGACCAATGCTATCGCCTTGTTCACATAGTTGTGGAATTCCATCTTCATGGGAATCTTGATGACTTGTTGTTGAGCCCATAAGATACATCTTTATCTCCTCCATGATTCGTGTTGAACATCCAGCTCGCTTGGGAAACTTCTAAAAGCATTATCTTCATGTCCCGTTCATGAAGCATATGTTGGATGAAAGAAGTGACTTTCTCTGATTCATGTGCATTTGGTGCAAGTTGCCGCCATGAGTTCGAGAAAGATTGTTTTTGTTTCCTATGGTACCATCCCAAGTCAGTTATGCATGTGCGAATGTATTCTATGGTTTGGTAGATTAATTACCTCCACTCCATATGAATTCCCTAGCACACCAAGCCACTGATTGATTTGCTCAGGGAGAAGAAGTTCCTAAGTTCCTTCTTAAGAATCATGACTTATGTTAGGACTTCATTATCCTCGATGATGGTTCCCAACCTGAAATCAGTAGTGTTTTATCATAAGACTACTACATGGTCATGCTTGTCTGGTACATCATGTTCACATGTGTGTAGCAGAACCGCTCATGTTTTGGAGCTTGCTACCGTAGTTCATCTCCCGAGAATCTTGCAACGTCATCTCGCCGATTTGTGTTGCGACCTTTCCTTTTCAGACGTTGTCTGAATTATCTTGTTCCCAACCAGATTTGAATCTCAGGTAGATATGATGGTTGGAACTTCTTCCAAGAACTATGATATAGGTTCCAGTGAAGTGGACGCACCCAGCTGGAAGTACTATTATTGTAGTATCTTAATTAAGCTGTTTGGTCACTTCCCATGAGGATTTCGCATGACTTATTCGAGAAGTTGTTCCTTATGGATCCTTTGTCTTCCCGAAGTCTGGCCTATACTTGATGGCCACGTTAATGCTTTAAGTATGACTGTGGTATGTAGAACGTCGAGGAGAACATTAGAAGCGGAGTGCTAAATGTCTCTCGGTCGATCATCTAGATTTTGTTTCCTTGGCATCGCTAAGGTGAAATCTGAGAAAGTGTTGTCTTCCTTTGCATCTGCATTCTCGATCATTGTTCATCATGGTAGTATGATGTGTTGCCAGGATCCTTGGCACGGATGTTGGTAAGATCTTGATGAGTATGGAAATGCTCAAGTTCTTGAAAGCACGCTCAGTTACTAGGTTATATCATCGGTATCAATTCGAAGCTCCCATTTGCCGAGTTGTTCTATAACTCTAGTTTCTTTTCCAAACTGAGTATGCCATTCCTTCGAACTCCTTCAAATGATCATGTATGAACTGCCTTAGCCTGGTATAAAGAGTTTCAATGATCCTTGTATCAAAAGTAATTCTTTTTGCCACTTAAGGGAATAGTTCTGTCAGTCACCTTCCGTAAGGTGCTCTGTTGTATTAAGGGCAATATATCTCCTCGCTACTCTGAAGCTAGTGCACCATCTTCTTCGGCGTGGAATTGTTGCCTACCAAATTGAGGAATCGCCATCTATTTCCTTTCACCCCTGATGTGTGTCTTGTGCCTTAGCTCAAGGGACATTCTTTTGTCTCACTCCATGAGGTGATCCTAAGTTGCTCGATCTTTTGAGAAGATTGATTCCTCTAGAGTTTTCCTTTCTTCTCGTTGTCATGTTGGATAGAGTTCTCAGAGCAAGACGTCAAGACAAAGATGATGATCGAATCAACTTTCTTATGAAGTGCAACCTGGATCGTGAAGATTGTGCTAGCTTTGTGTCCCCTCTGTCTTCTTACCTCACGTCTAGAATCTCGAGACGAGATTCTTGATTAGTGGGGGTCAGTTGTCACATCCCTAGTTCTTGTATCCTCTGGGCTAGCTTGTCTTGTGTTGCATCATGTTTAAATTGCATTTAAACTTGAAATGGGGATTGATCCAAACCCTAGCACCAAATGGAATTCAACTAGGTTCAGTTTAAAAATATGTTCAATGAACCCAAAATGCCTTCATAAATGTTCATCATTTCTGAAATGGGTGAAAACCTCTGAAAAAGTGGTGCACATTTTCTAGGTCATTTATGGATTTTTGAATTAACTCATATTGTATTTGAATTGGAGCTATTAATTCCTATAAAATATTTGGTAGCTCCAAATATTCTGAAACTTGGTCAGGGCCTCTGGTTTAAACCAAATAGTGGCCACTGAAGTTTTCAGAATTTTAGAAAGTGATTTGGTGTTTAAACTAAATAAAAAACAAACTACAGAAATAGAAAAACAGAAATGAGAGAGAGAGAGAAGTGTTTAGCTGTAGCCCACCTAGCATAGCCACCTGGCCCAGCACAGGAGGCCCAGCCCACAAGGGCATCCTTGTCTTCTACCCCAGCCAAAAGGCAGAACCAGAGCACGATGCTGGCCGTGCCAGCTCCTGCTTCGCGCTGGCAAGCTGCCCTTCATCCCAACAGCGCCTGGAGAACGCGCTGCCCCTCTCGCTTTCCCCTCCTCTCTCTGGACCTCCCTCGAGCTCATCCCCTCCTCTGCTCCCTCCCTTTTCTTTGTTTGTGAGCGCCCGAGAACGCCGACGAGCAGTGCTGCGTCCACAGCATCCCCCTCGCTTCTCCGACCGTGTCCAGAGCTTCACAACGGCACAAGGATGCTCGACGATGAAGCAGGCGATCCCGGAGGCACTGCAAGGACGCCATCACCGTCTTCTCCACCACCGGTCATCGGACCTCCCCGTCGTCGATTCGTTGGCTCCCGAACGCCCCCGAGCATGCTGACCAACTACTCCGCCTCTCTGTGAGCTCACGAATCTTTCCCCGCTAGCGACACTATCGATTTCGTCCTCTAACCCGCCTAGCCGTCGTGGCCGTGAGCTTGTTGCCGCTGGCCATGGCGCCGCCGTGGCCATAGATGCCGTAGCTCGCGCCTGAGCACGGCCTCGGGATCGCGATGTTCCCAGGAGCCAAAAGCACCCATCAGTTCATCCGTAGCTGCACCATAGCATCATCTTCGTTGGTGCCTGAGCTCCGGCCGCCGCCTCGCTCATCGCAGTTGCCGCTACCGGCCACCCCAGCTGTAACTGCAGCCACCACTAGACGCGCCGCGTCGCGACCGTTCCAACGAGACCAGCCGCACGTTCTCCCGACGCCGGAGTTGGCCGGACGGCGAGCGCCACCGTGCTCCGGTTATTGCCGGCACTAACTCGCTGATGTGGCACCATCATTAGGGCCTAATTACTATTTAGTTAACCCCCTGACCCACTGACCGCTGGGCCCCAGCCGTGTTAACTGATATATAGGTTTTATCTAAATCCTGTTAGCCACTATGTGACTGACATGTAGGCCCCAGCCGTCAGGTTTGACCTGGGCTGACGTTGTTGACTATCTGAAGTTAGCATGACGCACTGATGACGTAGTAATCATTTTCCTGGATTATTTCTAGTTCAAAATGATTTGGAAATTCCAGAAAATGTTTATAACTTCTAAAAATCATAGAAAATAATCTATAACTCAAATTGAAAAGATTTATATATGAAAAATTATCAGAAAAATCCAATCTATCCATTGGTACTGGTTTCATGCATGTCCTAGCAACTTATACCTACTGTATAAGTGAAATCAATTAAATGGCATATGAATAATCACATATGGAGTTTGAATTTGAATCTTGGATTCAAACCAACTTCATTTAAATTGTTGCTAGTTGCATTAGCTCAATCCACAGCATATTTCCATTTTATTATCATGCATCATAATTGTTGCATTGCATTGATTGTATTCTTCCTTGTTTACCGGTATTTGTCCCCTCTTAGTAGATGTGGTTCCGACGATGAGATCGATGACACCGATGAAGAGTTATATTATCTTCAGAAATGCCAGGCAAGCAAAACCCCCTTGTTCATTCTAATAAAATCCCACTCTCTCTCTCCTGCTCTCTTTTACTACATTAGGACAACCTCGATTCAACTGTTACATGATGCGGTAGCTGAACCCCTTTTCATCTGCATGACCTGTCATTGCCACAGTAAATAGATGAAACCCACTAGCATGAGTAGGAGTTGTTTGAGCCCTGATGTGCCTACTCATTCATGCTTGTTTGTCATGCCTGCTACTACTTAGAGTTGAGTCAGGTCTGATTCATCGGGAATGAATTGGAATGGTGATGAACATGTCCTACTGTGTGTGAGCTAAGTGAGTGAACACAATTTGGTAAAGGTAGTGGTGAGAGGCCATGTAGGAGTACATGGTGGGTTGTCTCATTGAAACAATCCTCAGGAACTGAGTTATGTGTTTGTGATCCATGAACAGCTACTACCACACATTGGGCCCTGAAATATGACCCCGCTCGACTTATTAACCGCCCTTGTCCTCTGTCCAGGAGTTGCAACTAGTTTCTGGTGTTTGTAGGATATGTGTTGGAGGCCATGCGTAGCGCTGACCCTAGGGGTGGGCTATGATGCAGTAGATACACCGTGGCACGGTGTACCGGGTGCCCGTTTGGTGTCTCGGGAACCCTGTACACATCGTTTGGGGCCGTTGAGGACACCCCGGCCGGATTTCCTTGCGGATGGAACCTGAATAGGCGATAAAGCTGGACTAGAGACTTGTGTGGTTAGTGAGGTCATGGTCTACACCCACATTGGCTTTCGCTTGAAGTCTGCCAGGCACATGTCGTGTGCAGACGCTAAGTGGTGGAAACATGTGTGAAGAAGTACACCCCTACAGGGTTAACATCATCTATTCGAATAGCCGTGTCCGTGGTAAAGGACTTCTGGGTTGCCTGTACAGTTCATAGACAAGTGAAAGTGGATATTCTAAAATGCGCAAGATAAGCGTGAGTGCTATGGTTGGCGTTCTCGTAGGGAGACGGAGGGGATCCATAGTGGTGTATTGATTGGTGAATATGTGGACTCGTGTGCGCCACCTCAAAAGAGTTACTTGCAGTAGTAGTTCAGGTTAACCACTGAGTCAAAGTTGGCTTGCTGCAGTTAAACCCCACCATCCCTTTGTTGATAATGGTGCATATGTTGTTAGTTTTGATGTAAGTCTTGCTGGGTACATTTGTACTCACATTTGCTTAATTTATGTTTTGCGGAGAGACTTCAGTCTCACTAGTAGTTCCGCATGGACTTCGACGTTTAGCTTGTTACCTCAGCTACGATCTTGTGCCCTCGGCAGGATGTTGTAGATAGTCAGGCTTCTCAGCCTTTTTCATTTCTAGTTGTTTGTACTCAGACAAGTTAAGCTTCCGCATGTGCTTGTTGCTTGTATGCTCTGTATGTGGGGTTATCAGACCCATGTTTGTAATATCTGGCTCTCCGGAGCCTAATGAATAAATACTTTGAGTCATAGAGTTATGTTGTGATGCCATGTTGTATTTGCACATATCGAGCATATTGTGTGTATGTTATTGAAATGCTTGGTATGTGTGGGATCCGACAACCTAGTTGTCTATCCTTGGTAGCCTCTCTTATGGGGAAATGTAGTCTGGTGCTTCCACTGAGCCATGGTAGACTGCTACAGCCAGGTTTACCGTAGTCCTGCTAGCCCAGTTACTCTGCTCCGGGACACCTAGACTGGTCGGCATGTGTCCCACTTCGTTCCTGTGTCTGTCCCTTCAGGGAAATGTAAAGCGGTGACTTCCGGAGTCCTGCTAGCCTGCTACAGCCCGGGTTCCCGGAGTCCTGTTAGCCCAATTGCTACAGCCCGGATTCACATGCTGATGACCGACACGTTCGAGGCTAGGTCATGTATGCCTGTTCCCGTAAGTTAGTGCCACTTTGGGTTCACGACTAGTCCTGTCGGCCCGGGTTCTTTGTCATATGGATGCTAGCGACACTATCATATACGTGAGCCAAAAGGCGCAAATGGTCCCAGGCCAGGTAAGGTGGCACCCGTGGGAATACCATGCGTGAGGCCACAAAGTGATATGATGTTTTACATGCTAGATCGGTGTGACTTAGGATCAGGGTCCCAACACGTGGAGATTCTGCCATGTGAATGGACATGTGATGCATTCTTACAAGCGGCCGGAATTTATGATGATTTCTATTATTTGGCTAGGAATGCATCCATCACCGACTTCCTCCTTGACCAGTGTGATCAGTATCTCCTACTCACTAATACTTTCATGCAAAATTTTCAGTTTCATGCTAGGAGATCACCACCCATGGTAGACTTTTACTTATATGATGAGTACAAGGAAATGATGCTCTATGACTTTTGTGAGGTTTGTAGATTACCTTATGAGGATAGTGTCGAGGAACCACACCCTAGTGATGTGGAAGGTTTTATTCATGAAATTACCGTAGGGGAAACAAGAGGAGTGTCGAGAGCGAGAGTGGCTAGTATACATCTCCCTGTATTACGCTATTACTCATTATTCGCTGGGAGATGTTTAATTGGTCGTGGAGAGAGTGGAGACCTTAGTGGCCCTGACCTTGCTATTTTGCGCCATGCTTTACACCGTGATAGAACTAACAATTTAGGCGCTATAGTTGCTAAACGGTTGAGCTTAAACCGTACAAAGGGTCCTATTTTCGGAGGTATCTTCACTTCTCGCCTTGCTAAACACTTTGAGATACCCATTAGGCATTAACCAAAAGAGGAGAAACTGCTACCCACTATATATATACTTAGATTATGACAACATGGTAGCACATCAGTTTATTCGCCATGATGAGGAAAAGAGACTCATTTATAACTTAGTGTTTAACGAGAATACTTTTCAGATTATTACCTTGCATGCACCTATTTTGTTCGATGTTCATTCTGGCAGGTACTTTGTTTTGCCCGCGGACATTTCTGCATACTAGGAGGGGACACGATCCCCACCTCCTGAGCTAGAGCCATCACCTGATCCATACCAGGAGTCTATTTATCATTGGGATCCATAGGAGCTCGCTAACCAATGGAAGCCCCAGGATCCTCCTCAGTACACCGGAGAGTGCTACTTTGACCCATGGGCGTAGACCAACTTAGGCCAAAAGCCTAAGCTTGGGGGAGTAGATATTTCTCACCGACATTACATTCCCCTTCACACACTCATTTCAGTTGTCGGTGTTCATACTCTTTCATTGTATTATCCATGTTAGTTTATTTCTTTTTCCCGCTTTCTTCTTGTGTGTTTGATAAACCTTAAGAAAAACCAAAAAAATAGTTGCAGTTTAGTTTACTTTCCATGCTTGCTTAGTAGTAGTATTAAAAGAAAACCTAAATAGTTTTTCTCGTTCTTATTTTACTTTCTTCAAAAAAACAAAAACTCCAAAAATATTTTAGTATGTTTCTTTCAAATTATTTTCTTTTCTTTGGGGGTCGAGAGGAAAAGACCATGATGAAAATGTTGAGTGGCTCTCATATGCATTATTGTTGATCTAACAAAGAGCCTATATTACCTTGTCTTCTCCTTTGAATAAATGTTTGCAGATTCCAGCTTAGTCCGATGCATGTGCACTATTATTATTATCCACATTGTTCGGTCGTGCAAGTGAAAGGCAATAATGATGATATATGATGAAATGATTGAGATGAGGAAATGCTGGTATGAACTCGACCTATCCTGTTTTTGTAAATATGATTAGTTCATCGTTCCTTATTCAACCTATTATGAATGAAACATGTTTGCAATGACAATTAGAGATTATAGTTGCTCACTCCATTCTTAATTAGCTAGGAGTTTATAATGGTTTACCTTGCGTGCCAACATGGAAATTAAAATGGTTGTGATGTAGTATGATAGGATGGTATCCTCCTTTGAATGATTCAAGTGGCTTGACTTGGCACATGTTCACGCATGTAGTTGAAACAAAATCAACATAGCCTCCATGATATTTATGTTCATGGTGATTTATATCCTACTCATACTTGCACTCAATGTTGGTTAATCTCAATGCATGTTTATGACTGTTGTCGCTCTCTAGTTGGTCGCTTCCTAGTCTTTTTCTAGCCTTCACTTGTACTAAGCGGGAATACTGCTTGTGCATCCACTTCCATAAACCCCAAAGTTGTTTCATATTAGTCCACCATACCTACCTATATGCGGTATTTACATGTTGTTCCAAGTAAATTTGCATGTGCCAAACTCTAAACCTTCAAATAATAATCTCTTTTGTATGCTCGAATCGCTCATGTACCAACTAGGGCTATCAATATCTTCCATGCTAGGTGGGTTATTCTCACGATGAGTGGACTCCGCTCATAATTCAAGAGAAAATGGCTGGTAACAGGGATGCCCAGTCCCATGCTCAAATCAAACCAAAATAATTGCAAACAAAACTCCCCCAGGACTGTTGTTAGTTGGATGGTACCCGTTGCTTCGGACCAGCCGTGGAGTGTGCTTGTTGGTGGTGGGGGAGTATAAACTTTACCATTCTGTTTGGGAACCGCCTATAATGTATGAAGGATGGGAGATACCAAGATATATTGGTTGTTATGTTTACAATGAAAGCAAACCTCTCAAAATATTATTCATCTCTGTTTCAAAAAAATCGAGCTCTGGCACCTCTGCGAATCCCTACTTCCATCTGCGAAGGGACTATCTGTTTACTTTTATTGCTGAGTCATCATCCTCTTATAAAAAGCACCAGTTAGAGAGCACCATTGTCATTTGTATGCATTGTTATTAATTTATATTGAGTATGACTGTGACTGGATCTCTTTTACCATGAATTACAATGTCTAGTTAGTCCTTGATCTTCAGAGGTGCTCTGCATTTATGTTTTGCGGTCTCAGAAAGGGCTTGCGAGACACCATTTTGTCATATATCATATGATGATTGTTTTGAAAAAGTGTTGTCATTCGAGATTTATTATTATTGCTCGCTAGTTGATTATGCCATTGATATGAGTAAATGTGAGATCTAAACGTTATTGGGAATATGGTTAGTTCATAATCTTTGCTGAAAACTGCTACCTCTTGAGCACTGCGTTGGATTTCCCCAAAGTGGAAGGGATGATGCAGCAAAGTAGCATAAGTATTTCCCTTAGTTTTTGAGAACCAAGGTATCAATCCAGTAGGAGGCTACGCTCGAGTCCCTCGTACCTACACAAAAACAATAGCTCACGCAACCAACGCGCTTAGGGGTTGTCAATCCCTTCACGGTCACTTACGAAAGTGAGATCTAGAGATGACAAATAATATTTTTTTGGTATTTTTGGTATAGAGATGCAATGTAAAAAGTAAAAGCAAAGTAAAAGCAAAGCAATAATAAAGTGATGGAGATTGATATGATGATAAAGAGACCCGGGGGCCATAGGTTTCACTAGTGGCTTCTCTCAACAGCATAAGTATTCTACGGTGGGTGAACAAATTACTATTGAGCAATTGACGGAATTGAGCATAGTTATGAGAATATCTAGGTATGATCATGTATATAGGCATCACGTCCGAGGCAAGTAGACCGAAACGATTCTACGTCTACTACTATTACTCCACTCATCGAGCGCTATCTAGCATGCATCTAGAGTATTAAGTTAAAAACAGAGTAACACCTTAAGCAAGATGACATGATGTAGAGGGATAGTTTCATGCAATATGATAAAAAACCATCTTGTTATCCTCCATGGCAATGATACAATACGTGACTTGCTGCCCCTTCTGTCATTGGGAAAGGACACCGCAAGATCGAACCCAAAGCTAAGCACTTCTCCCATGGCAAGAACAACCAATCTAGTAGGCCAAACCAAACTGATAATTCGAAGAGACTTGCAAAGATAACCAATCATACATAAAATAATTCAGAGAAGATTCAAATATTATTCATAGATAGACTTGATCACAAACCCACATTTCATTGGCCTCAACAAACACACCGCAAAAAGAAGATTACATCGAATAGATCTCCACAAGAGAGGGGGAGAACATTGTATTGAGATCCAAAAAGAGAGAAGAAGCCATCTAGCTACTAACTATGGACCCGTAGGTCTGAAGTAAACTACTCATACTTCATCGGAGGGGCTTGGATGATGATGTAGAAGCCCTCCGTGATCGATGCCTCCTCCGGCGGAGCTCCAGAATAGGCCCCAAGATGGGATCTCGTGGATACAAAAAGTTGCGGCGGTAGAATTAGGTTTTTGGCTCCTCTTCTGGTCGTTTCGGGGTACGTGGATATATATAGGAGGAAGAAGTACGTTGGTGGAGCTTCAAGGGGCCCACGAGGCAGGGGGCGCGCCCTAGGGGGCGCCCTCCACCCTCGTGACCGCCTCGTGGCTTTCTTGACGGAGGGTCCAAGTCTCATGGGTCTTATCTGATGAGAAAATCACATTCCCGAAGGTTTCATTCCATTTGGACTCCGTTTGATATTTCATTTCTTCGAACCCCTAAAACAGGCAAAAAAACAGCAATTCTGGGCTGGGCCTCCGGTTAATAGGTTAGTCCCAAAAATAATATAAAAGTGGAAAATAAAGCCCAATATAGTCCAAAACAGTAGATAATATAGCATGGAGCAATCAAAAATTATAGATACGTTGGAGACGTATCAAAAACGTGAATGTTGGCTTTACATACTTGCAACAACAAGATCAAACCGAGTTTGTAAAAGTTTTTCTTTATCACTTTCAGCTTGTCAACTGAATTGCTTGAGGACAATCAATGGGTTAAGATTGGGGAAGTTGATATGTCTCCGTCGTATCTACTTCTCCAAACTCTTTTGCCCTTGTTTTGGACTCTAACTTGCATGATTTGGATGGAACTAACCCGGACTAATGCTATTTTCAGCAGAATTGCCATGGTGTTATTTTTGTGCAGAAATAAAAGTTCTCGGAATGCCCTTAAAATTCACGGAGATCAGTTTTGGAATTAATAAAAAATATTGGTGAAATAATCAAGTGAAGGGGGCCCACACCCTAGCCACAAGGCTGGGGCACGCCACCCGTCCTTGTGGGCCCCCTGGACCTCCACCGACCTCAACTCCAACTACATATATTCATGTTCGGGGAGAAAAAATCAGAGAGAAGGAGTCATCGCGTTTTACGATATGGAGCTGCCACCAAGCTCTGCTCTTCCTTGGGAGGGCAGATCTGGAGTCCGTTCGAGGCTCCGGAGAGGGGAATCCGTCGCCATCGTCATCATCAACCATCCTCCATCACCAATTTCATGATGCTCACCGCCGTGCGTGAGTAATCCCATCGTAGGCTTGCCGCTGGACCGTGATGGGTTGGATGAGATTTACCATGTAATCGAGTTAGTTTTGTTAGGGTTTGATCCCTAGTATCCACTATGTTCTATGATTGATGTTGCTATGACTTTGCTATGCCTAATGCTTGTCACTAGGGCCCGAGTGCCATGATTTCAGATCTGAACCTATTATGTTTTCATGAATATATTTGTGTTCTTGGTCCGATATTGCAAGTTATAGTCACCTACTACGTGTTATGATCCGGCAACCCCAGAGTGACAGTAGTCGGGACACTTCCTAGTGATGACCGTAGTTTGAGGAGTTCATGTATTCACTAAGTGCTAATGCTTTGGTCCAGTACACTATTAAAAGGAGGCCTTAGTATCCCTTAGTTTCCATTAGGACCCCGCTGCCACGGGACGGTAGGACAAAAGATGTCATGCAAGTTCTTTTCTATAAGCACGTATGATTATATTCAGAATACATGCCTACATTATATTGATGAATTGGAGCTAGTTCTGTGTCACCCTATGTTATAACCATTGCATGATGAATGCTGTCGGTGTTAAAACCGGCGTATCTCGTAGTAGGGGTCCTAAGCTAGGCGTCTTGGAGCGATGGTAACATGGACACGGGATTTTACCCAGGTTCGGGCCCTCTTGATGGAGGTAAAACCCTACGTCCTGCTTTTGATTGTATTCATATGGGTGTAGTACAGAGTACATATGTCTACCACGAGACTGATCTAATGAATATGAGATTGTCTATTGACTAGCCTGGCCTCGGTTTATATAAGACACCGGAGTCCTAGGGTTTAGGAGAGTCCTTGTCTTGGGCGCCAAGTCTTGTGGAGTCTTCCTTGTATGCAGCAGGGGTTGTCCGAACTGGCCCACGAGTATGCGGCCATGGGGTCCTCGGCCCAATCTAGCTGATCGGGAGACGACGTGGTGAGTACCCCCTAGTCCAAGACACCGTCAGTAGCCCCCTGAACCGGTCTTCAAGTTGGCGACGCTCCTCGATTCTTCCGAACTGTTCTTCATCTTCGGTCGTCGGTCTTGAAAACTGGTTCAACAAATCTTCCCATCTTCGATCTTGAGGATCGCCAAAGTGCATCCGAAGAGTTTACACGTCGGGTATCCGAGGAACCCCTTTAAGTTTCCGGCCTTTATCAATGCCTTGTTATTTTCACGCCCACCTCGGGTTTGAAGTTTTCCCCGTGCGGCGGTGTCCTCTTGCATCCGAGCTCCAACGCCGGACTGCTTTTGAGGTATCTTTTGTAGCCGAGCACCAACGTCGGACTGTATCCGAGCCCCAATGCCAGACTGAATCCGAGCTCCAACGCCAGAGAGTATCCGAGCTCCAACGCGGGACTATATCCGAGGTGTCATAGATCACCTTGGCTCAAAAAAGTCGAAGGAGTTTAGCCGAGCTTAATGCCAGAAATGCCCTCTACGGGGCCAATCACTGGCGTCCGAGATTTATGCGGGACTGCTTCTGGGGTGTCTATTGTAGTCAAGCACCAACGCCAGACTGTATCTGAGGTAGTACACCACCTCGTCCATGGG
Organism: Triticum dicoccoides; assembly: GCF_002162155.2. Lineage (NCBI taxonomy): Eukaryota > Viridiplantae > Streptophyta > Magnoliopsida > Poales > Poaceae > Triticum > Triticum dicoccoides. The sequence continues at coordinate 413,515,066 of NC_041392.1, forward strand.
CTGATTTTTATGAATTTAATTTCGAATTGTGCAATGTAATCTCTGCTGAGATGTATAGCCAGTAGCCCTCAAGGTGCGTGTTGGCCTAACATCCGGGATGCACCTGAAGGAAAAAATCAAACTGCTGACCCTAGTAGCCCCTGAGACTCAGGTCGATTCATAAAATCATCCTAAGGATCAATTCCTAGCTCGGCAGCATATTCAGGAATAGAAACGCGGTGTGCAAAGTCCTCGAGACTCAGGTTGGGTGCGGCCGACCAACCTGAGGATAATAATCTCCTCGAAAACTATATTGCACTTTAAATTTTATGCATTGGATTGTCAATGCAGTAGCCCCCGAGACACTGGTCGGGTGGCAACACCAGATCAGGGGATCGATGTACCCCTTTAATATTTGTAAATAATAAGCACGAAGCCTAGTAGCCCCCGAGCCTTAATGTGGGCACGGGTGGCTGAATTAAGGATCGATATCCAAAGTAAAATCACAAATTATGTGTAATGATTCTATGTATCCAAATACTTTTCATCATCAATGCTTGGATCCGCATTGTACAAAACTTTGTTGACCGACCATCGGCTTCCACCTCCTTGGCCAGTAGCTGAGGAGTGTCTGTCCTACTTTATAAAGCTTTTACAAGGGCAAAGATTTACGACAAACAAGGCAATCCGGCCATACGGTTTTATAAACAAAGGTACGCAAAGAGATATGTTGTATTACTTTTTAATATAAGAAATGTCTTCCAAAGAAAATAGTCCCGCTATCGGTTCCTTTCTTTGGGTTGTCATGCTAAGCATGATCATGAAACCTTAGCTCTAATGTAAGAGCAAAATATTGAGGATTTAGTTTGGGAGGCCAGCTACTAGCCCCCGGTAGTGTTCGACGACAGTCAAGGTCAAGCCGTAAACACTTCGGCCAATGTTATGAATGGCTCGTCATTTAACACAGTCGTCGGATCGCTGACCAGTTTATGCTTATTGTGACGGTCAGTTTTCGGCTTTCTCCACCGAGGTGCTTAACCATGTGAGCTGGAAGCACAATCACAGTGGTTCTCCCTTTGCACACCTAGCCGAACAAAGCGGAACGTAGGAGGCAAGCACAGGAGCCGGGCAACCCAACTATTGACTAAAGACACAATTCGAAACCGATGCATATAAAGCAATACCCGAGAATGTTTTGCCGAATCTCTAAAGATGTCCGGCGCTGCACTTCGAGACTTGTGCTGGAAACACACAAATAGTTTAAAAGTGCCAAAAGCTTGGAAAACCAAAAAACGTCAGTAAAAACATGACGTCTGAACAAGATCAAGTGTTCGGTGCCAATCCGAAAATTGAAAAAAAGAATTGTGCTTCTATCGCGCTTTAACATGACACATCCGATCTCAAGACTTCATGCGGGTCAGCCTTCGGCTTCAAGCTCCTTATCCCAAAGGCAGAGTACTTCTCCCAGGTCAATTTAGCAAACTAAACTCAAGCGGCTTTCAGAGAGAAGACAGGCTATCCGGCTATTGACCATAAACTCGAGTCGAAAAAGGAGCAGTAGAAAAAGACTTTACAATGACCAAGAAGAAAACACATTTACTATAAAACAGCTCATATAAATTTTAGGAGCCCCCAAGTGACTTGGGTAAAAGAATTTTATGTATAATGATTGTATGTACCAAAGTACTTATATCATATCTGTGTGCACCCGAACTTTAAACAGATCTTAACCGACCGTCGGCTTCTCCCTCTTTGGCCAAGGGCCAAAAAGTGTCATGTACTCCACCTATTGAGAGTATCGACGGTGTTTCCGATGACCAGGCAATCAGGCCATAAGGCTGTAACAGACAAAGCGCGCTCAGGGAACTTATGCTATATTACTGACGAAGTGTAAGAAGCATCTTCCAAGAAAATAGTACCCCCACTGATACCTTTCTTCAGTGCTCATTATTACTATGAGACTTGTGCAATAGATTTTTTGTACTCATGAGTTCCGTTGTGTGCCGACCATGATTGAAAACAATAAGAGCACTAGCTTTCGGCTTCACCCAGTCTGAGGTCAGAGCTCGGATGACCCGATCGTGACAATCGCAGAGGTGCTCCCTTTACTCCCTAGCCAAACAATCGGGAACGTAGGGGTAAGCACAGGAGCCAGGGAACCTAGCTTGCAAATTGCTTAGGTCAATATGGTGCATATTGTGCCATAATACACAAACAAGGAACGAAGTCGTACAAGTATAATCATATGCAAGAGGAAAAGCTCCATCAAGGGAGCCCCCAGATAAACGGGGTATTTGAATATGCGCGTCACAAACAAAGTTTTGACAAGGAGCTTTGTCACAAACAACTTTGTGCCGAAAAGTATAATGCTTGGTTGAACCAAACAAAATTTAAAACTGAAAGTTTTTGAGCATGAAAGCAACTTAGCTGGTTAATGTGCTCGGTGTTGATGACGCGGTGCGAGCTTGGTGCGGGACAAGGTCTTAGCCCCCAATCCTGATGTGGCCGAGCGAGGAGCTCGGCACTCCGAAGTGGCGATATGGTACGGCCAATGTGGCAAGGTGGAACCCCAGTCCGACCGAGGCGGTGGAGCAGGCCGGCAGTGTGACGCCGAAGTCTCCGTCGTGGGTTACTGAAGTGATGACGAAGCCCCCGGTCTAGCCGAGGTGATGTAGTACGTCGGTACACCGAGGTGACAGCGCTGCCCAATCCGAATCATTTACTTATGTCGATTTATCCGACGACGTCGAAACTTGCTAGCAGATGAGATAATGATGGACGAGGGACGTCCTGGCCGGAGTGCATCGGGCCGGACAATATATGGAACCACCAATCCGAACGCGGAGGTCGGTTTGATGAAGGGTATGATGCGTACATCCGCAATAGAAAACAATCTGGTGCATGCAATCCTGCTCCCCGTGTGCTTGGGTGCCTCAAAAAGTGGCTTGGTCGGCCGACGTTGCTGCCGAAAGCCCTCGGGATTTGTGTTGCATCTAGTACTAATTGAGGTAGTACTTTGACACTAGTCCGAATGTTTAAATCTTGGGGACCCATCAGGGTTGGACATCCGATTTGTTTACTAGTACGGATAAAGTCCTCCGCATGTGGAACCCTGCCGTCGCCCGCAAAGGAGTGCAGATCATATAGATCATCCGTGTCCGTGCATAAATCCATGAACACGACAACGTAAAATCAAAAAAGTAATCCTTAAAGAAATTAAGTGATGATGAATAGATCTAATCGAAAAGACATCACCTGATTATCCCATCGAACCGCGGCGATCACACAGCAGGCTCTCAATGAAAGCACCAATGTCGGTGTCAAAACCGGTGTATCTCGTAGTAGGGGTCCTAAGATAGGCGTCTTGGAGCGATGGTAACATGGACACCGGATTTTACCCAGGTTTGGGCCCTCTTGATGGAGGTAAAACCCTACGTCCTACTTTTGATTGTATTCATATGGGTGTAGTACAGAGTACATATGTCTACCACGAGACTGATCTAATGAATATGAGATTGTCTATTGACTAGCATGTCCTCGGTTTATATAAGACACCTGAGGCCTAGGGTTTAGGAGAGTCCTTGTCTTGGGCACCAAGTCTTGTTGAGTCTTCCTTGTATGCGGCAGGGGTTGTCCGAACTGGCCCACGAGTATGCGGCCATGGGGCCCTCAACCCAATCTAGCTGATCGGGAGACGACGTGGTGAGTACCCCCTAGTCCAGGACACCGTCAAATGCCATCCGACATAATTATCCTTCATTGATTTGTTGCCTATGAGCTCGTTTCATATTGATCTTTGCGTCGTTACTTTTCCGTTGCCACTATTATGATTGCTACAAAACTGCTACTTTTACTTTTGCTACTGTTATCGTTACTTCCATATTACTTTGCTACTAAATACTTTGCTGCAGATATCAAGTCTTTCAGGTGTGGTTGAATTGACAACTTAGCTGCTAATACTTGAGAATTGATAACCCACAAGTATAGGGGATCGCAACAGTTTTCGAGGGTAGAGTATTCAACCCAAATTTATTGGTTCAACACAAGGGGAGCCAAAGAATATTCTCAAGTATTAGCAGCTGAGTTGTCAATTCAACCACACCTGGAAACTTAATATCTGCAGCAAGGTATTTAGTAGCAAAGTAATATGATAGTAGTGGCAATGGTAGCAAAAGGTAACGATATCAAAAGCAATGTTTTTGGTATTTTATAGTGATTGTAACAATAGCAACAAAAAAGTAAATAAGCGAAGAACAATGGAAAGCTCGTAGGCAATGGATTAGTTATGGAGAATTATGCCGGATGTGGTTCATCATGTAACAGTTATAACCTAGGGTGACACAGAAGTAGCTCCAATTTATCAATGTAATGTAGGCATGTATTCTGAATATAGTCATACGTGCTTATGGAAAAGAACATGAATGACATATTTTGTCCTACCCTCCCATGGCAGCGGGGTCCTAGCGGAAACTAAGGGATATTAGAGCCTCCTTTTAATACAGTACCGGACCAAAGCATTAACACATAGTGAATACATGAACTCAAACTACGGTCATCACCGGAAGTGGTCCCGATTATTGTCACTTCGGGGTTGCCGGATCATAACACATAGTAGGTGACTGTAGCCTTGCAAGATAGGATCAAGAACTCTCATATATTCATGAAAACATAATAGGTTCAGATCTGAAATCTTGGCACTCGGGCCCTACTGACAAGCATTAAGCATAGCAAAGTCATAGCAACATCAATCTCGGAACATAGTGGATACTAGGGATCAAACCCTAACAAAACTAACTCGATTACATGATAAATCTCATCCAACCCATCACCGTCCAGCAAGCCTACGATGGAATTACTCACGCACGGCGGTGGGCATCATGAAATTGGTGATGGAGGATGGTTGATGATGATGATGGCGACGGATTCCCCTCTCCGGAGCCCTGAACGGACTCCAGGTCAGCCCTCCCGAGAGAGATTAGGGCTTGGCGGCGACTCCGTATCGTAAAACGCACTGAATCTTTCTCCCTAAAAGTGAATATATAGAGTTGGAGTTGAGGTCGGAGGAGCTCCAGGGAGCCCATGCTACCTCTTGAGCACTGCGTTGGTTTTCCCTTGAAGAGGAAAGGGTGATGCAGCAAAATAGCATAAGTATTTCCCTCAATTTTTGAGAACCAAGGTATCAATCCAGTAGGAGGCTATGCGCGAGTCCCTCGCACCTACACAAAACAAATAAATCCTCGCAACCAACGCGATAAGGGGTTGTCAATCCCTACACGGTCACTTACGAGAGTGAGATCTGATAGATATGATAAGATAATATTTTTGGTATTTTTATGATAAAGGTGCAAAGTAAAATAAAAGGCAACAAAAATAACTAAGTGTTGGAAGATTAATATGATGGAAGATAGACCCGGGGCCATAGGTTTCACTAGTGGCTTCTCTCAAGAGCATAAGTATTTTACGATGGGTGAAAAATTACTGTTGAGCAATTGACAGAATTGAGCATAGTTATGAGAATATCTAGGTATGATCATGTATATAGGCATCACGTTCGAGACAAGTAGACCGACTCTTGCCTGCATCTACTACTATTACTCCACACATCGACCGCTATCCAGCATGCATCTAGAGTATTAAGTTCATAAGAACAGAGTAACGCTTTAAGAAAGATGACATGATGTAGAGGGATAAATTCATGCAATATGACAAAACCCCATCTTGTTATCCTTGATGGCAACAATACAATACGTGCCTTGCTGCCCCTACTGTCACTGGGAAAGGACACCGCAAGATTGAACCCAAAGCTAAGCACTTCTCCACTACAAAAAAAAGACACATCCATGACATTTTGGGCCGAACGAATTTTTTTTCCTGTCATACATATGACACTTCTATGACAATAATTGTGACAAAACCCGGTATCATCATAGATGTGGTGGGCTCCTACTTCTATGACAAAAAATCATGACAGAAAATGGGCTTTTCGTCCTGGGCGGGCCGGAGACGCAGCTGCATGACATTCTTTGTGCCGTCCATGACGGAAAAAGCCATGGTAGAAGCGAGGGGGAGGAAATTTTCGGGGAGTTCCCGGTTACGGTGGGAGGTCGGGGGCCAAGCGATGCGCGTTTCTCTCGTACACGTACACGCGTGTGTGCGAGGCGTTGGCTCTAACTAAACCCGAGCGAGGCGTTTGGCTCTAATTGAACCCGAGCAATTGCACTGCAGGCTACGCGTTACTGAACCCGAGCAATCGATTGATGGCTGTTAACTGAACCCGCTCGAGCGATTCCTTCGCTACTGCTGCTAACTGAAGCCGATCGATGCTGCCTCTGGGATTAACAGTGAGCATTGCGGGGGGTTTGGATGAATAGTGAGCGGTGGCGTTGCCTCTAGATGAACAGGACCCCGTGGTGTGGTGGATGGCTGGATGAACAGTAGACGATGGAGGGGTTCCCGTGGAGGGGTGGTTGAACAGGACCCCGTGGTGTGGAGGGCTGGATGAACAATAGGCGGTGGAGGGGTGGTTGAACAGTAGCCAGTGGAGTAGCGCGCGGTGGAGGCTGGATGAATAGGAGCCCGTGGAGGCTGGAGGAGGTCGACGGTAGCCTGTGGAGGCTGGAGGAGGTCGACGGTAGCCTGTGGAGGCTGGAGGAGGTCGACGGTGGAGATGAACAGTATCCCGTGGAGTCCTGTTTTGCCGTACGCCACACCCCTCCCGATGAACAGGACCCCCGTTTCGACCGTAGCACTCCAACACAAGTCTGTTTCATCCGTTTTGCGGTACGCCACACCCCTTCCGATCAACAGGACCCCCGTTTCGACCGTAGGAGGTCCGTTTCCTCCGTTTTGCGGTACGCCAGACCCCTCCCGATCAACAGGACCCCGTTCCAAATGTAGGAGGTCTGTTTCCTCCGTTGTGTGGTACGCCAAGCCTCATTTCCATCGCCTGTTCCGTCCAAGCCCTCCCGATGAACACGACCACGCATTCCATTCCGACCCAGCCGGTTGGCTCCCACGCGTTCCGTTGCCTCCCGATGAACACGACGCATTCCGTTGCCTCCCCATGAACACGACGCATTCCGTTGCCTCCCCATGAACACGACGACGATGTTGTTTCTCCGTTCCGACCCAGCCATGTACACGAGCCCTGGCCGTACGTATGCGCGAGTAGGCGTTCGAGACCCCGCCCGTATGTACACATACGTGGTCGTGTTTTCTTTCTTGCACCCTGGCCACTATACGTATGTGTACATGCTACGTGTGCGCCTCTACTACGACATGTACGCGCCTCTACTACGACACGTGCGTGCCTCTACATCCACCAGTATATATGTACGCACACGTTCGCGACCAGAATGACAATGCTATGTATGCTTCGACCAGGTGGGTCCCGACTGTCAGGCACTTCCTTGCCTGCGAAGATGTAGCTGGTGGGTCCCAGCAGTCAGGGGGGCGAATCGTTTTTTTTTGCCCAGACGCACTTCCTTCCATGCGAAGATGTAGCTGGTGGGTCCTAGCAGTCAGGGGGAAATGTTTTTTCGCGAAATACAGTGGCTTGTCCGGTGGGTCCCAGCTGTCAGGTGGAGGAATCATTATTTTCCATGTAATAAGGAGGCACTTCCTTGCTGCGGCCATGGACCCAGCTATCAGCCTGTCCACGTACAGTCCATGTCCGATGGAAGTCGTTCCTTGACCAGGTTGACCACGCTACGCCGAGAGCACTAGGGCGGTGGATGACGGCGAGGCCTAGGAAGGGGACGATGGGGAGCCGGGGAAGACGCGGCAGCGGAAGCCCGCGCGGAGAGGAGTACGAGGGTTCACTGGTTCGGCTGCGGTGTGAGGCTGCCGTCGCCGCAGGGCCTGGCCAGCGGTGGGAAGAGTAGGGGCGGTGAGGCCTCCACGGCAGAACAGCCGGCCACGAGAGGCAGGAGCATGCGGCACGACCGGTGCTGCTTTGGGCGGCTGGAGCAAGAAGACCAGAGGTTGAAGAAGCACTACAACCGTTGGATGGACATCGTAAGGTCACTGGAGCTCGAATCGTTCATATTGACTAAAGTTGACAAAGGCCCCCATCCCAGTCAACTTAGTAGGCCCACAAGTCAGCCTCCCACCATGGTGGGTCCCAGCTAGCAGGGGGAGTATTCATTTTTTTGTGCGTAATAAGGAGGCACTTCTAGTGGGTCCGAGCTGACAGCGGGGGGAACGTTTTTTCCCGAAATACGTGATGTCTACTACACAACCTTCTTCTTGTAGACGTTGTTGGGCCTCCAAGTGCAGAGGTTTGTAGGACAGTAGCAAATTTCCCTCAAGTGGATGACCTAAGGTTTATCAATCCGTAGGAGGCGTAGGATGAAGATGGTCTCTCTCAAGCAACCCTGCAACCAAATAACAAAGAGTCTCTTGTGTCCCCAACACACCCAATACAATGGTAAATTGTATAGGTGCACTAGTTCGGCGAAGAGATGGTGATACAAGTGGTATATGGATGGTAGATAAAGGTATTTGTAATCTGAAATTATAAAAACAGCAAGGTAACTAATGATAAAAGTGAGCATAAACGGTCTTGCAATGATAGGAAATAAGGCCTAGGGTTCATACTTTCGCTAGTGTAAGTTCCCTCAACAGTAATAACATAATTGGATCACATAACTATCCCTCAACATGCAACAAAGAGTCACTCCAAAGTCACTAATAGCGGAGAACAAACGAAGAGATTATGGTAGGGTATGAAACCACCTCAAAGTTATTCTTTCCAATCAATCCGTTGGGCTATTCCTATAAGTGTCACAAACAGCCCTAGAGTTCGTACTAGAATAACACCTTGAGACACAAATCAACCAAAACCCTAATGTCACCTAGATACTCCAATGTCACCTCAAGTATCCGTGGGTATGATTATACGATATGTGTCACACAATCTCAGATTCATCTATTCAACCAACACAAAGGACCTCAAAGAGTGCCCCAAAGTTTCTACCGGAGAACCACGATGAAAACATGTGCCAACCCCTATGCATAGGTTCATGGGCGGAACCCACAAGTTGATCACCAAAACATACATCAAGTGAATCACGTGATATCCCATTGTCACCACAGATATCCACGACAAGACATACATCAAGTGTTCTCAAATTTTTAAAGACTCAATCCGATAAGATTACTTCAAGGGGGAAACTCAATTCATTACAAGAGAGTAGAGGGGGAGAAGAAACATAAGATCCAACTATAATAGCAAAGCTCGCGATACATCAAGATCGTGCCAAATCAAGAACACGAGAGAGAGGGAGAGATCAAACACATAGCTACTGGTACATACCCTCAGCCCCGAGGGAGAACTACTCCCTCCTCGTCATGGAGAGCACCGGGATGATGAAGATGGCCACCGAAGAAGGATTGCCCCCTCCGGCAGGGTGCCGGAACGGGTCTAGATTGGTTTTCGGTGGCTACAGAGGCTTCTGGCGGCGGAACTCCCGATCTAATCTCTGTTCTGGAAGTTTTACGATACATAGGTATATATGGGTACAAGGGGTACGTCAGTGGACCGAAGGGGGGGCACGAGGCAGAGGGGCGCGCCCCTACCCTCATGAACTCCTCCTTCATCTTTTGACGTAGGGTCCAGGTCTATCCGATAGGTTTCCTTCCAAAAATAACTTCTCCAGTTGATTTCGTTCCGTTTCGACTCCGTTTGATATTCCTTTTCTTCGAAACACTGAAATATGCATAAAACAGCAAATCTGGGCTAGGCCTCCGGTTAATAGGTTAGTCCCAAAAATAATATAAAAGTGGAAAATAAAGCCCAATATTGCCCAAAATAGTAGATAATATAGCATGGAGCAATCAAAAAATATAGATATGTTGGAGATGTATCAAGCATCCCCAAGCTTAATTCCTGCTCGTCCTCGAGTAGGTAAATGATAAAAAAGATAATTTTTGATGTGGAATGCTAGTTGGCATAATTTTAGTTTAATTCTTCTTAATTGTGGTATGAATATTCAGATCCATAAGATTCAAGACAAAATTTCATATTGGCATAGAAATAATAATACTTCAAGCATACTAACCAAGCAATTATGTCTTCTCAAAATAACATGGCCAAAGAAAGCTATCCCTACAAAATCATATAGTATGGCTATGCTCTATCTTCACCACACAAAATATTTAAATCATGCACAACCCCGATGACAAGCCAAGCAATTGTTTCATACTTTTGATGTTCTCAAACTTTTTCAATCTTCACGCAATACATGAGCGTGAGCCATGGACATAGCACTATAGGTGGAATAGAATGGTGGTTGTGGAGAAGACAAAAAGGGAGAAGATAGTCTCACATCAACTAGGCATATCAACGGGCTACGAAGATGCCCATCAATAGATATCAATGTGAGTGAGTAGGGATTGCCATGCAACGGATGCACTAGAGCTATAAATGTATGAAAGCTCAACAAGAGAAACTACTGGGTGTGCATCCAACTCGCTTGCTCATCAAGACCTAGGGCATTTTGAGGAAGCCCATCATTGGAATATACAAGCCAAGTTCTATAATGAAAGATTCCCACTAGTATATGGAAGTGACAACATAGGAGACTCTCTATCATGAAGATCATGGTGCTACTTTGAAGCACAAGTGTGGTAAAAGGATAGTAGCATTGCCCCTTCTCTCTTTTTCTCTCATTTTTTTATTTTATTTTTTTATTTTTTTATTTGGGCCTTTTCTCTTTTTTTTATGGCCTCTTTTCTCCCTTTTTTTATTTGGGCTTCTTTGGCCTCTTTTATTTATTTTTCGTCCGGAGTCTCATCCCGACTTGTGGGGGAATCATAGTCTCCATCATCCTTTCCTCACTGGGACAATGCTCTAATAATGATGATCATCACACTTTTATTTTTCTTACAACTCAAGAATTACAACTCGATACTTGGAACAGAATATGACTCTATGTGAATGCCTCCGGCGGTGTACCAGGATGTGCAATGACTCATGAGTGACATGTATGAAAGAATTATGAACTGTGGCTTTGCCACAAATACGATGTCAACTACATGATCATGCAAAGCAATATGACAATGATGAAGCGTGTCATAATAACGGAACGGTGGAAAGTTGCATGGCAATATATCTCAGAATGGATATGGAAATGCCATAATAGGTAGGTATGGTGGCTGTTTTGAGGAAGGTATATGGTGGGTTTAAGGTACCGGCGAAAGGTGCGCGGTATTAGAGAGGCTACCAAAGGTGGAAGGGTGAGAGTGCATATAATCCATGGACTCAACATTAGTCATAAAGAACTCATATACTTATTGCAAAAATCTAGAAGTCATCAAAGCAAAGTATTACGTGCATGCTCCTAGGGGGATAGATTGGTAGGAAAAGACCATCTCTCGTCCCCGACCGCCACTCATAAGGAGGACAATCAATAAATAAATCATGCTCCGACTTCATCACATAACGGTTCACCATACGTGCATGCTACGGGAATCACCAACTTCAACACAGGTATTCCTCAAATTCACAACTACTCAACTAGCATGACTCTAATATCACCATCTCCATATCTCAAAACAATTATCAAGTATCAAACTTCTCATAGTATTCAACACACTCATAAGAGAATTTTATTATTCTTGAATACCTAGCATATTAGGATTTTAAGCAAATTACCATGCTATTTAAGACTCTCAAAATAATCTAAGTGAAGCATGAGAGGTCATCTATTTCTTCAAAATAAAACTACCACCATGCTCTAAAATATATAAGTGAAGCACTAGAGCAAATGACAAACTACTCCGAAAGATATAAGTGAAGATCAATGAGTAGTCGAATAATTATGCAACTATGTGAAGACCCTCTAACATTTAAGAATTTCAGATCTTGGTATTTTATTCAAACAGCAAGCAAAGCAAAATAAAATGACATTCTAAGAATGGCAAACATCATGTGAAGAAGCAAAAACTTAGGATCAACCGAAACTAACCGATAGTTGTTGAAGAAGAAAGGTGGGATGCCAACTGGGGCATCCCCAAGCTTAGATGGTTGAGACTTCTTGAAATATTATCTTGGGGTGCCTTGGGAATCCCCATGCTTGAGCTTTTGTGTCTCCTTAATTCCTCTCATATCATGGTCTCCCTAAATCTCAAAAGCTTCATCTACACAAAACTCAACAAGGACTCGTGAGATAAGTTAGTATAAACCATTGCAAAAACCTTATCATACTCTACTGTAGAAAATCACTAAAATTATTATTCAACATTGCATACTAAATGCCTCTGCATATTTAATAGTCCTATCCTCAAATAGAATCATTAAAGAAGCAACCATATGCAAACAATGCAAACATAACAGCAATCTGCCTAAACAGGACAGTCTGTAAAGAATGCAGCAACATCCATACTTCCCTAGCTCCAAAAATTATGAAAGAAAATTACCACTGTAGTAAATTTATCATAGCTTAATATGCAAAAGGTTTCAACATTTTATCACATTCTGACTTTTCTAGGGAATTATTGCAACAGCGGTAAACTTTTTGTTTTCAAACAGCATGTCGGGACCCCAATCCTAAGTCACACCGATCTAGCATGTAACACATCATATCACTTTGCGGCCTCACGCACGGTATTCCCACGGGTGCCACCTTACCTGGCCCGGGACCGTTTGCGCCTTTTGGCTCACGTATATGATAGTGTCGCTAGCATCCATATGACAAAGAACCCGGGCCAACATGGCTAGTCGTGAACCCAAAGCGGTGCTAACCTATGGGGAAAGGCATACATGAATCACATCGAGCATGTCGGTCAACAGCATATGAATCCGGGCTGTAGCACTGGGCTAACAGGACTCCGGGGAACCCGGGCTGTAGCAGGCTAGGCAGGACTCCGGAAGTCACCGCGTGACATTTCCCCGAAGGGACAGACACAGGAACGAAGTGAAACACATGCCGGCCAGTCAAGTGTCCTGAGCAGTAGTGCTGGGCTAGCAGGACTCCGGTGAACCGGGCTGTAGCGGACTACTATGGCTCAAGGAAGCACTGGACTACATTTCCCCATAAGAGAGGCTGCCAAGGATAAACAACCAGATTGTCGGATCCCACACATAGCAATACACGTTACACATACGCATAACATGCAAGTATGTGATGTACAACATGGCATCACAACATAACGCAAACTCATATAGATAAAGGCCCAAAAGAGCCACATAGCATTAAGTACAAGCAAGGGTCACATGACCCATCATTCAGAGCATACAAGCAACAAGCGGAAGCATTACATGTCTGAGTACAGACAACTACAAATGAAAAAGGCTGAGGAGCCCGACTATCTACAACATCCGATCAAGATCGTAGCTGAGGTACAAGCTACTTGTCGAAGTCCACGTAAACTAGTAAGACCGAAGTCTCCGCTTCAAAAACATAAATAAAGCAACATGATTACAAAGGTACTCAGCAAGACTTACATCAGATCCTATCATACATGCACTTGTATCAAGAAGGTAATGTGGAGTTTAGTTGCAGCAAGCCAGCTTTGACTCAGTGGCTATCATGTACTACGACTGCTGGTAACTCTTTTGAGGTGGCGCACACAAGTCCACTAATCACCACGTCAATACACTACTATGGATTCATTCCGTCTTCCTACGAGAAGGCCATCCATAGCACTCACACTTGTCTTGAGCATTTTAGAGTATCCACTTCAAGTTGTCTATGTACCACGTAAGCATCCAAGAAGTCCGTAACCAAGGACACGGCTATTCGAATAGATCATGATAACCCTGCAGGGGTGTACTTCTTCACACACGCTCTCACCACTTATCACCATGTACATGTCATGTACCTCGGCAACCTTCAAGCGGAAGCCTGGCGAGGGTGTCGGCCATGACCTGACTAACCACACAGGACTCTAGTCCAGGTTTATCGCCTATTCGGGTTCCATCCGCAAGGAGATCCGGCCGGGGTGTCGCTCACGGCCCCAAACGATGTGTGCAGGGTTCCCAAGCCCACCTCGCCGGATGGATCTACGCTCGGTACACCGTGCCACTTGTGCCTAGTCTGTCCCAAGCCCACCTGGCCGGGTGCCACTTGGTAGACTACTAACACTACCTATAAACACCAGAAACTAATTGCAACTCCTGGACAAAGATCAAGTTGGTTAATAAGTCGAGAGAGCTTGGAGTGCCCGGAGCCCAATGTGTGGTAGTAATTAGTCATTGGACAACTTACACAGAACTCAGTTCTTAAGGACGGTTCCAGTGAGACAACCCACCATGTACTCCTACATGGCCTCTCACCGCTACCTTTACCAAATCGTGTTCACACGCTTAACTCTCAGCACCAGAACATATCGTACCACTCCAATTCATTCCCGATGAATCAGACCTGACACAACTCTAAGCAATAGCGGGCATGGCATGGCAAGAACACAACATGGCTCAATCAACTCCTACACATGCTAGTGGGTTTTAACTATTTACTGTGGCAATGACAGGTCATGCAGAGGAATGGTTTCAACTACCGCAGTATAAAGTAGCAGTTGAATCGTTGTTGTCCTAATGCAATAATGAGAGCAGGAGCGAGAGAGTAGGATTGTATCGGAATGAACAAGGGGGTTTGCTTGCCTGGTAGATCAACAGGGGGGCACTGCTCCACTGATAGGTACTCTCGAACACTTTCCGGAGCAGGACCTATCAAGAAGGAACGGTGTCGAAAATCAAACACAAGCATATGCAACATTATGATGCATGAACATGGCATGAGTATGTGATGTTGTTGAGCTAATGCAACTAGCATTCATTTGGTTAAAGTCTATTTGAACTAAAGATTCAAATGCATCTTTAACATAAGCTCTTAAATATGCCATTTTAGTGTTTCCCTTATAAAGCATGTATAGATTGGTTTTTCATGCATGAAAATGGTACAGATGGATAGATTGAATTTTTCTGATAATTTTTCATATATAAATTATTTCAATCTGAGCTACGGTTGAATTTCTATGAATTTTTGAAGTTTATATCATTTTCTGGAATTTCCTGATTTATTTTAATACCAGAAAATGATATATTGCGTCAGCATGACGGCAGCATTGCGTCAGCAGGTCAAAGGAGTTGTCCGAGTCAAACCTGACGTGTGGGATCCACACGTCAGTGACTCAGTTAGTTAACAGGGGGTTTATTTAGCCTAATTAGGATTAGTGGGCGCCGGGCCCACTGGTCAGTGACTAACTAGGTAACTAACCTAGGTTAATTAGTGTTAATCTAATACTAACTAAATGTCAGGGGGGTGGCCCACGCGTTAGTGACACAAGGGGGGTCAAACTGGGCCCACCCAGTCAACGGTCAGCGGGGTCAAAGCCACCGGCGGCTTGACGCCGGCGAGCCAGACGCGGCGGAGGGGCTCGGGATCGCGTCTCCAGCAGCCAAATGGGCTGCGGAGACCATCCCCGAGGATCTGGTGCTCGCGCGCATCCAGTGGAGCAGTCGGGAGGCTGCAGGGACGATGGAGCTCGCCGGAGCGAAGCTCGCGGCGGCGGCCGGTGTTTGGTGGCGTGCGGCAGAGGGGCTAGAGGGTGTAGAAGGGCAGGGAGGTAGGGGGAACGACGGCGGGGCTCACAGGGGACCGGCGGGCGTCGTCAGGGAGCTCGGGGAAGGATGGAGTCGGCGGGGCGGTGAGGACGATCTCCGGCGGCCGGAGATGAAGACGACGGCGCCGAGGATGAAGCAGAGCTCGCCCGGTTGCTTTGCTCGGTGAGGAGGGAGAAGGGGTCGCGGCGGAGCTGGGAAGCGTGTCGGGGAGGTGCGGCAGTGGCCGAGGCCACGATGGCTGTGGACGGTGGCGACGGTGATTTCGGCCGCGAGAGAGAGGGCAAGGGGGAAGAGAGGAGAGAACTGGGGAAGTGAGAGAGGCCAGGGGGCTCGGTGGAGCTCTCGGGGGTGGACAACGCCGAGGAGGGAGAGGAGGCAGCAAGCAGCTGCCTGGCGGGCATGCACGCTCGCCGTGCTCCCTTTTGCCGTTGCCTCCTGGCGAGGGAGATGACTGGCAACGGCCAGTTGGGCCGGGCCACTGCTGGGCCGGGGTAGGGCGCCAGGTAAGTCAGGTAAAAGTTTTCTTATTTCCTGTTTTCCTTTTTTTCTATTTCTGACATTTGTTTTGAACCCAAAAGAAATGTTAAAACACTTCCATAAATGCTGAAAATATTTGTGGCATCTAGATATAATATTCCAGAGGCCCTCACCAATTCCCAACATTTTTGGAGCCATTAAAATATTTATATAATTTAAACAGCTCCAATTCAAATATTTATGCATTGATTCAAAAATCCAAAATGAGTAGCAAAAATGTGCATCACCTCTGGTTGTTGTTCCCAACATTATCCAAAGAGCATCAACATTTTTGAATAGCATTTTGGGTTCATTGAAAATCCATTTTAAAGTTGAACCTATTGGGAAAAAACTTTGGTGCTAGGGTTTGCAACATCCCCATTTCAATTTTAAATGAAATTTAAACGTGATGCACACATGACTAGCTAGCCTAGGTCATACTAGAACTAGGGATGTGATACAGCAACATGTATACTTGTAACATAGGCATAGTGGAGGCTATCAATGCCACTTTTATTGAAATAAAATATTCAAAACATTCTTATAAATAACAGAAAGCAAATCCTAACAAAATAAATTGACGCTCCAAGCAAAACACATATCATGTGGCGAATAAAAATATAGCTCCAAGTAAAGTTACCGATGAACGAAGACGAAAGAGGGGATGCCTTCCGGGGCATCCCCAAGCTTAGGCTCTTGGCTATCCTTGAATATTACCTTGGGGTGCCTTGGGCATCCCCAATCTCAGGCTCTTGCCACTCCTTATTCCATAGTCCATCGAATCCTTACCCAAAACTTGAAAACTTCACAACACAAAACTTAAAGTAGAAAACTCGTGAGCTCCGTTAGCGAAACAAAACAAAAGACCACTTCAAGGTACTGTAATTAACTCATTCTTTATTTATACAGGTGTTATACCTACTTTATTCCAACTTCTCTATGGTTTATAAACTATTTTACTAGCCATAGATTCATCAAAATAAGCAAACAACACATGAAAAACAGAATCTGTCAAAAACAGAACAGTCTATAGTAATCTGTAGCTAGCGCAAGACCTGGAACCCCAAAAATTCTAAAATAAATTGCTAGACGTGAGGAATTTATATATTAATCATATGAAAAAATAATTAAGTAAATAGAACTCTCCAAATAAAAATGGCAGCAATTCTCGTGAGCGCTAAAGTTTCTGTTTTTTACAGCATGATCAACAAGACTTTCCCCAAGTCTTCCGAAAGGTTCTACTTGGCTCAAACACTAATTAAACAACTAAAACCACATATAAACAGAGGCTAGATGAATTATTTATTACTAAACAGGATCAAAAACTAAGGAAAAAATAAAATTGGGTTGCCTCCCAACAAGCGCTATCGTTTAACGCCGCTAGCTAGGCATGATGATTTCAACGATGCTCACGTAAAAGATAAGAATTGAAACATAAAGAGAGCATCATGAAGAATATTACTAGCACATTTAAGTCTAACATACTTCCTATGCATAGGGATTTTTTGAGAAAACAACTTATGGGAACAATAATCAACTAGCATAGGAAGGCAAAACAAGCATAACTTCAAGATTTTAAGCACATAGAGAGGAAATTTGATATTATTGCAATTCCTACAAGCATATATTCCTCCCTCATAATAATTTTCAGTAGCATCATGAATGAATTCAACAATATAACCAGAACCTAAATAATTCTTTTCATGATCTACATGCATAGAAAATTTACTACTCTCCACATAAGCAAAATTCTTCTCATTCGGAATAGTGGGAGTATCATAAGAGACTTGAATACTATAAATTGTTTCCACATTAAAGGAGTAATGTTCAGAGAAAGGGTACTCATAATCATGACAAGTTTTATAAATATATTCATCACTACTCTTTCTAGCATAAGTTTTATCACAATAATCATCATAAGTAGCAACTTTGTTCTCATCATAATCGATTGAAACCTCTTCCAAGATAGTGGATACATCACTAAATAAAGTCATGACCTCTCCAAATCCACTTTCATAAATATTATAAGATTCAAGATACTCCAAAATAGTGGGATCATTACTTCCTAAAGTTGACACTCTTCCAAACCCACTTTCATCAATATAATCATCGTAAGTAGAAGGCATGCTATCATCATAACAACTTTGCATATCAAAACTTGAGAGGCTAAAAATATCATCATTATTAGACATAGCATCCCCAAGCTTGGGACAAACATTAATTGCAGCAAATATATTCTCAAATATGTCATCCTCATCAAACATAGCTTCCCCAAGCTTGGGCCTTGTCATATCATAAGCATAATCACTCTCATCATTAATAGTATAGTTAGCACCAATAGTATAGCAATTATAATATTCTTCCAAGCAAGTGCCAAAAAGATTTTCAAGATCATAAGAAGTGTCATTATCTTCCCAATCATAATCATCACAACAAGCAATAGGCATAACAAGATCATCATCAAGTGTATCATTTTCATGAGGCACAACAATAATAGGAGCAACTTTATTTGGGAGAGATACCTTTTTACCTCTCTTCCTTTTTCTTTTCTTCTTCTTCACCACATCATGTGTGGGTTCAATCCTCTTTTTGGAGCTCCTTATTAATGAGATTGGTTGAATAGAGGGCTCCTCTTCGTTACATGATTCATCATAAGAAATAATAGGAGAATATTGGGAAGTCTCTTCCCTTTCGTTAGCATTCTCTTCATCTTATATTTGTTTTCTTTTCTTTATGTAATTGGCAATATAAGGATTTGCAATGCAATTCACCGTGCAATACATATAAATTTCCTCTAGATCAATATGAAGAACTTTATCAAGGGCAAATTTTGGAATATCCTTAGTTCTACGTTTAATTTCTTCATAACCCAAGAGCAAACTAAGTTCATTATGATGTGCAAGGGAAATCAAGTCATCACAATTTTTGGACACGATACGCTCATGAAACAATTTGCATTGGGTACTAAAATGATCACGTTCATTGCAAAGTTCACAAGTAGGGCTAAGAAAAGATAAATTTTCAGCACATTCATCTAGCTCTTCTTGCAACAATTTCGTTTCGAAGTACTTATGCCTCTTGCAATATCTATCTTCCCATTTGGTGTGTACTTGCAAACCCAGTCTACTCCACAAAAATTGATATGTTTATAGGAGGCATTTTCATCATAACTAGTGCAATCATCATTAGCATCATGGATATTCAAAGAATTCGTACTAACGGCATTGCAATCATGCTCATCATTCAAAGATTTAGTGCCAAACATTTTAGAGATCTCTTCTTCTAGCACTTGAGCACAATTATCCTTTCCATCATACTCACGAAAGATATTAAAAAGATGAAGCGTATGAGACAAACTCAATTCCATTTTTCTGTAGTTTTCTTTTATAAACTAAACTAGTGATAAAACAAGAAACTAAAAGACTCGATTGCAAGATCTAAAGATATACCTTCAAGCACTCACCTCCCCGGCAACGGCGCTAGAAAAGAGCTTGATGTCTACTACACAACATTCTTCTTGTAGACGTTGTTGGGCCTCCAAGTGCAGAGGTTTGTAGGACAGTAGCAAATTTCCCTCAAGTGGATGACCTAAGGTTTATCAATCCGTAGGAGGCGTAGGATGAAGATGGTCTCTCTCAAGCAACCCTGCAACCAAATAACAAAGAGTCTCTTGTGTCCCCAAGACACCCAATACAATGGTAAATTGTATAGGTGCGCTAGTTCGGCGAAGAGATGGTGGTACAAGTGGTATATGGATGGTAGATAAAGGTATTTGTAATCTGAAATTATAAAAACAGCAAGGTAACTAATGATAAAAGTGAGCGTAAACGGTATTGCAATGATAGTAAATAAGGCCTCGGGTTCATACTTTCGCTAGTGTAAGTTCCCTCAACAGTAATAACATAATTGGATCACATAAATATCCCTCAACATGCAACAAAGAGTCACTCCAAAGTCACTAATAGCGGAGAACAAACGAAGAGATTATGGTGTTGGGTAACGTAGCAGAATTTTAAATTTTTCTACGCATCACCAAGATCAATCTATGGAGTCATCTAGCAACGAGGGAGAGGGGAGTGCATCTACATACCCTTGTAGATCGCGCGCGGAAGCGTTCAAGAGAACGGGGTTGATGGAGTCGTACTCGTCGTGATCCAAATCACCGATGACCTAGCGTCGAACGGACGGCACCTCCGTGTTCAACACACGTATGGTTGGGAAGATGTCTCCTCCAACTTGATCCAGCAAGGGGGAAGGAGAGGTTGATGAAGATCCAGCAGCACGATGGCGTGGTGGTGGAAGCAACGGTGATCTCGGCAGGGCTTCGCCGAGCACTGCGAGAAGGAGAGGTGTCACGGGAGGGAGAGGGAGGCGCCATGGGTTAGGGGTCGGCTGCCCTCCCCCCCCCCACTATTTATAGGACCCCTAGGGGGCGCCGGCCCTAGGAGATGCCATCTCCAAGGGGGGCGGCAGCCAAGGGGGTTGGAGTGCCCCCCCAAGCCAAGTGGGGCGCCCCCACCCCTAGGGTTTCCAACCCTAGGCGCAGGGGAGGCCCATGGGGGGCGCACCAGCCCATCTGGGGCTGGTTCCCCTCCCACTTCAGCCCATGGGGCCCTCCTGGATAGGTGGCCCCACCCAGTGGACCCCCAGGACCCTTCCGGTGGTCCCGGTACAATACCGATTACCCCGAAAACCTTCTCGATGGCCGAAACTTGACTTCCTATATATAAATCTTTACCTCCGGACCATTCCGGAACTCCTCATGACGTCCGGGATCTCATCCGGGACTCCGAACAACTTTCGGGTTACCGTATACTAATATCTCAACAACCCTAGCGTCACCGAACCTTAAGTGTGTAGACCCTACGGGTTCTGGAGACACGCAGACATGACCGAGACGACTCTTCGGTCAATAACCAACAGCGGGATCTGGATACCCATGTTGGCTCCCACATGCTCCTCGATGATCTCATCGGATGAACCACGATGTCAAGGATTCAATCAATCCCGTATGCAATTCCCTTTGTCAATCGGTACGTTACTTGCCCTAGACTCGATCGTCGGTATCCCAATACCTTGTTCAATCTCGTTACCAGCAAGTCACTTTACTCGTACTGTAATGCATGATCCCGTGATCAACCACTTGATCACATTGATGTCATTATGATGATGCATTACCGAGTGGGCCCAGAGATACCTCTCCGTCGTACGGAGTGACAAATCCCAGTCTCGATCCGTGCCAACCCAACAGACACTTTCGGAGATACCCGTAGTGCACCTTTATAGTCACCCAGTTACGTTGTGACGTTTGGTACACCCAAAGCACTCCTACGGTTTCCGGGAGTTGCACAATCTCATGGTCTAAGGAAATGATACTTGACATTCGGAAAAGCTATAGCAAACGAACTACACGATCTTCAAGCTATGATTAGGATTGGGTCTTGTCCATCACATCATTCTCCTAATGATGTGATCCCATTATCAATGACATCCAATGTCCATAGTCAGGAAACCATGACTATCTTTTGATCAACGAGCTAGTCAACTAGAGGCTCACTAGGGACGTGTTGTGGTCTATGTATTCACACATGTATTACGATTTCCGTATAACACAATTATAGCATGAACAATAGACAATTATCATGAACAAAGAAATATAATAATAACCATTTTATTATTGCCTCTAGGGCATATTTCCAACAGTCTCCCACTTGCACTAGAGTCAATAACCTAGTTACATTGTGATGAATCGAACACCCATGCAGTTCTGGTGTTGATCATGTTTTGCTCTAGGGAGAGGTTTAGTCAACGGATCAGCCACATTCAGGTCCGTATGTACTTTACAAATATCTATGTCTCCATTTTGAACACTTTCATGAATGGATTTGAAGCGATGCTTGATATGCCTGGTCTTCCTGTGAAACCTGGGCTCCTTGGCAAGGGTAATAGCTCTAGTGTTGACATAGAAGAGAGTCATCGGGCCCGACGCATTGGGTATGACTCCTAGGTCGGTAATGAACTCCTTCACCCAGATTGCTTCTTGTGCTGCCTCCGAGGCTGCCATGTATTCCGCTTCACATGTAGATCCCGCCACAACGCTTTGCTTGCAACTGCACCAGCTTACTGCCCCACCATTCAAAATATACACGTATTCGGTTTGTGACTTAGAGTCATCCAGATCTGTGTCGAAGCTAGCATCGACGTAACCCTTTACGGCCAACTCTTCGTCACCTCCATAAACGAGAAACATATCCTTAGTCCTCTTCAGGTACTTCAGGATATTCTTGACCGCAGTCTAGTGTTCCATGTCGGGATTACTTTGGTACCTTCCTACCAAACTTATGGCAAGGTTTACATCTGGTCTGGTACACTGCATAGCATACATGATAGACCCTATGGCCGAGGCATAGGGGACGACACTCATCTTTTCTCTATCTTCTGCCATGGTCGGGCATTGAGCCGTGCTCAATCTCGTACCTTGCAATACAGGCAAGAACCCCTTCTTTGACTGATCCATATTGAACTTCTTCAATATCTTGTCAAGGTATGTACTCTGTGAAAGACCAATGAGGCGTCTCGATCTATCCCTATAGATCTTGATGCCTAATATGTAAGCAGCTTCTCCAAGATCCTTCATTGAAAAACACTTGTTCAAGTAGGCCTTTATGCTTTCCAAGAATTCTATATCATTTCCCATCAACAGTATGTCATCCACATACAATATGAGAAATGCTACAGAGCTCCCACTCACTTTATTGTAAATGCAGGCTTCTCCATAAGTCTGCGTAAACCCAAACGCTTTGATCATCTCATCAAAACGAATGTTCCAACTCCGAGATGCTTGCTACAGCCCATAGATCGAGCGTTGGAGCTTGCACACCTTGTCAGCATTCTTAGGATCGACAAAACCTTCTGGCTGCATCATATACAATTCTTCCTTAAGGAAACCATTAAGGAATGACGTTTTGACATCCATTTGCCATATCTCATATCATAGAATGCGGCAATTGCTAACATGATTCAGACGGACTTCAGCTTCGCTACGAGTGAGAAAGTGTCATCGTAGTCAACCCCTTGAACTTGTCAATAACCCTTAGCGACAAGCCGAGCTTTATAGATGGTCACATTACCATCCGTGTCTGTCTTCTTCTTAAAGATGCATTTATTTTCTATGGCTCGCCGATCATCGGGCAAGTCAGTCAAAGTCCATACTTCGTTTTCATACATGGATTCTATCTCGGATTTCATGGCTTCCAGCCATTTGTCGGAATCCGGGCCCGCCATCGCTTCTTCATAGGTCGTAGGTTCACCGTTGTCTAACAACATGATTTCGAAGACAGGGTTGCCGTACCACTCTGGTGCGGAACGTGTCCTTGTGGACCTACGAAGTTCAGTAGCAACTTGATCTGAAGTTGCATGATCATCATCATTAACTTCCTCTCTAGTCGGTGTAGGCACCTCAGGAACAATTTCCTGAGCTGCGCCACTCTCTGGTTCAAGAGGTAATACTTCATCAAGTTCTACTTTCCTCCCACTTATTTCTTTCGAGAGAAACTCTTTCTCTAGAAAGGATCCATTCTTGGCAACAAAGATCTTGCCTTCGGATCTGAGGTAGAAGGTATACCCAATAGTTTCTTTAGGGTATCCTATGAAGACATATTTTTCTGACTTGGGTTTGAGCTTTTTAGGTTGAAGTTTCTTGACATAAGCATCGCATCCCCAAACTTTTAGAAATGACAGCTTAGGTTTCTTCCCAAACCATAATTCATACGGTGTCGTCTCAATGGATTTTGACGGAGCCCTATTTAAAGTGAATGCGGCAGTCTCTAAAGCATAGCCCCAAAATGACAGCGGTAGATCGATAAGAGACATCATAGATCACACCATATCCAATAGAGTGCGATTATGATGTTCGAACACACCATTACGCTGAGGTGTTCCAGGCGGCGTGAGTTGTGAAACTATTCCACATTTCCTTAAGTGCGTGCCAAATTCATGACTCAAGTATTCTCCCCCATGATCTGATCGCAATAACTTGATTTTCCTGTCATGTTGATTCTCAACCTCACTCTGAAATTCCTTGAACTTTTCAAAGATCTCAGACTTGTGTTTCATTAAGTAGACATACCCATATCTACTCAAGTCATCAGTGAGGGTGAGAACATAATGATAGCAACCGCGAGCCTCAACACTCATTGGACCGCACACATCAGTATGTATGATTTCTAATAAGTTGGTTGCTCGCTCCATTATTCCTGAGAACGGAGTCTTGGTCATTTTACCCATGAGGCATGGTTCGCACGTGTCAAATGATTCGTAATCAAGAGACTCCAAAAGTCCATCTGCATGGAGCTTCTTCATGCGTTTGACACCTATGTGACCAAGGCAGCAGTGCCACAAGTATGTGGGACTATCATTATCAACCTTACATCTTTTGGTATTCACACTATGAATATGTGTAACATTACACTCGAGATTCATTAAGAATAAACCATTCACCAGCGGAGCATGACATAAAACATATCTCTCACATAAATAGAACAACCATTATTCTCGGATTTAAATGAGTAGCCATCTCGAATCAAACGAGATCCTGATACAATGTTCATGCTCAAAGATGGCACTAAATAACAATCATTGAGGTTTAAAACTAATCCCTTAGGTAAATGTAGAGGCAGCGTGCCGACGGTGATCACATCGACCTTGGAACCATTCCCGACGCGCATCGTCACCTCGTCCTTCGCCAGTCTCCGCTTATTCCGCAGCTCCTGCTTTGAGTTACAAATGTGAGCAACCGCACCAGTATCAAATACCCAGGAGCTACTACGAGTACTGGTAAGGTACACATCAATTACATGTATATCACATATACCTTTAGTGTTGCCGGCCTTCTTGTCCGCTAAGTATTTGGGGCAGTTCCGCTTCCAGTGACCACTTCCCTTGCAATAAAAACACTCAGTCTCAGGCTTGGGTCCATTCTTTGACTTCTTCTCGGCAGGTTGCTTACCGGGCGCGGCAACTCCCTTGCCGTCCTTCTTGAAGTTCTTTTTACCCTTGCCTTTCTTGAACTTAGTGGTTTTATTCACCATCAACACTTGATGTTCCTTTTTGATTTCCACCTCTGCTGATTTTAGCATTGAATATACCTCAGGAATGGTCTTTTCCATCCCCTGCATATTGAAGTTCATCACAAAGCTCTTGTAGCTCGGTGGAAGCGACTGAAGGATTCTATCAATGACCGCGTCATCTGGGAGATTAACTCCCAGCTGAGTCAAGCGGTTATGCAACCCAGACATTTTGAGTATGTGCTCACTGACAGAACAATTTTCCTCCATCTTACAACTGGAGAACTTGTCGAACACTTCATATCTCTCGACCCGGGCATGAGCTTGGAAAACCATTTTTAGCTCTTCGAACATCTCATATGCTCTGTGTCGCTCAAAACGCTTTTGGAGCCCCGGTTCTAAGCTGTAAAGCATGCCGCATTGAACGAGGGAGTAATCATCAGCACGTGACTGCCAAGCATTCATAACGTCTTGGTTCTCTAGGATGGGTGCGTCACCTAGCGGTGCTTCTAGGACATAATCTTTCTTGGCAGCTATGAGGATGATCCTCAGGTTCCGGACCCAGTCCGTATAGTTGCTGCCATCATCTTTCAGCTTGGTTTTCTCTAGGAACGCGTTGAAGTTGAGGGCAACATTAGCGTGGGCCATTTGATCTACAAGACATAGTGTAAAGATTTTAGACTAAGTTCATGATAATTAAGTTTATCTAATCAAATTATTCAATGAACTCCCACTCAGATAGACATCCCTCTAGTCATCTAAGTGAAACATGATCCGATTCAACTAGGCCATGTCCGATCATCACGTGAGACAGACTAGTCAACATCGGTGAACATCTTCATGTTGATCGTATCTTCTATACAACTCATGCTCGACCTTTCGGTCTTCCGTGTTCTGAGGCCATGTCTGTACATGCTAGGCTCGTCAAGTCAACCTAAGTGTATTGGGTGCTTAAATCTGGCTTACACCCATTGTATTCAAACGTTAGAATCTATCACACCCGATCATCACGTGGTGCTTCGAAACAATGAACCTTCGCAACGGTGCACAGTTAGGGGGAACACTTTCTTGAAATTATTACGAGGGATCATCTTATTTAAGCTATCGTTGTTCTAAGCAAATAAGATGTAAAACATGATAAACATCACATGCAATCAAATAGTGACATGATATGGCCAATATCATTTGCTCCTTTTGATCTCCATCTTCGGGGCTCCATGATCATCATTGTCACTGGCATGACACCATGATCTCCATCATCATGATCTCCATCACCGTGTCTTCTTGAAGTTGTCTCGTCATCTATTACTTCTACTACTATGGCTAACGCTTTAGCAATAAAGTAAAGTAATTACATGACATTTATGTTGACACGCAGGTCATAAATAAATAAAGACAACTCCTATGTCTCCTGTCGGTTGTCATACTCATCGACATGCAAGTCGTGATTCCTATTACAAGAACATGATCAATCTCATACATCACATATATCATTCATCACATCCTTTTGGCCATATCACATCACACGGCACATGCTGCAAAAACAAGTTAGACGTCCTCTAATTGTTGTTGCAAGTTTTTACATGGCTGCTATAGGTTTCTAGCAAGAACCTTTCTTAACTACACCAAAACCACAACGTGGTATGCCAATTTCTATTTACCCTTCATAAGGACTCTTTTCATTGAATCCGATCCGACTAAAGTGGGAGAGACAGACACCCGCCAGCCACCTTATGCAACTAGTGCATGTCAATCGGTGGAACCAGTCTCACGTAAGCATACGTGTAAGGTCGGTCCGGGCTGCTTCATCCCACGATGCCGCTGAATCAAGATAAGACTAGTAACGGCAAGCAAACAATATCCATGCCCACAACTGCTTTGTGTTCTACTCGTGCATAGAAACTACGCATAGACCTAGCTCATGATGCCACTGTTGGGTAATGTAGCAGAATTTTAAAATTTTCTACGCATCACCAAGATCAATCTATGGAGTCATCTAGCAACGAGGGAGAGGGGAGTGCATCTACATACCCTTGTAGATCGCGCGCGGAAGCGTTCAAGAGAACGGGGTTGATGGAGTCGTACTCGTCGTGATCCAAATCACCGATGACCTAGCGCCGAACGGACGGCACCTCCGCGTTCAACACACGTACGGATGGGAAGGCGTCTCCTCCAACTTGATATAGCAAGGGGTAAGGAGAGGTTGATGAAGATCCAGCAGCACGATGGCGTGGTGGTGGAAGCAACGGTGATCTCGGCAGGGCTACGCCGAGCACTGCGAGAAGGAGAGGTGTCACGGGAGGGAGAGGGAGGTGCCAGGGGTTAGGGGTCGGCAGCCCTACCTCCCCCCCCCCCACTATTTATAGGACCCCTAGGGGGCGCCGGCCCTAGGAGATGCCATCTCCAAGGGGGGCGCCGGCCAAGGGGGTTGGAGTGCCCCCCCAAGCCAAGTGGGGCGCCCCCACCCCTAGGGTTTCCAACCCTAGGCGCAGGGGAGGCCCATGGGGGGGCGCACCAGCCCATCTGGGGCTGGTTCCCCTCCCACTTAAGCCCATGGGGCCCTCCGGGATAGGTGGCCCCACCCGGTGGACCCCTGGGACCCTTCCGATGGTCCCGGTACAATACCGATTACCCCGAAAACCTGCCCAATGGCCGAAACTTGACTTCCTATATATAAATCTTCACCTCCGGACAATTCCGGAACTCCTCGTGACGTCCGGGATCTCATCCGGGACTCCGAACAACTTTCGAGTTACCGTATACTAATATCTCAACAACCCTAGCGTCACCGAACCTTAAGTGTGTAGACCCTACGGGTTCGGGAGACACGCAGACATGACCGGGATGACTCTCCGGTCAATAACCAACAGTGGGATCTAGATACCCATGTTGGCTCCCACATGCTCCTTGATGATCTCATCGGATGAACCACGATGTCGAGGATTCAATCAATCCCGTATGCAATTCCCTTTGTCAATCGGTACGTTACTTGCCCGAGACTCGATCATCGGTATCCCAATACCTTGTTCAATCTCGTTACCGGCAAGTCACTTTACTCGTACCGTAATGCATGATCCCGTGATCAACTACTTGATCACATTGAGCTCATTATGATGATGCATTATCGAGTGGGCCCAGAGATACCTCTCCGTCATACGGAGTGACAAATCCCAGTCTCGATTCGTGCCAACCCAACAGACACTTTCGGAGATACCTGTAGTGCACCTTTATAGTCACCCAGTTACGTTGTGACGTTTGGTACACCCAAAGCACTCCTACGGTATCCGGGAGTTGCACAATCTCATGGTCTAAGGAAATGATACTTGACATTCGGAAAAGCTATAGCAAACAAACTACACGATCTTCAAGCTATGCTTAGGATTGGGTCTTGTCCATCACATCATTCTCCTAATGATGTGATCCCGTTATCAATGACATCCAATGTCCATAGTCAGGAAACCATGACTATCTTTTGATCAACGAGCTAGTCAACTAGAGGCTCACTAGGGACGTGTTGTGGTCTATGTATTCACACATGTATTACGATTTCCGGATAACACAATTATAGCATGAACAATAGACAATTATCATGAACAAAGAAATATAATAATAACCATTTTATTATTGCCTCTAGGGCATATTTCCAACATATGGTAGGGTACGAAACCACCTCAAAGTTATTCTTTCCTATCAATCCGTTGGGCTCTTCCTATTAGTGTCACAAACAGCCCTAGAGTTCGTACTACAATAACACCTTAAGACACAAATCAACCAAAACCCTAATGTCACCTAGATACTCCAATGTCACCTCAAGTATCCGTGGGTATGATTATACGATATGCGTCACACAATCTCAGATTCATCTATTCAACCAACACAAGGACCTCAAAGAGTCCCCCAAAGTTTCTATCGGAGAATCACGACGAAAACATGTGCCAACCCCTATGCATAGGTTCATGGGCAGAACCCGCAAGTTGATCACCAAAACATACATCAAGTGAATCACGTGATATCCCATTGTCACCACAGATATCCACGGCATGACATACATCAAGTGTTCTCAAATCTTTAAAGACTCGATCCGATAAGATTACTTCAAAGGGGAAACTCAATTCATTACAAGGGAGTAGAGGGGGAGAAGAAACATAAGATCCAACTATAATAGCAAAGCTCGCGATACATCAAGATCGTGCCAAATCAAGAACACGAGAGAGAGAGAGAGAGAGAGAGAGAGAGAGAGAGAGAGAGAGAGAGATCAAACACATAGCTACTGGTACATACCCTCAGCCCCGAGGGAGAACTACTCCCTCCTCGTCATGGAAAGCACCGGGATGATGAAGATGGCCACCAGAGAAGGGTTTCCCCCTCCGGCAGGGTGCCGAAACAGGTCTAGATTGGTTTTCGGTGGCTACGGAGGCTTCTGGCGGTGGAACTCCCGATCTAATCTCCGTTCTGGAAGTTTTACGATACGTAGGTATATATGGGTACAAGGGGTATGTCGGTGGACCCAAGGGAGGCCACGAGGCAGGGGGCGCGCCCCCTACCCTCTTGAGCTCCTCCTTCATCTTCTGACGTAGGGTCCAAGTCTATCCGGTAGGTTTCCTTCCAAAAATAACTTCTCCAGTTGATTTCGTTCCGTTCTGACTCTGTTTGATATTCCTTTTCTTCGAAACACTGAAATAGGCATAAAACAACAAATCTGGGCTGGGCCTCCAGTTAATAGGTTAGTCCCAAAAATAATATAAAAGTGGAAAATAAAGCCCAATATTGCCCAAAACAGTAGATAATATAGCATGGAGCAATCAAAAATTATAGATACGTTGGAGACGTATCAATACGCTGGCCTGTCCGGTGGGTCCCAGCAGTCAGTGGGAAACGTTTTTTCGCGAAATAAGGTGGCCCGTCCGGTGGGTCCCTGCTGTCAGGTGGAGAAATAATTATTTTGCACGTAATAAGGAGGCACTTCCTTGCGGCCGCCTGGACCCAGCTGTCAGCCTCTCCACGTACAGTACTCTTCCGATGGAAGTCGGTTGTTGACCACGTTGACCACGCCGCGCCAAGAGCACCAGGGCGGTGGTATGGACGACGACGAGGCCTAGGAAGGGGACGACGCGGAGCCGGGGAAGACGCAGCAGTGGAATCCCGCGCAGAGAGGAGTACGAGGGTTCACTGGTTCGGCTGCGGTGTGAGGCTGCCGTCGCCGCAGAATAACAGGGGGTGTGGGTGAGTAGAGGGTGGCCTGGCCAGCGGTGGGAGTAGTACGGGGCGGTGAGGCCTCCGCAGCATCACAGCCATCCACGGGAGGCAGGAGCATGCGACACGACCGGCGCTAATTTGGGTGGCTAGAGCAAGAAGACCAGAGGTTGAAGAAGCACTACGGCCGTTGGATGGACATCATACAATCACTGCAGCTAGAATCGTTTATATTGACTAAGTTGACAAAGCCCTTGGTACGTGTCAACTTAGTAGGCCTACAGCTCGGATTTGGCAGAGAACATATAGCCCATTTGCGATTTGTAAGAATGTACAACCCATTTTTTAATTCTAATGGAATTTACTACAGCCCATTTACAGTTTTTTAAAAGTACAGCCCAACTTCTAGCTAGGACAACGATTAATAATTTTAAACAACCGCTCAAAACAGAATTCAAAAAAAATCCCACATTTTGATGGGATCCGAAATATTTTTATCCGAAATTTCTAGTCAGGTCAAATATAATTTCAAAATAAAGTTGTATTACGTTAAAATCCAACGAAATATTGCGCGCGCAACAAGTAATGAAATTAAAATTTTCAAATTCCAAAAATAATATATTTTTCAAACTAATTACGTGTTTCGAGCATAGTAACTGTCCAGTTATTATAATTACATCCCATTTATTATTTCTTAAAGTCCATTTTCTTGTTAAGCCTGATGCATACCTCCTAGGAAAGTTTGCAGCCCAGCGGGGCGGAGAATAACAAGTTGACCCGGATATTGTGTACAACTGTTGGCCCAGTTGCATTGCTGATGTTGAAAAAAAGGCCTGTGCAGTACAGTACAACCTAACATGGTTACTCAGCCCACATTCAGCGACGCCGGAAAGGCCCAAACAAGGCTTCTATACAACTTTTTGAAGTCACTGAGCTTAATTAATAACTTAAGAAAAAAGTTAGATTACAGTGGAACCTAATTAAAAGTTGTCACAAGAAAATAAATAATTCAACGGGTCCCACTTGTGCGTCTGCGTGTGTGTGTGTGTGTGTGTGTTTGTGTGTGTGTGTGTGAGAGAGAGAGAGAGAGACCCATCGGTCGATGCTCGTAAATACATCTTTCAGCCATATTCATTGCTGATGCTCAGAAAAACTTATATAGTTGACACAATCATATAGAACATCATAGCACACTGAACTTGCATACAAAAATTTCACGCAGGCGGCACAATCAGGATGGAAGCAGTGGATCGCTACGGGAAGGGCTATGTTGAAACCAACGAAGTCGTACATAATGGTTCATCGTCTTTATCAATGAAGGGGAAATATCTTGAATGTTCTGCAAAGAAAACAGACAAACAACACAATAAGTTCTGCTAGCACATTAAGTTGACGTACAGCCCTTTCTAAAAAAAGTTCAGGTACAAAATTAGAACAGGTCACAATCAAATGTACTGGCATATCAGTGCTTCACACCCATAGCTCGAATTTAACTAGTAGTCCCTCCGTCCGAGAAAAGTTGTCCACAGCGCAGTGTATTTGTTTTTGCAAAAAAAAACCACAGAGTTTTAAACACGTCACAAAGAAGTCCATCTCCTTCCTTCCTCCTCCCCCGTCGCTCGCCCCTTACAGCCATCGCCGGCTACCCACCTGCGCTGCCGCCCGCCTGGATCTGCGCCGCGACCAACACCAGAACCGTGGCCCAGCCCGTGACCAACAACAGCGCCGCCACCCGCTTGCACCTGTGCCGCGGCTTACCACCTGCACCGCCCGCCGTGAAGGTGACCTGCGCCGGCGCCCTCCTCGAGCTACGCCGCCGACCCCGTTGAAGGTCGCCGCCCACGTTCGCCCACCTTCGCCACCCACCTGCGCCTCTTATTTCGTCCGCTTCGGTCGCCGGTGCCATGGACAATTACGGCAACTCCCGCCTCTCATGCTGCTACTGGTGGACGACGCCGGCACCGTGGACCTCTGATGCTGCTTTTGCCTTTTCCCCTGCCTCGCCTCTGCTGCCACTCCTGCATGTGCTGGTGAGTCTGCCCCGCCCGCCTCTGCTACTGCTGCTGTTCAATTTGTTGCTGTGAGTCTGAATTTGTTGTTCTCAGTACAGGCGGAGAAAATTCAGTCAGGGGCTACAAAGCTAGAGAAATAATCCAGGACAAAGGTTGAACACTGCTGCTAAATGATGAACATATTATAGTGAAAATTTAGTTTGATGCCATCAAATTCATTGAGTAATACTCTTGGCATTCTTGGAGATCTTCTACTTTTTGGAAGTTTTTCTTGCTACAGTTAACTGAAAATGTTCAGTGTTCCAATACTGTAGAGAAACTACAGTGCCTGTAATTTAGTTATGACTCCTTTACTGAAACTGTAGTGTTTGCTAAAACTGAGATGTAAACTAAAGGAGTTTGTGATTTGCAGAAGTTGTAGCATACTCCAACAAGTGATAAATGCACTCAACAGTTCACTGAGAAAATGTAGAGGCTGCTCACTTGTTACTGAAAGTTTTCTGGAGTGATAAATGCATGCAAAAGAAGTTCAGTTAACTGTTACTGTTGCTGTATGAATTCCAACCAGGTCAATTTGTTGTCAATTACTTTGTAATACTCAACCAGGTTTATGCAAAATGAAGATCAACCATGTTTATTTGGATTTATTTGAATCATTTGAATTTATTTGCTTTATTTTGATTTATACACCATTTGTCCAATTGCAAACATACCTAAAGTTTCCAATTGTCCAATTTCAGTCATTCATTTTATAGAGAGCTAAGCATAGCCATGACTCTTCCCTAAATATTCCTGTAGAATCAATTCAAGCAACACAAAACTGAAAACTGAAAACTTCCACAACCCCTTAAATAAGAGTTGATAAAAACATGTCCCTAAAATTGGAATTATTTGAATTAGCTAGGTTTATTCTTCTTCATATACAGAAAAAGATGAATATTGTTCTTCTACTAGTTACTTCAAATTTAGAACTAAATAAACACTTTTCATCTTCAGTAAACACTTGTAAATCTAGAGTGGTTTTAAACTTAGAATGCACCAAGTACTAATATCCTTTTCCAGGCTACACACCATCTACTTGGAGTAGACAACAAGATTCACAGAGACATGCACGCTTCAATAGACTTGTGAATGCTAGCAAAGTGATAAGTAAAAACTTGGATGTTCTAAGAAATATAGCACCAGAGGACATTAAGTGAACTGGCCTATATTCTAAAGGCAAGGTGTCGGTGTCAAAACCGGCGGATCTCGGGTAGGGGGTCCCGAACTGTGCGTCTAGGCCGGATGGTAACAGGAGGTAAGGGACACAAAGTTTTACCCAGGTTCGGGCCCTCTCGATGGAGGTAAAACCCTACGTCTTGCTTGATTAATATTGATGATATGGGTAGTACAAGAGTAGATCTACCACGAGATCGAAGAGGCTAAACCCTAGAAGCTAGCCTATGGTATGATTGTTGTTGTGTATGTTGTCCTACGGACTAAAACCCTCCGGTTTATATAGACACCGGAGAGGGTTAGGGTTACACAAAGTCGGTTACAATGGTAGGAGATCTGCATATCCGTATCGCCAAGCTTGCCTTCCATGCCAAGGAAAGTCCCTTCCAGACACGGGACGAAGTCTTCAATCTTGTATCTTCATAGTCCAGGAGTCCGGCTGAAGGTATAGTCCGGCCATCCGGACACCCCCTAATCCAGGACTCCCTCAGTAGCCCCTGAACCAGGCTTCAATGACAACGAGTCCGGCGCACAGATTGTCTTCGGCATTGCAAGGCGGGTTCCTCCTCCAAGTACTTCATAGAAGATTTTGAACACAAAGATAGTGTCTGGCTCTGCAAAATAAGTTTCCACATATTGCCATAGAGAGAATAACATCTACACAAATCTAATCTGCTGACGTATTCCGTAGTGTGATACACCACGGCCAAGCCTTTATCCGAGGCATTTCATTATCCTACCTCAGCGCATCATGCGAGGCAGTTTCCTTGTCACGTCTTGTTAAAGCAGAGATCATGTCCCCTTATTCCGGGATTCTCATCAATACGGGCGCGGGTAACCCAACCACGCCATTGATTATGGCGCTTGGAGATAAGCGAGTTTTACCAGGCTGGTGGGGACACGTAGTTGCGTCCACCCATATAAGGGGATAAGGATCCACCTTTTCACCTACGCCTTCTTCCTCCCTTACTTATCCATTCTCACGCACTCGAGCTCCAGCGCCCAAGTCCGCACTCCCCACCTCAACCTTCTCCAGCCATGTCCGAAGCGGGAGGCAAGTGGATGGTCTCCTCCGTCACGGAGGGACACATCAAAAAACTGAGGAAGGCCGGATACTTGTCTAACGACATTGCGTATCGGCTTCCCGAAAAGGGGCAGCTCATCCCCACCCCTAGGCCCCATGAGAGGGTGGTGTTCCTCCCCCATTTCCTCAGCGGACTGGGCTTCCCTCTTCACCCATTTCTCCGGGGGCTCTACTATGGCCTGGATTTCCATGATCTGGCCCCGAACTTTGTCCTCAACATCTCGGTGTTTATCGTCGTGTGCGAGGCTTTCCTCCGCATCTGCCCCCATTTCGGCCTATGGTTCAAGACTTTCAATGTCAAGCCGAAGGTGGTGCGCGGCAACTTGGCGGAGTGCGGAGGCGCCATGGTGGGCAAGATGGCAAACGTCTTATGGCTCGAGGGTTCCTTTGTGGAGACCCTGAAGGGGTGGCAATCGGGGTGGTTTTACATCACCGAGCCGCGCGACCCCGAATGGGTCGCAGCCCCCGTGTTTCGATCCGGACCCCCTACGCGGCTCACCTCCTGGAAGGAGCGGGCCTGTCGTGGGGTAAAAAAGGAGAGTTGACCGGACTCCAAACATGCATCCAAACCCTAGTGGACAAGAAGCTCAAACTTGTCAACGTTGTCCAGGTTATGCTCATCCGCCTGATCCTCCCGTGTCAACAACGGGCTTTCAACCTGTGGGAGTTCGACCCGGCGCGGCACCAAACTCTGAGCAGGCTCTTCGACACGACGTATGAAGATGCCTAGAATGTTCTTTTCAAGGGCGCCGAGGCCCCCGCATCCGCTACCGAGGATCGCAGATTCAGTACGCAGCATCACGCTCATGTGGTAAGCTGTTTTTTCCTTTTACAGGGTATCAGTTTTTCATAGTTTGACTCCATGCGGGGATCTAAACTCCCTTACCTTTGACGGGATTGGCAGGTGACGTCCGGACAGATCAACTGTCCGGCTCCTTTGCCCGAAGGCCCAGCGGGCGCTCGCTTGGTGAAGCTGCTGGTTCCGGCACCCTATGTGGTGCCGGAGAAGAAGGCCGCGAAAAAGGCCAACGGGACTCGAAAGAGTGCCCGGCGCCAGGAGGTGTTGGATCCATCATCCGACGGTTCCGAGGCGCATTCCTCCCGTGAAGACGAGGAGGAAGAAGAAGAGACCTCTCCCCCTCCAGCGGGAGGAGAGAAGAAAAGGAAGGCCGCCCTCTCTGGGGAGGCCGGAGGGTCCAAGAAGGGGAAAACCCTTCCTCCGGACTACTCCACCAATGCTGATGACGGCGGAGAGGAGTGGCCGCCCAGGGCCAAGCCCCTAGAAAAATTGTAAGTATCCGGATACCAGAGTAATTCATAGTATTCGTTTATTGCACAGCTTTCCCTCATGTCAAATATGTTTATCCAGTCCACCCAAGACTGGCTCGACGCGTCGTCGAGCGGCTCACTGGACTCGTCGGATGTGAACTCGCTTCCGACGGCTTCCTCCCCCCGCCCTACGGACAACACCGAAGTGTTGACCCAACAGGTTCCAAGCCGGGAGGAGGTGGTCTTGGAGGCGCCGCAAGGCGACCTCCCGGACTCCAGGAGTAAAGGGGATGTGACCCCCCAGGGCTCCAAGTCCGGCTCTAGGCCGGACACCGCTCCGGAACCTTCAAAGGTTCCAGAGTCCGGCGGGGGACCTCCTTCCAAGAGGAGCAAGCCCATCGTGCCGGTGACCCCCATCCAACCGGAGGCGCCGGACAATCTGTTGGAGGCGCTCCAAGGCGTCTCCATCGACGAGGAGCACCGCACCATTATGAGTGCGGTGGTCCAGAAGGTTCAGTCCGCCAAGAGCGGACTGACTGAAGCTTGTACTAGCCTTTTAACAGGCTTTGAGGTAAGTAAAGAGTGTAAATAATATTACCGCATAGACAGTAGCCCCTGATGCTCTGTTTAGCGTTCGGGAAGAAAAGCCGAATAGAGGATCAAATAAAATTCGCAGGAGTCTAACAAAAAGGAGTCAATATGCATATGCAGGCTTCTCTGCTTGCGTCCGCCGCACTGACTGCGAAAGTGGACACGCTAAAGCAGAACCTCAAGCGGTCCGAGCAAGAGCTCGGGCATGCCAAGAAGTAGCTCAAGGACAAGGAAGGTAAGAAATACCTTGTTTAAATATATATAAAAAGGTGCAATTGCAAAAAATGACAGGATTATCGTGGCTATTGTAGGGGCCACGTCTGAGGTGGCGACCCTTAAGCAAGCGCTGGTCGAGGCCGAGAAGAGGGCGGCCACGGAGCGCACCGAGCGGGAGAAGTATGAGGCCGAGGTTGGCAAGGTACGGCAAGAGCTCCAGGCTCTCATGGAAAAACATGAGAGTTTGGAGCTTGACTCAAAGACGCGAGCATCCGAGCTCGCGGTGGCTATTGAAAATGCCAAGTCTGCCAAGGCCGAATCCTAGAAGACCCTCCAGGAGTTGGATGAGGTGAAGAAGATAGCGGCGGGTAAGGCATTCTTTATGCAAAGCAAACACATAAACGTGAGTTACTTGTTACTTACCCGAATCCGGAGCTCTCCAGGAGCGTTCGCAGATCTTCCTCGGAGTGTGTCCGATGCCGCCGCATTCTATTGAGCCGAGGAGGGCAGCTCGACAGAGAAGGTGTTCTGGTCTCAGTATGCTGAGGCCGGACACCCTATGCCCCTGAGCGACCAGCTGAAGCAGCTGGTCGAGCTCCACAAGGCGGACGAACAGGCCATGAAGGGCCTCATAGTTCGGCTGTGGCCTGGAGGGGCTCTGCCTGGGAGCTATTTCAGGCTGGTGCGGCGGCTGGTGGAGGCCTGTCCAAGGCTCAAAGTCATCAAGTGCTCCGTCTGCATTGAAGGCGCCCGTAGGGCCCTTGCCCGTGCTAAGGTGCACTGGGGCAAGCTGGATGCTGAGAAGCTTGTGAAGGATGGGCCACCGCCGGGGAAAGAGCATCGCAAGCCTGAGAATTATTATAAGGATGTTCTAAAGGGTGTTCTAGGGATGTAATTTTTGAGTGAAACTTGCTCGTTTTGTCCTGTGCGCTGAAAACTTGTTCATATGTGCTGAAAACTTGTCCTGTCCAAGGTGCCGGGCAAGCCACTCGTCACGGATATTGTGCTTGAAGGCTTCTAGGGCCTCAGCGTCCGGACAGTCGACTATTTGATTTTTCTTTGTTAGGAACCGTGTCCAGAATTGCCTGGCCGATTCCTCTGGCTGCTGAATTACGTGACTTAGGTCATCGGTGTGTGGGGGTCGCACATAAGTGCCCTAGAAATTGTCGAGGAATGCGGCTTCCAGGTCCTCCCAACAACTGATTAATCTTGTTGGCAAGCTGTTAAGCCAATGCCGAGCTGGTCCTTTAAGCTTAGAATGGGAGGTATTTGATGGCGTGGAAATCATCGCCGTGGGCCATGTGGATATGAAGGAGATAATCCTCGATCCATACCGCAGGATCTGTTGTGCCATCATATGATTCAATATTTACGGGTTTGAAAGCCTCGGGGATTTGATGATCCATTATTTCGTCTGTAAAGCATAGTGGGTGTGCGGCGCCTCTGTACTGGGCTATATCACGACGTAGCTCCGATGAGCTTTGTCTACTGTGTTCGGCCCTGCCGAATTTGTAGCCGGCATGACAGTTACCGTCTCGAGCCGTGAGGCACCCACGCGATCCGTAGATCGATCTTGTTTGCCTTGCCTTGTCCTCCAACATATCTCGTAAGTCCGGAGCATATTCCCGTGCCTTGGTACGGGGTGCCGCTTGAGTGGAGGGCCGAGAGGCCTCTCTGTCACGGCCACGAGGTGGCCGGTCGGCCGCATCAAGTGCTTCCTCCTCTAATCGGGATAGCAACCTGCGCTTTGGGTAGCTCTTTGAGGGGCATTCGAGTTTATGCTCTTCGGCCGCAAGGACTTCAGTCCATCTGTCGACTAGCAAATCTTGATCAGCTCTAAGTTGTTGCTGTTTTTTCTTGAGGCTTCTTGCTGTGGCCATAAGCCTGCGTTGAAAAAGCTCTTGCTCGACGGGATCCTCTGGCACGACGAATTCATCGTCGTCGAGGCTTGCCTCGTCTTCGGAGGGAGGCATATAATTATCGTCCTCGACCTCTCTGTCTGCCGCTCTCTCATGAGGGCTGGTTTCTCCATCCTCCTATGCTAAATCTTGCTGGAGGGGGTTTTCTTCGGCACTTTCCGGAGTATTATTATCTCCCGTGCTGGAATCACCGTATTTGTTTTGGCGGGATTTTGAGCGGCGCCGCTGACGCTGGCGCTTAGGCTGCTTCTTGGAGGGGTCATCCTCCGTTGTTCCATCGCCATCTCCTTCTTTTGGGGTGTCCACCATGTATATGTCATATGACGAGGTGGCTTTCCAGGGCCTGATAGGCGCCGGTTCTTCATCGTCTCCTTCATCGGCGTCCATACCGTCGATGTCTTCGGAGTCGAAGTCGAGCATGTCGGTTAAGTCGTCGATAGTGGCTACAAAGTGGGTGGTGGGTGGGGTTTGAATTTCTTCATCATCCGAATCCCAACTTGCTGGCCGTAGTCCGGCCAGGGCTCTCCTGATAAAGAGAGAGACTTTAGTGTCTTCAGAATATCGCGGAAAGGCGAGTGCTGAAAGATGTCCACGGCAGTAAACTCCATAATCGGCACCCAATCGGATTCGATCAGCAGGGGTGCGGAGGGTTCGGAGTCCGGAGAGGAGTCCGGCTCCTTGTAGTCACGAGTCTCGCAGAGTGCGGGGCTAGTGTTCGGCTCGATCACCGTTGGGATCGCAGCCCCCGAGGCAGTGTCCAACCACCCATCCTCGATCGGCGTAGTTGGCTCTGAATTAAGGGTCGAAGCCGATGCGGGTGCGGCCTCCAGGGCACTGTTCGGCAACAGAGCTAGATCATGCTCGTCGTGACAGTGTGGCGCGCTCGGCAGTGGCTCGAATCCGTCGAAGATCAAGTCCCCGCGGATGTCGCCCGTGTAGTTTAAACTTCCAAATTTGACCTGACGGCCAGGGGCATAGCTTTCGATCTGCTCCAGATGGCCAAGTGAATTGGCCCGCAGTGTGAAGCCGCCGAAGACAAAGATCTGTCCGGGGAGGAAGGTCTCACCCTGGACTGCATCGCCATTGATGATCGTAGGAGCCATCAAGCCTGACAGCGACGACACAGAGGAACTCTCAATGAAAGCACCAATGTTGGTGTCAAAACCGGCGGATCTCGGGTAGGGGGTCCCGAACTGTGCGTCTAGGCCAGATGGTAACAGGAGGCAAGGGACACGAAGTTTTACCCAGGTTTGGGCCCTCTCGATGGAGGTAAAACCCTATGTCCTGCTTGATTAATATTGATGATATGGGTAGTACAAGAGTAGATCTACCACGAGATCGGAGAGGCTAAACCCTAGAAGCTAGCCTATGGTATGATTGTTGTTGTGTATGTTGTCCTACGGACTAAAACCCTCCGGTTTATATAGACACCGGAGAGGGTTAGGGTTACACAAAGTCGGTTACAATGGTAGGAGATCTGCATATCCGTATCTCCAAGCTTGCCTTCCACGCCAAGGAAAGTCCCTTCCGGACACGGGACGAAGTCTTCAATCTTGTATCTTCATAGTCCAGGAGTCCGGCTGAAGGTATAGTCCGGCCATCCGGACACCTCCTAATCCAGGACTCCCTCACAAGGAAATGCCACCTTCTTTTCTTCTTCGAGCAGTTGATGAGCTGGCCTATATGCTGCAGCTACACATAGGTTCTGCAGAAAATGCACCAAAAGAGTTACACACAGGTGAAGTAAGTGGAAAGCAACATTTAATCTCCACTTATTTTCTTTTGGTAGTGAAATTCAATCTGAATTTTGTAAGCACAGAAAATGCACCAATACTGAACATTTATTCCCACCTCCACCACCATCTTGTCAGTTTTGACAGTGTGTGTATGGAGTAGTTTTGACGGCAGTGCAATTGTGCATCATGTAAACATTATGAGAATGATTAAGGGTTCAGCAATCAGATTATAATTATGACCAGAACAGAGGAACAAATATCATGGTCAGTTTTATGTAAAAAAAATCAGAAATGGAGTTACTCACTTGAAGTTACTATAGTTACTCACTTGAACTTACTGTAGTAGTGGCCGAAATTTAGAAAAGTTACTAAACAGCAGAAGTAGTGGCCAAAATTCAAAGTACTAAAAAGATTCTACACCAAATATACAGTGTTATCCATGTTCTGTATCCAGGACATTCTTTTATCTGTTTGCATGCATAGGTCCCACCTATTAGGAAGGATGGGCACGTACACGAACAGGTACGACTCATCAGTCTACCCGCATTGCCTTTTCGTTTAGTCTACCTAGCCGTCTAATCAACTGCCTGCACGCCGCTTCTCCCATTTACTTCTCCATCGGGAACCGATTCTCCTCGGCTTCTTCACCTCCCCTTCGTCTTCATTTGCATCCAAACCCCACTATGTTCACATTGTTTTAACCTCTTTACATAATCATCTACTACTTCAGTTAGACTAGCCATCTAATCCTATTCTCCAAACCATAGCCCTCCGTTCCAGCGGTTCCAAATGGCGGAAGAGATCGAGATGCAGGTTTTTAGCGTCCAACATGTCCTCGTCGAAGGCTCGATGCGCATAGTTGCCACCGTCACCGTCCACCCAAGGGTTGTTCGGCAGTGGATCAACAATGTATCCAACTCCCTTAAAAAGGTAGAGACGAGGGTCATCGGTCTCGAGGCAGAGTACACGGAGCGTGCCCCTGGGAAGATCCAGTGCGCCACCGTCCTTCAGCTGTGCCACGAAGATGATGTTTTGGTGTACCACATCATACACTCGCCCTCCATACCACGTGAGCTTCGCGATTTCTTGTCTTGGGAGGATGTATACTTCTGTGGGGCAGCCATCGAAGGGGACAAACATAAGCTGAAACCGTACAACCTTGATTTGAAAAGCATCACTGACCTACAAACAAGAATCAAAATTCCTATAGAAGATTGTGATAAACAAACACCATCCCTATTCGACGTAGAAAATTTTGTGCTCGGTACAAATCTTCAGAAGGGTGACGAAACGGTGGCATTAAGGTCGTCTGCATGGGAGAATTATCCCTTGACGTACGATCGGATAAAATATGCTGCCCTCGATGCCCATGTGAGTTTCGAGATAGCTACAAGGTCCAAAGAGCTTGAAGAAGAAGAAGAAGAAGAAGAAGAAGAAGAAAAGGTTGCACCAGCAGGAGGGCATTATGGATGGATGAACTATTTCCTCTCTTGTAAAAAAAATTATTCCCTCTCGGTGTATATTGATATAGATGGACTATTTTGATGGTGTGCATGTCTTTGGAAAAGAGTAGTAGCATGGGTCCGCTTGACTATAAGGAACTATTTATCCGCATATATAGCTTTCTCTGCTACTTTTTCCAGTGATCGGTATGCAGTGCATGTGTCCGTAGACATGAAAGCTTGTGTGCATGACATGTGGGCCACCTAAAATGCGGCGAGCATCAAGTTTCTACCACAGCCACCTGCGATTCCCACGATGCCGCTCGAACCCATGAAACCACACGTCCCCCGACTTGCGGCTCACCCCTCTTGGCCCCACTGCCCCTCTGCCTACGGGAGCATTACATGTGGACCAATCACCTATCGGGTCCACATGTTATTGACTCAAAGGTAGGTGTAGTAAGGCGCTGAAGCTCAGTCCTAACGGCCCTAAGAGGGAAATGTAACTCCTGCGCCAGGGCTTGTGGTGCTCCCGCAGCACGAACTCGTGCCAAACTCGATATTTGTTTCTTTACTATACATGCACGCAATGATTTAATGGACATTGTAATCTCAACATGTGATGGGGAGCTCTAAATTTGAATTTGAAACTTATAAAATGAAAAGATTCAAAACAAATAAACTGGGAGAGAGGGAGTATATCGTAGGATGTGTCCCATACAAAATAAGTCCCCTGGTTTGTCACCGCGAAGATGCGGTTAGAAAGGAGCACAGCGTCTTCCTACTCGTACGGCAACAAATCGGCCATAGACAACATGGTCCGCCTTTGACCACCATGTGCAAGGTTCGTGCTATCTTATTCAATCTCACCGTGGTTCCATCGTACCAATGCATGCGGTGGCACGTTGCATGGTTGATCCCAATGTTGGACAAAGGTTCTACAGGAATGGTGTCACCGTTGTAAATGTTGTGCAAATTGATGTTGGTACCCTCCTGTACATATGCAAGCCAATCTTCACTCGCACCGAGCCTAACCTGTGAAACAATGGGCAGGGGAGAATTAGGAAATGGACACGGAAGTAGTCTTTAGAATGCATTTACTACGTGATCAAACTCATCTTACCTGCTCATCGGAGGAAATCCGAGTGCCCCTCAACGTCGGCATCTCAAGGGGTGTCAACTTGCAACTACGGCCACGCCACGCTGGAGAGACCCCCAAGGAAACATCCTCGTGCGTTCCACGGAACATCAAGATGCATTTGTATGAGTATTTTATCTTGTGAGAGAAAAGGATGAACAAGGGAAGGCATCTAGAGATAGAGATAGACACTACTACTACCAATGTGCTGGCCCGTGCGTTGCAATGGATCCAAAGTAGTAGAATAATACGTGTTCACGTGCTTGAAATATAAACACTCTAGTTTAGATATACATGTGTCAGCAGACATGACAGCTTGTCCATGGAAGTTGAACCACGGCGACCATCACGTTTCTTGTTTCTACCACTGCCACACCCACACGCGATTCCCACGACGCCGCTCCAACCCACGGCACGACGTCCCCCGACGAGGACATGGATCCTCTGACGTGGCTATCACAGCCTTGCCCTGCCTTTCCTTCACTGATAGGTGGGACCCACGCTTATGGGTCCCACATGTCAGTGACAAAATGGTAGGATTGTTCGCGTCAGGGGATCCTCATCCCTCCGACGTGCCCCTCATCCCTCTCGGCCCCACCGCTCCTCTGCCTTTGTGTGCATGACATGCGGGCCAGCTGAGCTGCGGCGACCATCAACTTTCTACCACAGACACACCCAATTGGACGCGGTTTGCCTGCTCTGCAGCTGTGCTCCGATCCGTACTCCCGCACCATCGAATTTTCATCCAGCGGCTGTGACACATTTTGTCCCGGGCATCAATCCTCAGCTGGAGTACTTATGTACTCCCTCCGGTCCTTTTTACTCTGCACATTGGATTTGCCGAAAGTCAAACTTTGCTAAGTTTGACCAAATTTATATTAGAAATTATTAGCATCTATAATATCTAATAAATATAATATGAAAGTATATTCCAAGATGAATCTAATGATATTGGTGTTGTTATGTGAATGTCTATAATTTTTTATATAAACTTGGTCAAAGT
The DNA here is from genome assembly GCF_002162155.2 of Triticum dicoccoides. Lineage (NCBI taxonomy): Eukaryota > Viridiplantae > Streptophyta > Magnoliopsida > Poales > Poaceae > Triticum > Triticum dicoccoides. The sequence goes on from NC_041392.1 coordinate 413,559,012, forward strand.
TGGATGAGATTGACTTCGGACAAACCTAATATGCAGAGTAAAAAGGACCGGAGGGAGTACTACAGGTATTACCCACCGGTGTGGCCATCTACGCCTCGTAACGCCCCAACGCCCAGCTGTGGCACCCTCGCCACGGCCACGCCACCACCGGCCGGTTCATCTCGAACGAGTGAGTCGCGAACCACGCCACCACCATGAGAATAACATGTGGGCCAGCCGCATTTAAGGTCCGCATGTCATTGACTCATAGGCCGGACACTAAGCCACTGAAGTTCGGTCCCGTGGGCCCTGAGAGGGAAATGTAACTCCTGCGGCAGGCCTTGTGGTGCTCCCGCAGTATGAGCTCGTGCCAAAACTGGAATTTGTTTCTTACTACTACCAACTAGTACTAGTAAGGTACACGTGCATTGCATGCATGAGATTCTGGTGGTTTGTTCATTATGCTTCTACATGTGGAGCTTTCCGGATTCTAACATGTGGCAAAATCTGGTGGAATGTAAGGTTAGGCAAGTTTGATTAACTTAGGTGAGTGTTTGGTTCAAGCCACACCTTAGGCAAGCCACACTAAGGCCCCACATGACATACACACACAAAATGTGGCAAGATTCCCTTAGGCTTGCCAACTTGTTTCTCTCGTTTTGAAGAACTAATAACTTTGCCTAAGCTTAGTTGTGGCAAAGTTAGGGTCTGTTTGATTCAAAGGATTTTCATAGGACCTTTGAAGGATTAGAATCCTTAAGAATTTTTCCTACGTTGGTCATTTGATTCATAGGATTGAATCATGTAGAATATTTTCCTAAGGATTCATTTGTACTATGTTTCACAGGAATTCTAACATGCACTCCAACCTCTTGAAAGAAATCCTTTGTTTTTCATGTGACACAATCAAACAAACTCAAATCCTATAGGGATCCAATGAACATGCCATTCCAATCCTACTTTTTTTCCTATTCCTATGTTTCTGCAATCCTATGAATCAAAGAGGCCCTTAGTCATGAATTAAGTTCAACCATGGAGTCTTCTAGATTACACATGTGGCAGAATCTGGTGGATGATATCCAACGGCCAGTAGTGCTCGGATTTGCCATCTTTGTACCGTCGGATTGGCTTCATCCAACGACCAACTTTCAAAGTTTTTCACACACTATATAGGGGGTATAGATATAGATGTGTTGGTCCATTGCAATGGATCCAAAGTATATATCTATTTAGTGGAGTGCACTCTAAACACATTATCTATTTATTTTTCTCTAACCTTCCATAGCCATGCAACCAAGCCACATAAGCTTCATGGGTGCTCCCCCCCACATCATATTATTCATACTACGTTGATTGAAAAAAAGATAAATCACCCAAAACAAGATCTTCCCGTTTTTTGTTCCTACGATGTTGTGTCGTGCACGTACCTACTAGTTGTATAGTGGTAGTACTAGTAATATAGTATTAGGAGTACAAACTTGGTACTAGTTGGAGTAGTACTAGTACGGAATGCTCCTACTCTATCAACGAGCCCCGTCTGACACCAAATTTCTTGGCTTCCGTGCTACAGCTAGATCTTCCCCTCGTTTCTGTTTTCCAACCCGGCGGCGGGCGGGGTGTCGGCTTGCTCAACGGCGGTCCCACATGAAAGTGAAAATGCTAGGCAACACGCCTTCCCTAAGCTATGTGTCATGCCGGACGGGCCGTGTTGTACTCCCGATTCCCGGGCATGTGAGGGTGCGACGCAAACGCGGCAGGCCTTTTCCTTTTACCAGCAATGTGCAAAGTAGTAGAATAGTAGTATTTGTTCACAAACTTGAAAGAAATCACTATTGTTTTGATATACTCCTAATATATTACTCCCTCCATACCTAAATAGTTGTCTTTTTGAGATTTCAAATGGACTATCACATACGGATTATATAGACATATTCTAGTGTTTCTAGCAAGATGCCCGCACGTTGCACGAAGTTGATGGAAAAGGTAAGCACAACTTATAAATTGATGGATGGAGTACTAGTTACAGTGATGCATATAATTAAGCAAAGGGATCGCACATGTCGGTATTGACTGGAACGAGAATGCAACAGCACAATAAGAATTAAGGCCACGATGATGCGATCACAGTGGTGGTTACAGAAGGCAAGAAGAAAGATGGATCCACGAACGCATGACCTCCTCCTCCTCAACTTAGTGCACTGGGCCACCGACCGGTGGCTAAGGAGCGGCGGCTTTTGTGGCGAGGTCGAGGTGCTTCTCAGCAAAGGCATCCAAGGCTTCCAGCCGGTTGAGGAAGGCCAACGTCGTAGCGTCCTCACTGGCCTTGTAGATACCTATGTACACAATTTCCTTGTACATGTGGATGTGTAGGTCGACGAATTCTTGCAGGATGAGGCGCCTCGCGGTGAGCGCGACCTCCAGGTGGACATTCTTCATGGCGTCGGCGGGCAGTCGCAGGGCCACCAGTGCTTGAAAGAGGTTCCGGCCATGGAGGCCGATTAGGGTGGCAGGCAATGAGGAGCCCGGGCGCGCGGCTGGAGGAGTACGGCGATGTCGTCCATGAGCTTCTTGAGGACGGTGAACTTGTTGCTGGTGGCAACGATCATCTGGTCCAACTGAGAGTCGTAGTTGGCGTCGAAGGCGGCCATCCACCAGCCGGTCTCCAACACCGTCTGGAGACGATCCTCGGCGCCATGCCGCAGGCCGGCATCGTGGACCATCTGGCGCAGCCGCTGGCCGCTCACGAGCATCGCCGCCATGGGTCTGGAGTGAGCTCTTTTGCGCTTAGTGTAGGTGCTTAGGCAAATGCTTAGGTGCGTACGATGTGGTAGATGCATTGGAATGGAGGGGCACCTTTATATGAGGGCAATGAGGGCAAACTGCGTTGCATTCACATCGTGCAGCCTCTTTTCCCATACCTCCTCCCATTACTTCCCTCATGCATTAATTGAAGGTGGATGCAATGGCCGTTCAACATATCGGGAACCGCTACTCCCTCCCTCGTTTGCATTAAAGCCGTATCGGGAACTGTGCCGCCCGCTGTTAAATCTAATACTCCCTCCGTCTTGGTGAGTATTAAGTCATCTTATGAAAACCAAATAGTAAACACATAGGCATGGTGCATTAACTCTCACGTTGTTTCTTATTTTTTGACATAAATAGAGGAATCAACCAAGAAGAGATGTGGGGCTTGTATGCTTTTAATGACTTGAGACTATCAAACATGACATGCAGTGGTCAGTTCGTTGCACAAGAACAAATACAACCCACGTCATCACACACGCATCTTATATAGCATCACATCCAATGGCTATAAAAGATGAATGAGACCAAATTATATCTCATCTTGATGAGTTCTAGCAAAACTGTATTAATAATACTTAGTAATCCTGCGCCATGTATCATATATTAGTATCATGTAGTACTTTATTTATTTATGAGGTATCCATATGGCACTGCACCGCCAAGAAAAGAGGGTAACATCAAAATTATGGACTGCTTTTTTGAGTATGTTGGTAAGGTCCGGTCATAGTCACTTGTTGAAATCTCTAAAAAGACAAATACTCCCTCCGTCCGGAAATACTTGTCATCAAAATGGATAAAAGGAAATGTATCTAGACGTATTTTAGTTTTAGATACATCTATTTTTATCCATTTTGATGACAAGTATTTTCGGACGGAGGGAGTAGAAAACAGAGTTGGTGATGATGGTGTGCGTGCCATCCTGGAATATAGGCCATCGGATTTATATCTAATGGATAGGAAAGAAACTATGGCAATTTTGCAAAAATGTACCCACACGTCTCTCCACGTTCGCAAATAAGGCCTTCCCTCGTTCAACCTTTTCTCTCACAAGATAAACTACTCATGCAAATGCATCTTGAGGTGTCCATAGAATCGAAGAGAGGGATGATGTGTGTGTGTGTGCACGCGCGCGATTGATAAAGAGTGCCGTCGAATCTGTGTGTGCCCACGTCAAAGATATAGAGTGGCTGGCCTACTGGAACGTGAGATGGGACATGTGCAGTTTGTCTTTGTGTCATGGATACCTACCTGCAGCGCTCGACTATCGGTGTGTGGTGGGGGGAGAGGGAGGCCCAATTAACTATAGAGGTACAATGGCTGGTATATGTGTGGAGGAGGAGAGAGGCCCACCTCATGTATTAAGGAGATCGATCTGCCTCATGTATTAAGGGAGATCGACCGGCATCCATGCATATGTGCAGGAGAGGAATAAGGTTGGGAGAGAGACAGAGCTAGAGTGTTGGTGGGGTGGTAGTGGAGTTGCTTCTAACAAATGGTGGGATAGGCTTACTAGACAAACGGAAGGCACGCCCGCAATATCAATAAGAGAGGAGATGGCTGCTTGTTGTCTGTGCACGTGCGTGTGAGAGACGGGTCAGGAGGCATGCACGAATGATGAGGGGGGGACGATGTGGCTGTGGTAAGCAGACGTAACTACATAGGAAGATCAATCGCCCTTTGTTAGATAAAGGAGAGACATAACTTGTGAGGTACGTAGATCGATGGGGGTAGTTAAAGTCGATCTAGGTATATGTTTGGAGATCGATCGGTATACATGCATGTGTGTGTTAGAAGCAAATGAGGCACGAGGAGAAGGATAGAGAGAGAGGGATGCATGTAGGATGTGGTATGAGAGGCATACTATATCGAGGGGGAGGAGTGTGCGAGTACGAGAACGATGAAAAGAGTGGTGGGAGTGGGGCATGGACGGTGACAAGAGAAGAGGGGAAGCTTGTGTTTGTGCTAGGCACACCTGGCTAGAGAGGCATATCGATCGATGTGTGCCGTAAAGAAGGAGCTGGGGGGCCTACACACACCATGGGTGAACGACCTAAAGTGAAAAGACGAATTTGCGCGATGGAGCTAGAGAATGCTGAGGGAGGGTGAGAGGGATGCGGGCGTGTGCATGCACAAGAGAAAGTTAGCGCTAGCTACAAAGATAAGAGGGTTCTGTGGGTGTAAAAGCCGAATAGAGATCATATATACTTCATTATAAAAAGCGAATTTGGATATTTGAAGAATTTATCATAGTGTTTCAAACTGACCCATGTGTGAATATATATAACGGTGATACACATGGTGTGGTTATGAACATGTTATACTACATTTAATATATTTTATCTCTACTCTTATAAAAAACGGAGTTGTTGATGATGGTGTGCCTGCCATCCTACATTATAGGCCATCCGATTTATATCTGGCGGATAGCAAGGAAACTATGATGGTTGAAGTTGGCAACAATCATGATTGTAGATTCTTATTGAAATAGAGAAACGAATTCAAATTTAGTTCGAATTGCAGCGGTAGTATAGACATTTGGAATGCATGAAAATGTTGGTATGAGTAGGTTACATGCATTATACAGCAAGCGAAAAAATTAATCAGACATAACATGGATTCATACTCCCTCCTTCCATCTATATAGGGCGTAATGACATTTTTAAGACCGCCTTTGACTATTGACAAGATTAATAATACATGACATGCACAATGTGAAAATTATATCATTGAAAGAACCTTTCACAGACGAATTTAACGGTGTGCTTTGTGTAAGTTGCATGCCATATATCATTGCTCTAATATTTGGTCAAAGTTAGCATCGAAAAACGCATTAGGCCCTATATAGATGGAAGGAGGGAGTAGCTTTGAATAGCATTTGTATAGTAAAACGGGGCAAGACTCGCTCTTTGTGTGGTGCGAATAGTTTTATTTTTTTCGTTTTCTTTTCGGTTGAGGGAAGTGCGAATTGATTTGGTACGTACAAGTACAATATTACTACACGTTAGGCTTGTCCCTAAAATTCAACCCGCGTCTTTTTATATCCCGAAAATTCAGATATCGTGCTCCCAAAACTGGCGCCTTCACAACCCGCGCCTTGCTATCCCAAAATTACAACGCGCGCGAAAACTCCGTCCAGCTGCCAAATCCCGACACATGAAATCCCCCTTCTAACCCTAAGCCGAAAGGGCCGCTAGTTCAAATCGGTGGGGGGTACTTTTGTAACACACCCTACATTTTGGACAAGCGCGTCCCTATGTCATGCTTCACCACCTCCCATCGCCCCCTTTTCGCCATTCGAAATCACAGGCCGCCATAACCTCTCCGCTCCAGCCGCGAAACCCCACCCTCCTTCGTCCGCCACGTCACCGCTGCCTAGTCGGAGCCTCTTCCCCAACGACGTCGTCCACCGCAACAGCTCGATGTCCCTCGTCCACCTCCCTGGATGAGGATCCGTCGTCCATCTCGTCGTCCCGCCAGTTCAGCCGCCCCATCCTCCACCTCCAAGGAGCTGCTCCAACGATCGCCTCGTCTATCGCGGCTGCTCCATCCCCACAGCGTCGCCTTAACCTGCTCCACCGGAACCGCAACATCCTCACCGACTCCTCGGACGAAGCCGAGGCCTACTCGGCTCCACCAAAGAGGTTGTACACTCATCGCATCGCACCTTCTCCTTAACTCGACCTCCCGGCGCCGACGGTGCTCCATCCCGCACCCCCATGGAGTGGCTACCTTGAAGCCGGCGCCGCGGGCGACATCTCCACGGCGGCTCTCCCCCAGTGCGAGGCCCCTTCGGCGGCGGCGGCCATACCAGCCGGATCTGCTGCTGCTGCTCCGGCTCTCGCTCGATATCTCGCTCGCCCAGCTGTTGCTGCTGCTCTCCCCCTCGCTCGTGCTGCTGCTCTGCTCCGATTAAGCCAGACTTAAGTCGACTGAATCAACTTTTGGGTCAGTCGATTTTCAGGGGTTGGGGGGCTCGCCGGAGTTAAGGAAGAACCACCCGCAGCGGGGATGGGGGCTCACCGGAGAGGTACCCCACTATCTATCTTATGGTTCATGGTGGGGGCGGGGGGCCTAGAGGGCTGATCGGGGCGGCGGTGGCGAGGTGTTTCGGGGCGGTGAGGCGGCGTTGGGGGCAGCGGTTCGGCCGGTGGTGGCTGGCGGCTCAGGGGGGTGCAGGTTAAAGATGAACCGCAGGCCCTCCCTAAACTACATGTCAAGTGCCTCTCTGCTACCATTGTGTTCAGTTTCGACAGTAGCATTCAAATTCCACAGTAAATTTTAGTTTCGACAGTTAAGTTCAGAGTCAACAGTTTTTACCTCATCTGTTGTAGTCAGGTGGTTTTTGGTGATGTTAATTTTACGTCCATTTTACATCATCTATTGGAGATGCTATTAGAATCCCGCTTGAGATTGACGATGTCTGTCTTGTGCTGCTTCAGCCTTGACGCCTTACGGCTCACCGGAGCTGCTCCAATGACAGAACTCTATGAAAACAGCCCAACAGGTTTTTTTACATGAAAATGGCCCAATGTATTAACTGTCCGCAAACGGGCCGACTGTAACGACGGGCTGAATTTGGCCCACAAACAGAAAATGACAGTAACGGGATGTATGTAACCGAATGCTGCAAATGAGCCCAAGAATCAATGGGCCCTGAGAAGGCCGAAAGATAACTTGGGCTAGAAACGGCCCAATGGAATAACGGGCCGTTAATGGGTATAAAGTAGTCCTGGCCATCTCCGGCTCGGCCCTGTCAGCCCACCCAGGCCCAGCCCTAAATTCCAGGGCCTAGGCCCGATGGGCTTACCCGTGGGCCGGGCTTGGGCCTGAGTTTTGAGCCCACCAGTAGGGCCTGGACGGGCTTGGGCTTGACATTTTGGCATTTTAAGGAAGAGGCCCGACCCACGGCCCTAAGCCCTAAGGGCTTTTCAGGGCTTTTTTACCAGATGGGCCGGGCTTGGGCTTGAAAAGTAGGCCCGTTGGTAGGGCCTGGGAGGGCCTGGGCCTCAGTTTTCTGCCATGGGCTTTTTAAGGCCCGGCCCAAGCCCGGCCCGACCCGGCCCATGGCCAGGACTAGTATAAAGTGATACACTGTTCATTACTGGTCAGTTTCACCACGGGCCGTTAATGGGACAAGAGTTAAAAAGGTCCTCATATGGGCTGAAAGAAGTCATGGGCCGGAAGTTAAAACGGGCTGAATCATATTGGACGGCCTAGATGACACTACTGGGCCTAATTCGGAAAGGGCGTAACGGGCCCTAGGTTATCGGGCTATAAATGGGCTATATGCGAATAGGCCGTTACAGGCTTTCCGTGGGCCAGCCCGCCACCTTTTGACCAAGTCAAACGGGTCAGCCTTTTCACATGAATGGACCTCTGTTGGGCCGTGCCATGTGTCGCCATATCATAGGCGCCTTCGGTCCAATGAGCGGATGACATCAGTCCCAATGGTAAGCCAACACGTGTTTCCTCCAGCCAATGATGATTTTACACGTGGAAAATCCCCATTGGTCGGGGCTGTTAACGGGTTATCGGATCCAAAACCCGACCCGATAGCTTAACGGCGTTCTGTTACGGTGGATGCCACGTGTCGGTCACCCTTGATGAAAGCACTTCTGTGACGCGCGATTTATCGTCATGGAAGTGGACACTTTCGTGATGATAATTTTGGTAATGTCATGGAACAGTTCTATGACAGCACAAGTATGACTATCTTGATTCTGTCATAAATTTTTCATGGATGTACATGCATGACAAAAAACGCGACCTACTGTGACAAACACGTATCATCACTAAAGTGTATTTTTTTGTAGTGCTCCCATTGCAAGAAAGATCAATCTAGTAGGCCAAACCAAACTGATAATTCAAAGAGACTTGCAAAGATAACCAATCATACATAAAATAATTCAGAAGATCCAAATATTGTTCATAGATAAACTTGATCATAAACCCACAATTCATCGGTCTCAACAAACACACCACAAAAGAAGATTACATCGAATAGATCTCCACGAGAGAGGGGGAGAACATTGTATTGAGATCCAGAAAGAGAGAAGAAGCCATCTAGCTAATAACTATGGACCCGAAGGTCTGAGGTAAACTACTCACACATCATCAGAGGGGCTATGGTGTTGATGTAGAAACCCTCCATGATCGATGCCACCTTCGACGGAGCTCCGGAACAGGCCCCAAGATGGGATCTCGTGTATACAGAAAGTTACGACGGTGGAATTAGGGTTTTGGCTCCGTCTTTGATCGTTTGGGTGTACGTGGGTATATATAGGAGGAAGGAGTATGTCGGTGTTGCAATAGGGGGGCCACGAGGGTGGAGGGCGCGCCCCCTACCTTGTGGCTTCCCTGTTGGTTGCTTGACGTAGGGTCCAAGTCTCTTGGATCATGTTCGTTCCAAAAATCATGTTCTCGAAGGTTTCATTCCGTTTGGACTCCGTTTGATATTCTTTTTCTGTGAAACTTTGAAATAGGCAAAAAATAGCAATTTTGGGTTGGGCCTCCGGTTAATAGGTTAGTCCCAAAATAATAATAAAGTGAATAATAAAGCCTAATAATGTCCAAATCAGAACATAATATAGAATGGAGCAATCAAAAATTATAAATACGTTGGAGACATATCAAGCATCCCCAAGCTTAATTCCTGCTCGTCCTCGAGTAGGTAAATGATAAAAACAGAATTTTTGATGTGGAATGCTACTAGGCATAATTTCAATGTAATTCTTCTTAATTGTGTCATGAATATTTAGATCCGAAAGATTCAAGATAAAAGTTTAATATTTGACATAGAAATAATAATATTTCAAGCATACTAACTAAGCAATTATGTCTCCTCAAAATAACATGGCCAAAGAAAGTTCATCCCTACAAAATCATATAGTTTAGTCATGCTCCATTTTCGTCACACAAGAATGCTCTCATCATGCACAACCCCGATGACAAGCCAAGCAATTGTTTCATACTTTAGTAATCTCAAACTTTATAAACCTTCACGCAATACATGAGAGTGAGCCATGGATATAGCACTATGGGTGGAATAGAGTATAATGATGGGGGTTATGTGGAGAAGACAAAAAAGGAGAAGGTCTCACATCAATGAGGCTAATCAATGAGCTATGGAGATGTCCATCGATTGATGTTAATGGAAGGAGTAGGGATTGCCATGCAATGGATGCACTAGAGCTATAAATGTATGAAAGCTCAACAAAAGAAACTAGTGGGTGTGCATCCAACTTGCTTGCTCACGAAGACCTAGGGCACTTGAGGAGGCCCATTGTTGGAATATACAAGCCAAGTTCTATAATGAAAAATTCCCACTAGTATATGAAAGTGACAAAACAAGAGACTCTCTATCATGAAGATCATGGTGCTACTTTGAAGCACAAGTGTGGGAAAAAGGTAGTAGCATTGTCCCTTTTCATTTATTTTTTTGGGGCCTTCTTTTTTTATTTGGCCTTTCTCTTTTTTTATTAGGACAATGCTCTATTAAATGATGATCATCACAGTTCTATTTATTTACAACTCAATGATTACAACTCGATACTAGAACAAGGTATGACTCTATATGAATGCGTCCGACGGTGTACTGGGATATGCAATGAACCAAGAGTGACATGTATGAAAGAATTATGAACGGTGGCTTTGCCACAAATACTATGTCAACTACATGATCATGCTAAACAATTTGAAAAATGATGAACGTGTCATGATAAACAGGATGGTGGAAAGTTGAATGGCAATATATCTCGGAATGGCTATGGAAATACCATAATAGGTAGGTATGGTGGCTGTTTTGAGGAAGATATAAGGAGGTTTATGTGTGAAAGAGCATATCATATCACGGGGTTTGTATGCACCGGCGAAGTTTGCACCAACTCTCAATGTGAGAAAGGGCAATGCACGGTACCGAAGAGGCTAGCAATGATGGAAAGGTGAGAGTGTGTATAATCCGTGGACTCAACATTAGTCATAAAGAACTCACATACTTATTGCAAAAATCTACAAGTCATCAAAAACCAAGCACTATGCGCATGCTCCTAGGGGTATAGATTGGTAGGGAAAGACCATCGCTCGTCCCCGACCGCCACTCATAAGGAGGACAATCAAAGAACACCTCATGTTTCAAATTTGTTACATAACATTTACCATACGTGCATGCTATGGGACTTGCAAACTTCAACACAAGTATTTCTCAAATTCACAACTACTCAACTAGCACAACTTTAATATCACTACCTCCATATCTCAAAACAATCATCAAGCATCAAACTTCTCTTAGTATTCAAAACACTCATAAGAATTTTTTTACTAATCTTGAATACCTAGCATATTAGGATTATTTAAGAAAATTACCATGCTATTTAAGACTCTCAAAATAATCTAAGTGAATCATGAGAGATCAATAGTTTCTATAAAACAAATCCACCACCGTGCTCTAAAAGATATAAGTGAAGTACTAGAGCGAAACTATATAACTCAAAAGATATAAGTGAAGCACATAGAGTATTCTAATAATTTCCGAATCATGTGTGTCTCTCTCAAAGGGTGTGTACATCAAAGATGATTGTGGTAAACTAAAAAGAAAAGACTCAAATCATACAAGACGCTCCAAGCAAAACACATATCATGTGGTGAATAAAAATATAGCTCCAACTAAAGTTACCGATGGAAGTAGACGAAAGAGGGGATGCCTTCCGGGGCATCCACAAGCTTTAGCCTTTTGGTGTCCTTAGATTATCTTGGGGGTGCCTTGGGAATCCCCAAGATTAGGATCTTGCCACTCCTTGTTCCATAATCCATCAAATCCTTACCCAAAACTTGAAAACTTCACAACACAAAACTTAAAGTAGAAAATCTCGTGAGCTCCGTTAGCGAAAGAAAACAAAACACCACTTAAAGGTACTGTAATGAACTCATTATTTATTTATATTGGTGTTAAACCTACTGTATTGCGACTTCTCTATGGTTTATAAACTATTTTACTAGCCGTAGATTCATCAAAATAAGCAATCAACACACACAAAACAGAATCTGTCAAAAACAGAACAGTCTGTAGTAATCGAAGAGAGGGATGATGTGTGTGTGTGTGTGCACGCGCGCGATTGATAAAGAGTGCCGTCGAATTTGTGTGTGCCCACGTCAAAGATATAGAGTGGCTGGCTTACTGGAACGTGAGATGGGACATGTGCAGTTTGTCTTTGTGTCATGGATACCTACCTGCAGCGCTCGACTATCGGTGTGTGGTGGGGGAAGAGGGAGGCCCAATTAACTATAGAGGTACAATGGCTGGTATATGTGTGGAGGAGGAGAGAGGCCCACCTCATGTATTAAGGAGATCGACCTGCCTCATGTATTAAGGGAGATCGATCGGCATCCATGCATATGTGCAGGAGAGGAATAAGGCTGGGAGAGAGACAGAGCTAGAGTGTTGGTGGGGTGGTAGTGGAGTTGCTTCTAACAAATGGTGGGATAGGCTTGCTAGACAAACGGAAGGCACGCCCGCAATATCAATAAGAGAGGAGATGGCTGCTTGTTGTCTGTGCACGTGCGTGTGAGAGACGGGTCAGGAGGCATGCACGAATGATGAGGGGGGGACGATGTGGCTGTGGTAAGCAGACATAACTACATAGGAAGATCAATCGCCCTTTGTTAGATAAAGGAGAGACATAACTTGTGAGGTACGTCGATCGATGGGGGGTAGTTAAAGTTGATCTAGGTATATGTTTGGAGATCGATCGGTATACATGCATGTGTGTGTTAGAAGCAAATGAGGCACGAGGAGAAGGATAGAGAGAGAGGGATGCATGTAGGATGTGGTATGAGAGGCATACTATATCGAGGGGGAGGAGTGTGCGAGTACGAGAACGATGAAAAGAGTGGTGGGAGTGAGGCATGGACGGTGACAAGAGAAGAGGGGAAGCTTGTGTTTGTGCTAGGCACACCTGGCTAGAGAGGCATATCGATCGACGTGTGCCGTAAAGAAGGAGCTGGGGGGCCTACACACACCATGGGTGAACGACCTAAAGTGAAAAGATGAATTTGCGCGATGGAGCTAGAGAATGCTGAGGGAGGGTGAGAGGGATGCGGGCGTGTGCATGCACAAGAGAAAGTTAGCGCTAGCTACAAAGATAAGAGGGTTCTGTGGGTGTAAAAGACGAATAGAGATCATATATACTTCATTATAAAAAGCGAATTTGGATATTTGAAGAATTTATCATAGTGTTTCAAACTGACGCATGTGTGAATATATATAACGGTGATACACATGGTGTGGTTATGAACATGTTATACTACATTTAATATATTTTATCTCTACTCTTATAAAAAACGGAGTTGTTGATGATGGTGTGCCTGCCATCCTACATTATAGGCCATCCGATTTATATCTGGCGGATAGCAAGGAAACTATGATGGTTGAAGTTGGCAACAATCATGATTGTAGATTCTTATTGAAATAGAGAAACGAATTCAAATTTAGTTCGAATTGCAGCGGTAGTATAGACATTTGGAATGCACTAAAATGTTGGTATGAGTAGGTTACATGCATTATACAGCAAGCGAAAAAATTAATCGGACATAACATGGATTCATACTCCCTCCTTCCATCTATATAGGGCGTAATGACATTTTTAAGACCGCCTTTGACTATTGACAAGATTAATAATACATGACATGCACAATGTGAAAATTATATCATTGAAAGAACCTTTCACAGACGAATTTAACGGTGTGCTTTGTGTAAGTTGCATGCCATATATCATTGCTCTAATATTTGGTCAAAGTTAGCATCGAAAAACGCATTAGGCCCTATATAGATGGAAGGAGGGAGTAGCTTTGAATAGCATTTGTATAGTAAAACGGGGCAAGACTCGCTCTTTGTGTGGTGCGAATAGTTTTATTTTTTTCGTTTTCTTTTTGGTTGAGGGAAGTGCGAATTGATTTGGTACGTACAAGTACAATATTACTACACGTTAGGCTTGTCCCTAAAATTCAACCCGCATCTTTTTATATCCCGAAAATTCAGATATTGTGCTCCCAAAACTGGCGCCTTCACAACCCGCGCCTTGCTATCCTAAAATTACAACGCGCGCGAAAACTCCCTCCAGCTGCCAAATCCCGACACGTGAAATCCCCCTTCTAACCCTAAGCCGAAAGGGCCGCTAGTTCAAATCGGTGGGGGGTACTTTTGTAACACACCCTACATTTTGGACAAGCGCGTCCCTATGTCATGCTTCACCACCTCCCATCGCCCCCTTTTCGCCATTCGAAATCACAGGCCGCCATAACCTCTCCGCTCCAGCCGTGAAACCCCACCCTCCTCCGTCCGCCACGTCACCGCTGCCCAGCCGGAGCCTCTTCCCCAATGACATCGTCCACCGCAACAGCTCGACGTCCCTTGTCCACCTCCCTGGATGAGGATCCATCATCCATCTCGTCGTCCCGCCAGTTCAGCCGCCCCATCCTCCACCTCCAAGGAGCTGCTCCAACGATCGCCTCGTCTATCGCGGCTGCTCCATCCCCACAGCGTCGCCTTAACCTGCTCCACCGGAACCGCAACATCCTCACCGACTCCTCGGACGAAGTCGAGGCCTACTCGGCTCCACCAAAGAGGTTGTACACTCATCGCATCGCACCTTCTCCTTAACTCGACCTCCCGGCGCCGACGGTGCTCCATCCCGCACCCACATGGAGTGGCTACCTTGAAGCCGGCACCGCGGTCGACATCTCCACGGCGGCTCTCCCCCAGTGTGAGGCCCCTTCAGCGGCGGCAGCCATACCAGCCAGATCTGTTGCTGCTACTCCGGCTCTCGCTCAATCGCTCGCTCGCCCAGCTGTTGCTGCTGCTCTCCCCCTCGCTCGTGCTGCTGCTCTGCTCCGATTAAGCCACACTTAAGTCGACTGAATCAACTTTTGGGTCAGTCGATTTTCAGGGGTTGGGGGGCTCGCCGGAGTTAAGGAAGAACCACCCGCAGCGGGGATGGGGGCTCACCGGAGAGGTACCCCACTATCTATTTATGGTTCATGGTGGGGGCGGGGGGCCTAGAGGGCTGATCGGGGCGGCGGTGGCGAGGTGTTTCGGGGCGGCGAGGCGGCGTTGGGGGCAGCGGTTCGGCCGGTGGTGGCTGGCGGCTCAGGGGGGTGCAGGTTAAAGATGAACTGCAGGCCCTCCCTAAACTACATGTCAAGTGCCTCTCTGCTACCATTGTGTTCAGTTTCGACAGTAGCATTCAAATTCCACAGTAAATTTTAGTTTTGACAGTTAAGTTCAGAGTCAACAGTTTTTACCTCATCTGTTGTAGTTAGGTGGTTTTTGGTGATGTTAATTTTACATCCCTTTTACATCATCTATTGGAGATGCTATTAGAATCCCGCTTGAGATTGACGATGTCTGTCTTGTGCTGCTTCAGCCTTGACGCCTTACGGCTCACTGGAGCTGCTCCAATGACAGAACGATCCATCACAACAGAGCAGTGCCCTGGATGCCGTCTACAGATTCCTCAGATCTTCCTCCGCACCTCCGACAGCCACCTCTGCCTCAACTGCTTCAGCGACCAACCCAATGATACTGAGGTCGACACGGCTACGGCAAAGAGGTTGTACACTTGTTGCATCACTTATTACTATACATTCACGTCGATCCATTAGGGCTATTTTGGTTCAACGGAAAAACATCGATCCACTGGTTGTTACCATCACTCTAAATTTATGCATGCTCTCCTTACATAATCTCACCATATTTTTTTCGTATGCATGTCAGATATTGTACACAGTCATGCTAAACATGTAGAGAAAAAGAGAAGAGTTTTGCGCGGCAATACAATGTCATGCAGACATCGCTCCATAGTGGGTTCAATGGCAAACCCTCCCCACCCCTCTCCAGATTGTAATCTAGAGGAAGATATCTATTCTGAGGCGGATTCAGACGCCACTGACCACTCCTATTTACCCCCATGGTGTTTGCTCTACCTTGGCATGATGATGTTAGTCATATCATGCATATGTTTCCTTGCAGTGCCTACTTTTGACATCATATATGTCATCTGCTTAGTTTAGACATGTTCTGCAATGCCACATGTTTAGTTGCTATATCATATATGGGAATTATGCAGTCTCATGTCTTTTAGCCAGCCATAATATATGTGAAATGTGCAATGCCATCCTGTTTAACCAGGCATCATATATTTGAATGATATCTTGCCCATCCTTTTCTTCATTACATTTCCATTTGTCGACAATGTTTGTACATTAAACTACTCTTCCTGTGAATCAGCCATTTGGGTGGGAGATGGAAAAATCTGGAGTGAAAACAAGGCCTTCAGAGCAGACAGTGCTACCTATCGAAGCAGATCTCTTGTTGGGTCCCGATAGCTCCTCAGAGATGGATTCAGAGACAGATGACCAGTCCTATTCCCCCACTGAGGTGTATGCTCTAACTTGGCACGGTTATGCTGCTCATATCATGCATACGGTGTCTTGCATTGCATAGTTTAGACATCATATACACAATATTCAACACCATGATCTTAGGTCAGACATCATATCGAATGCCCTCTGTTTAGCATATAAATCACATATGTGAATTAAATGATGCGATCCTGATTACTTAGATAACATGTAGGTGAATTATGTCATGCGATCATGTTTAGTTATTCATCATATCTTTGAATTATGTTATGCTATGCTATCCAGTTTAGATAGACATCATATATGTGAAATTATGTCATGCTATCCATTTTAGTTAAACAATATACATGTTAACTATTTCATGCCCTCTTTTTTCCACACTATCTATTGCATCTGTCTCCAATACAATGTTTGTACATTAAACTATGTTTCCTATTTATCAGCCATTTGAATTGGAGCGGGTGATGCCAGTATCTAGCGGACTAAAAACACGGTCTTCAAATAAAACAGTGCTACCTCTTGGTGGAGATAGCACCGCGGTTGTACATGCACAAGAATGAGCCCTACCACACATAACCCCAACTCTCGTAGATTGTACCCCTACTACGATGGACAGAGAACCAGCTTCACCCAACCTAACCCCAACCCCAACCGATAGTAACCCAGTTCCTGTTGACACAGCACCATCTCCACCACAGAGCTCCCAAACAAGAGCAGTTAGTAAGGCAGCTCCAGTGCCCAAAGGGCCAGTACTATCACGGCGAACCCCAACTCCACCAGTTAGTACGCCTATTCCTGTGGAGGAAGCACAACCAGCTAGTCGTAGTTTAGCATCTATCGCATTTGATGTTGTTAAATCGTATGTGCGTATCTTCCCATCTTGGAAATATTATACTAAAGATGAAGGAAAATGCCAGTTGCGGGTGTTTGTCCAGGAGTTATGTGTAAGTAATGTTATTCATGGCAATTACTTTGCTTCGTCCCATACATCCTACCTCCATGATGGTTATAATACAACAAATTTTCCCATTTTTCTCTATAGAGAAGGACCGATTTGGAAACTCAGGATGAGGTTACCTGTGCTAATACCTCTGCTATCTGCAAGAATGCTTGGTGGCAGTATCAGAATTACCTGAAGAAAACATACTTCACCGGCAAACAAACTCATCAAATTCCCTTACGTTCTCCTAAGACACATTTACTGGACGATGACTGGGAACGCCTTGTTCTGTACTGGTCCCGAACCAAGAATGTGGTAAGGTCTATGAGCTCATTTTCTATTTTCAAGTATTATATTCTTGCGTCTTACTGTACTCTGTTCATGTAGAACAAGTGCCTAAACCTGAAGAACAACTGCTCTAATTTAAGATTCCATTGCTATCATAGTTCAAAAAAGCAATAGGCGTTAATTGTGCGTTTTGCCACCGCCTTGCACTTTACTGACCAAAGCGCATGCTTATGCGCAGTTATGCATAGATTATGCGTAGTTATGCGCAATGCGTTTTGCCAACTCCTAGAGCCTAGGCGCGCTTAAGCGCTCGCTTAGGCGCGCCTTTTTTTTAACTATGATTGCTTTGCTCTTGTATCACTATATTTACTCATACAAACTTATTTTTAAATTGAAGGATCCAATCGAAACTCCAATGGCACAGCAGGTATGTTGACGCATGTTTCTTTAACAGGTTTGCTCTTATCAATAGCTCTGTTGATTTCAATTTCAATTGTGTATACAGTTGACTTTCATATCATGCACATTACTAGCATCACAATAGAGCCAATAGTGTTGTTGTACATGTAGACCCGTGGTACCCATCTGAAATCTTGTTGTGCCGTGTAGTTTCCCACGCTTTGTATTCTTTCACTGCTGCTTTGTCTTCAACTGATATGATTTGAACCGTGTCTCTATTTTGATTTGGCAAGACAATGCAGTGACCATAGGACATAGATATATGTTTGTTTGATGCTTTTATTATGTACTAGTACTTGGCAATAGAAGACTTGGTAGTTTAATCCTGTCGACCTTACTAATGAACTGGTTCACCGAAATGAGTTTCATATACTAGTACATGCTAAACTTGTTATGTTTCTGCTTGTTCCTTCTTTTAGAATGCTGACAGAATATTGGGGAAGAGTGCCTTGTTAAGCAATGGTAAAGGAAGTAATGCAAATAAGGTTCAGGATAGTGACACATCCTTGTTGGTCTCCAACAAAGCTGATAAAACAGCTAAGGAAGACTATCTTGAAGACAGCGAGACAACCCCAAAGTCCTGTCTTGGTTTAGTGTTTGAGTTACTGGCCACTACCGCTTGCACAAGCTATTCAAACTCACTGTCTGAATCAGTTCGGTTTCTTGAGTCTCAACTACAAGCTAAAAGACATCGATTGGATGTGCTGTGACAAGAAGCGTAAGGAATGCGGAAGTCCCTAGAGCATTCGGATGCATACTTTGTGGTGCAACAGCAAGCATTGGAGGATTTTAGCGCCAAACAGGACAAAGCTAATCAACTTGCTAAGCTTATTGCCAGCATGGTGGATACCCAGGATAACGTTTCTTGAGCTCTTCTGAAGTTGTTTCAGTTATGCTCTTGTTTTGCTGCCGCGTTTATTTGCACTGGTGGCCAATTTTGACGGCCAGTGTATGTAATGTGCAGCTTTGTTCCCTATATTTGCACTAGTGCTGAACTTTGATGCCCAGTGGATGTAATATGTGTAATAGCGGTAATAGGCTAGCGTTAATTGCTTGCTTATTTATTTCCTTATTGTCTTGTTTAGTTGTTTGCTTGTAGTCACTGCAGTTCTTTTTCTGTTTTTTTCTAGTGGCCACAATAGCCTATTTTTGGTAACTAGGCCAAAATAATCATGGACTTCTACGGGCCGTATGATCCATGGGCCTTCGTCCGGCCGTAGGATCCATCGGCCTTCTATACGGGCCTTAGGGTCCATGGGCCTTCTACGGGCCGTAGGGTCCATGGGCCTTCTACGGGTCGTACGATCCATGGGCCTTCTACGGGCCGTACTATCCATGGGCCTCATACGGGCCATAGGATCCATGGGCCTTCTATGGGGCGTATCATCATTTCGCCAACCATGGGCCGTACTATTCGTGGACCATAACGGGCCGTTAATAGGCCGTATTTGTTAACTCTATGAAAACAGCCCAACAGGTTTTTTTACATGAAAATGGCCCAATGTATTAACGGTCCGCAAACGGGCCGACTGTAACGACGGGCTGAATTTGGCCCACAAACAGAAAATGACAGTAACGAGATGTATGTAACCGAATGCTGCAAATGAGCCCAAGAATCAATGGGCCCTGAGAAGGCCGAAAGATAACTTGGGCTGGAAACGGCCCAATGGAATAACGGGCCGTAATGGGTATAAAGTAGTCCTGGCCATCTCCGGCCCGGCCCTGTCGGCCCACCCAGGCCCGGCCCTAAATTCCAGGGCCTAGGCCCGATGGGCTTACCCGTGGGCCGGGCTTGGGCCTAAGTTTTGAGCCCACCAGTAGGGCCTGGACGGGCTTGGGCTTGACATTTTGGCATTTTAAGGAAGAGGCCCGGCCCACGGCCCTAAGCCCTAAGGGCTTTTCAGGGCTTTTTTACCAGATGGGCCGGGCTTGGGCTTGAAAAGTAGGCCCGTTGGTAGGGCCTGGGAGGGCCTGGGCCTCAGTTTTCTGCCATGGCCTTTTTAAGGCCCGGCCCAAGCCCGGCCCGACCCGGCCCATGGCCAGGACTAGTATAAAGTGATACACTGTTCATTACGGGTCAGTTTCACCATGGGCCGTTAATGGGACAAGAGTTAAAAAGGTCCTCATATGGGCTGAAAGAAGTCATGGGCCGGAAGTTAAAACGGGCTGAATCATATTGGACGGCCTAGATGACGCTACTGGGCCTAATTCGAAAAGGGCGTAATGGGCCCTAGGTTATCGGGCTATAAATGGGCTATATGCGAATAGGCCGTTACAGGCTTTCCGTGGGCCAGCCCGCCACCTTTTGACCAAGTCAAACGGGTCAGCCTTTTCACATGAATGGACCTCTATTGGGCCGTGCCATGTGTCGCCATATCATAGGCGCCTTCGGTCCAATGAGCGGATGACATCAGTCCCAATGGTAAGCCAACACGTGTTTCCTCCAGCCAATGATGATTTTACACGTGGAAAATCCCCATTGGTCGGGGCTGTTAACGGGTTATCGGATCCAAAACCCGACCCGATAGCTTAACGGCGTTCCGTTACGGTGGATGCCACGTGTCGGTCACCCTTGATGAAAGCACTTCTGTGACGCACGATTTATCGTCATGGAAGTGGACACTTTCGTGATGATAATTTTGGTAATGTCATGGAACAGTTCTATGACAGCACAAGTATGACTATCTTGATTCTGTCATAAATTTGTCATGGATGTACATGCATGACAAAAAACGCGACCTACTGTGACAAACACGTATCATCACTAAAGTGTATTTTTTTGTAGTGCTCCCATTGCAAGAAAGATCAATCTAGTAGGCCAAACCAAACTGATAATTCAAAGAGACTTGCAAAGATAACCAATCATACATAAAATAATTCAGAAGATCCAAATATTGTTCATAGATAAACTTGATCATAAACCCACAATTCATCGGTCTCAACAAACACACCACAAAAGAAGATTACATCGAATAGATCTCCACGAGAGAGGGGGAGAACATTGTATTGAGATCCAGAAAGAGAGAAGAAGCCATCTAGCTAATAACTATGGACCCGAAGGTCTGAGGTAAACTACTCACACATCATCAGAGGGGCTATGGTGTTGATGTAGAAACCCTCCGTGATCGATGCCGCCTCCGACGGACCTCCAGAACAGGCCCCAAGATGGGATCTCGTGGATACAGAAAGTTACGACGGTGGAATTAGGGTTTTGGCTCCATCTTTGATCGTTTGGGGGTACGTGGGTATATTTAGGAGGAAGGAGTATGTCGGTGTTGCAATAGGGGGGCCACGAGGGTGGAGGGCGCGCCCCCTACCTTGTGGCTTCCCTGTTGGTTGCTTGACGTAGGGTCCAAGTCTCTTGGATCATGTTCGTTCC
This sequence comes from Triticum dicoccoides, assembly GCF_002162155.2. Classification (NCBI taxonomy): domain Eukaryota; kingdom Viridiplantae; phylum Streptophyta; class Magnoliopsida; order Poales; family Poaceae; genus Triticum; species Triticum dicoccoides. The sequence goes on from NC_041392.1 coordinate 413,580,275, forward strand.
AAAAATCACGTTCTCAAAGGTTTCATTCCGTTTGGACTCCGTTTGATATTCTTTTTCTGTGAAACTTTGAAATAGGCAAAAAATAGCAATTTTGGGTTGGGCCTCCGGTTAATAGGTTAGTCCCGAAATAATAATAAAGTGAATAATAAAGCCTAATAATGTCCAAATCAGAACATAATATAGCATGGAGCAATCAAAAATTATAAATACGTTGGAGACGTATCAAGCATCCCCAAGCTTAATTCCTGCTCGTCCTCGAGTAGGTAAATGATAAAAACAGAATTTTTGATGTGGAATGCTACTAGGCATAATTTCAATGTAATTCTTCTTAATTGTGGCATGAATATTTAGATCCGAAAGATTCAAGATAAAAGTTTAATATTTGACATAGAAGTAATAATATTTCAAGCATACTAACTAAGCAATTATGTCTTCTCAAAATAACATGGCCAAAGAAAGTTCATCCCTACAAAATCATATAGTTTAGTCATGCTCCATTTTCGTCACACAAGAATGCTCTCATCATGCACAACCTCGATGACAAGCCAAGCAATTGTTTCATACTTTAGTAATCTCAAACTTTATAAACCTTCACGCAATACATGAGAGTGAGCCATGGATATAGCACTATGGGTGGAATAGAGTATAATGATGGGGGTTATGTGGAGAAGACAAGAAAGGAGAAGGTCTCACATCAATGAGGCTAATCAATGAGCTATGGAGATGTCCATCGATTGATGTTAATGCAAGGAGTAGGGATTGCCATGCAACGGATGCACTAGAGCTATAAATGTATGAAAGCTCAACAGAAGAAACTAGTGGGTGTGCATCCAACTTGCTTGCTCACGAAGACCTAGGGCACTTGAGGAGGCCCATTGTTGGAATATACAAGCCAAGTTCTATAATGAAAAATTCCCACTAGTATATGAAAGTGACAAAACAAGAGACTCTCTATCATGAAGATCATGGTGCTACTTTGAAGCACAAGTGTGGGAAAAAGGTAGTAGCATTGTCCCTTTTCATTTATTTTTTTGGGGCCTTCTTTTTTTATTTGGCCTTTCTCTTTTTTTATTAGGACAATGCTCTATTAAATGATGATCATCACACTTCTATTTATTTACAACTCAATGATTACAACTCGATACTAGAACAAGGTATGACTCTATATGAATGCCTCCAACGGTGTACTGGGATATGCAATGAACCAAGAGTGACATGTATGAAAGAATTATGAACGGTGGCTTTGCCACAAATACTATGTCAACTACATGATCATGCTAAACAATATGACAATGATGAACGTGTCATGATAAACGGTATGGTGGAAAGTTGAAAGGCAATATATCTCGGAATGGCTATGGAAATACCATAATAGGTAGGTATGGTGGCTGTTTTGAGGAAGATATAAGGAGGTTTATGTGTGAAAGAGCGTATCATATCACGGGGTTTGTATGCACCGGCGAAGTTTGCACCAACTCTCAATGCGAGAAAGGGCAATGCACGGTACCGAAGAGGCTAGCAATGATGGAAAGGTGAGAGTGTGTATAATCCATGGACTCAACATTAGTCATAAAGAACTCACATACTTATTGTAAAAATCTACAAGTCATCAAAAACCAAGCACTACGCGCATGCTCCTAGGGGGATAGATTGGTAGGGAAAGACCATCGCTCGTCCCCGACCGCCACTCATAAGGAGGACAATCAAAGAACACCTCATGTTTCAAATTTGTTACATAACATTTACCATACGTGCATGCTACGGGACTTGCAAACTTCAACACAAGTATTTCTCAAATTCACAACTACTCAACTAGCACAACTTTAATATCACTACCTCCATATCTCAAAACAATCATCAAGCATCAAACTTCTCTTAGTATTCAAAACACTCATAAGAAATTTTTTACTAATCTTGAATACCTAGCATATTAGGATTATTTAAGAAAATTACCATGCTATTTAAGACTCTCAAAATAATCTAAGTGAATCATGAGAGATCAATAGTTTCTATAAAACAAATCCACCACCGTGCTCTAAAAGATATAAGTGAAGTACTAGAGCAAAACTATATAACTCAAAAGATATAAGTGAAGCACATAGAGTATTCTAATAATTTCCGAATCATGTGTGTCTCTCTCAAAGGGTGTGTACATCAAAGATGATTGTGGTAAACTAAAAAGAAAAGACTCAAATCATACAAGACGCTCCAAGCAAAACACATATCATGTGGTGAATAAAAATATAGCTCCAACTAAAGTTACCGATGGAAGTAGACGAAAGAGGGGATGCCTTCCGGGGCATCCCCAAGCTTTAGCCTTTTGGTGTCCTTAGATTATCTTTGGGGTGCCTTGGGAATCCCGAATATTAGGATCTTGCCACTCCTTGTTCCATAATCCATCAAATCCTTACCCAAAACTTGAAAACTTCACAACACAAAACTTAAAGTAGAAAATCTCGTGAGCTTCGTTAGCGAAAGAAAACAAAACACCACTTAAAGGTACTGTAATGAACTCATTATTTATTTATATTGGTGTTAAACCTACTGTATTGCGACTTCTCTATGGTTTATAAACTATTTTACTAGCCATAGATTCATCAAAATAAGCAATCAACACACACAAAACAGAATCTGTCAAAAACAGAACAGTCTGTAGTAATCTGTAGCTAGCACAAGATCTGGAACCCCAAAAATTCTAAAATAAATTGCTGGACGTGAGAAATTTATCTATTAATCATCTTCAAAAATAATTAACTAAATAGCACTTTCCAAATAAAAATGTCAGCAGTTCTCGTGAGCGCTAAAGTTTCTGTTTTTTTACAGCAAGATTAACAAGACTTTCCCCTAGTCTTCCCAACGGTTCTACTTGGAACAAACAATAATTAAACACAAAAAACACAACCAAAACAGAGGCTAGATAAATTATTTGTTACTAAACAGGATCAAAATCAAGGAATAAAAATAAAATTGGGTTGTCTCCCAACAAGCGCTATCGTTTAACGCCCCTAGCTAGGTATAAAAAGCAAGGATAGATCTAGGTATTTCCATCTTTGGTAGGCAATCCATAAGTGGCTCTCATAATAGATTCATAAGGTAATTTAATTTTCTTTATAGGAAAGTGTTCGATGCCTTTCCTTAAAGGAAATTGGAATCTAATATTTCCTTCCTTCATATCAATAATTGCACCAGTCGTTCTAAGGAAAGGTCTACCAAGAATAATAGGACATGAATGATTGCAATCTATGTCAAGAACAATAAAATCTACGGGCACATAGTTACTATTTGCAACAATAAGAACATCATTAATTCTTCCCATAGGTTTCTTAATAGTGGAATCCGCAAGGTGCAAGTTCTAAGAGCAATCATCAAAATCACGGAAACCTAACAAATCACACAAAGTCTTTGGAATCGTGGAAAGACTAGCACCCAAATCACACAAAGCATAGCATTCATGATCTGTAATTTAATTTTAATAGTTGGTTCCCACTCATCATAAAGTTTTCTAGGGATAGAAACTTCCAACTCAAGTTTTTCTTCATAAGATTGCATCAAAGCATCAACGATATGTTTAGTAAAAGCTTTATTTTGACTATAAGCATGAGGAGAATTTAGCACGGATTGCAACAAGGAAATACAATCAATCAAAGAGCAATTGTCATAATTAAATTCCTTGAAATCCAAAATAGTGGGTTCATCAATATTTTAAAGTTTTGATCTCTTCAATCCCACTTTTATCAAATTTAGCATCGAGATCTAAAAACTCCGAATTTTTGGAACGCCTTCTAGGTAAAGGTGGATCATATTCAGTCCCATCATTATCAAGATTCATATTGCAAAACAAAGATTTAATAGGGGACACATCAATAACTTTTAGATCTTCATCTTTATTATCATGGAAACTAGAAGAACACGCTCTTATAAAGGAATCTTTCTAGCACGCATCCTAGCGGTTCTTTCTTTGCACTCATCAATGGAAATTCTCATGGCTTTGAGAGACTCATTGATATCATGCATAGGAGGAATAGATCTAAGTTTTAAAGAATCAACATCAAGATAAATTCTATCAATGTTCCTAGCCAAATCATCAACTTTAAGCAATTTCTCTTCAAGCAAAGCATTGAAATTATTTTGTGAATTCATAAATTCCTTAACACTAGTCTCAAATTCAGAGGGCATCTTATTAAAATTTCCATAAGAATTGTTGTAGGAATTACCATAATTATTAGTGGAATTACTAGGATACGACCTAGGGTTAAAGTTACCTCTATATGCGTTGTTACCAAAATTGTTCCTACCAACAAAATTCACATCCATAGATTCATTAGTATTCTCAATCAAAGTAGACAAAGGCATATCATTAGGATCAGGAGAAACACTTTTATTAGCAAATAATTTCATAAGTTCATCCAACTTTCCACTCAAAACATTAATTTCTTCTATTGCATGCACTTTTTTATTAGTAGATCTTTCAGTGTGCCATTGAGAATAATTAACCATAATATTATCTAGGATTTAGTAGCTTCTCCTAAAGTTATTTCCATAAATGTGCCTCCCGCAGCCGAATCTAAAAGATTTCTAGAAGCAAAATTCAATCCGGCATAAAAAATTTGTATAATCATCCACAAATTCAAACCATGTGTTGGGCAATTACGTAAAGCTTGTGCAACATGTTCATGATCAAGTTGCTTAAAATTCATAATATCATTTCTAAGAGAGATGATCTTAGCGGGAGGAAAATACTTAGAGATAAAAGCATCTTTGCACTTATTCCAAGAATCAATACTATTTTTAGGCAAAGACGAAAACCAAGCTTTAGCACGATCTCTAAGCGAAAAAGGAAATAGCTTCAATTTAACAATATCATTGTCCACATATTTCTTATTTTCCATATCACACAAATCAACGAAGCTATTTAGATGGGTAGCGGCATCTTCACTAGGAAGGCCGGAAAACGGATCTTTCATGACAAGATTCAGCAAGGCAGCATTAATTTCACAAGATTCAGCATCAGTAAGAGGAGCAATCGAAGTGCTAATAAAATCATTATTGTTGGTATTGGTAAAGTCACACAATTTAGTGTTATCTTGAGCCATCGTGACAAGCAATCAATCCAACACACAAGCAAACAAGGAACGGGCAAAAAAGAGGCAAATAGAGAAAGAGAGGGAGGATAGAGAGAGAGGAGGCGAATAAAATGGCAAGGGTGAAGTGGGGGAGAGAAAAACGAGAGGCAAATGGCAAAGAATGTAATGTGGGAGATAAGGGTTTGTGATGGGTACTTGGTATGTTGACTTTTGCGTAGACCTCCCTGGCAACGCGCCAGAAATCCTTCTTGCTACCTCTTGAGCACTGCGTTGGTTTTCCCTTGAAGAGGAAAGGGTGATGCAACAAAGTAGCGTAAGTATTTCCCTAAATTTTTGAGAACCAAGATATCAATCCAGTAGGAGGCTACGCGCGAGTCCATAGCACCTACAAAACAAATAAATCCTCGCAACCAACGCGACAAGGGGTTGTTAATCCCTACACGGTCACTTACGAGAGTGAGATCTGATATAAATGATAAGATAATATTTTTGGTATTTTTATGATAAAGATGCAAAGTAAAATAAAAGGCAATGAAAATAACTAAGTGTTGGAAAATTAATATGATGGAAGATAGACCCGGGGGCCATAGGTTTCACTAGTGGCTTCTCTCAAGAGCATAAGTATTTTACGGTGGGTGAAAAAATTACTGTTGATCAATTGACAGAATTGAGCATAGTTATGAGAATATCTAGGTATGATCATGTATATAGGCATCACGTCCGAGACAAGTAGACCGAATCCTGCCTGCATCTACTACTATTACTCCACACATCGGCCGCTATCCAGCATGCATCTAGAGTATTAAGTTCATAAGAACAGAGTAACGCTTTAAGAAAGATGACATGATGTAGAGGGATAAATTCATGCAATATGATAAAAACATCTTGTTATCCTCGATGGCAACAATACAATATGTGCCTTGCTGCCCCTACTGTCACTGGGAAAGGACACTGCAACATTGAACCCAAAGCTAAGCACTTCTCCCATTGCAAGAAAGATCAATCTAGTAGGCCAAACCAAACTGATAATTCAAATAGACTTGCAAAGATAACCAATCATACATAAAAGAATTCAGAAGATCCAAATATTGTTCATAGATAAACTTGATCATAAACCCACAATTCACCAGTCTCAACAAACACACCACAAAAGAAGATCACATCGAATAGATCTCCACGAGAGAGGGGGCAGAACATTGTATTGAGATCCAAAAAGAGAGAAGAAGCCATCTAGCTAATAACTATGGACCCAAAGGTCTGAGGTAAACTACTCACACATCATCGGAGGGGCTATGGTGTTGATGTAGAAGCCCTCCGTGATCGATGCCCCCTCCGGTGGAGCTCCGGAACAGGCCCCAAGATGGGATCTCGTGGATACAGAAAGTTACGGCGGTGGAATTAGGGTTTTGGCTCTGTATTTGATCGTTTGGGGGTACGTAGGTATAAATAGGAGGAAGGAGTACGTCGGTGGAGCAACATCGGGCCCACGAGGGTGGAGGGTGAGCCTGGGGGTAGGCGCGCCCCGCTACCTAATGGCTTCCCTGTTGGTTGCTTGACGTAGGGTCCAAGTCTCCTGGATCATGTTCGTTCCAAAAATCACGTTCCCGAAGGTTTCATTCTGTTTGGACTCCGTTTGATATTCTTTTTCTGCGAAACTCTGAAATAGGAAAAAAAACAACAATTCTGGGCTGGGCCTCCGGTTAATAGGTTAGTCCCAAAAATAATATAGTAGTGAATAATAAAGCCCAATAATGTCCAAAACAGAAGATAATATAGCATGGAGCAATCAAAAATTATAGATATGTTGGAGACATATCAGCCCACGAGGTAGGGGGGCACGCCCCCCACCCTCGTGGCTAGGGTGTGGGCCCCTGGTCTTGATCTTTTGCCAGTATTTTTATTATTTCCAAAAATAGTCTCCATGAAGTTTTTGATCATTCTGAGAACTTTTGTTCCTGCACATAAATAACACCATGTCAATTCTGCTGAAAACAGCGTCAGTCCGGGTTAGTTCCATTCAAATCATGCAAGTTAGAGTCCGAAACAAGGGCAAAAGTGTTTGGAAAAGTAGATATGACGGAGACGTATCAACTCCCCCAAGCTTAAACCTTTGCTTGTCCTCAAGAAATTCAGTTGACAAACTGAAAGTGATAAGGAAAAACTTTTACGAACTCTGTTTGCTCTTGTTGTTGTAAATATGTAAAGCCAGCATTCAAGTTTTCAGCAAAGATTATGAACTAACCATATTCACAAGAACGCTTAGGTCTCATGTTTACTCATATCAATGGCATAATCAACTAGCGAGCAATAATAATAAATCTCGGATGACAACACTTTCTCAAAAAATCATAATATGATATAACAAGATGGTATCTCGCTAGCCCTTTTTGAGACCGCAAAACATAAATGTAGTTCACCTTTAAAGATCAAGGACTGACTAGACATTGTAATTCATGGTAAAAGAGATCCAGTCAAGTCATACTCAATGTAAACTAATCAGTAATGAATGCAAATGACAGAGGTGCTCTCCAGCGGGTGCTTTTTAATAAGAGGGTGATCATTCAACATAAAAGTAAATAGATAGGCCCTTCGCAGAGGGGAGCAGGGATTTGTAAAGGTGCCAGAGCTCAGTTTTGAAATAGAGATGAATAATATTTTGAGCGGTATACTTTCATTGTCAACATAACAACCAAGAGATGGCGATATCTTCCATGCTACACACATTATAGGCGGTTCCCAAACAGAATGGTAAAGTTTATACTCCCCTCCACCAAAAAGCATCAGTCCATGGCTTGCTCAAAACAACGAGTACCTCTAACTAACAACAGTCCGAGGGGGAGTTTTGTTTGCAATTATTTTGATTTGATTTGCATAAAGCATGGGACTAGGCATCCCGGTGACCAGCCATTTTCTCGTGAGTGAGGAGCAGAGTCCACTCCTCTTGAGAATAACCCGCCTAACATGGAAGATACGGACAACCCTAGTTGATACATGAGCTATTCGAGCATACAAAACAGTATATTTATTTGAAGGTTTAGAGTTTGTCACATACAAATTTACTTGGAACGGCGGGTAGATACCGTGAATAGGTAGGTATGATGGGCTCATATGGAATAACTTTGGGGTTTATGGAATTGGATGCACAAGCAGTATTCCCGCTTAGTACAAGTGAAGGCTAGCAAAAGACTGGGAAGCGACCAACTAGAGAGCGACAACAACCATGAACATGCATTAAAGTTAATGAACATGGAGTGCAAGCATGAGTAGGATATAATCCACCATGAACATAAATATCGTGAAGGCTATGTTGATTTTGTTTCAACTACATGCGTGAACATGTGCCAAGTCAAGTCACTTAAATCATTCAAAAGAGGATACCACCCCATCATACCACATCACAACCATTTTAATAGCATGTTGCCACGCAAGGTAAACCATTATAAGCTCCTAGCTAATTAAGCATGGCATAAGCAACTATAATCTCTAATTGTCATTGCAAACATGTTTATTCATAATAGGCTATATCAGGAATGATGAACTAATCATATTTACAAAAACAAGAGAGATCGAGTTCATACCAGCTTCTCCCATCTCAATCAGTCCATCATATATCGTCATAATTGCCTTTCACTTGTAGGACCGAACAATATGAATAATGATAATAGTGCATGTGCATTGGACTAAGCTGGAATCTGCGAGCATTTAATAAACAGGAGAAGACAAGACAATATGGGCTCTTTTGTCAGATCAACAATAATGCATATAAGAGCCACTTTAATAATTTAATTATGGTCTTCTCCTATCGACCCCCAAAGGAAAGAAAAGAAATAAAATTATTTACATAGGAAAGCTCCCAACAAGCAAAAGAAGAACATGAAATCTTTTTGGGGTTTTCTTTTTAATTACTACTACAAGCATGGAAAGTAAGCTAGTTAAAGGCTACAACTAATTTTTTTGTTTTTCTTAAGGTTTATTAAACACACAAGAAGAAGGCATAAAAAGGAAAATAAACTAGCATGAATATTACAATGAAAAAGTATGAGCACCGACATCTAGCAATGAGTGTGCGAACATGAATGTAATGTCGGTGAGAAATACGTACTCCCCCAAGCTTAGGCTTTTGGCCTAAGTTGGTCTATGGCCACGGCTGGCCTGGCGGATATCCAAAGTTGTAACTAGGGTCGTACTGTGATGCAACAGCTATTGCCTCATGGGCTGCCGCTTGGAGATGGGACGTCTCCGTCCTCCTCTTATACTTGTCCGCCTCCTCCCTGGCTATAACACATCTCCCTTTTGCCTGAGAGTCAAAGAAAGCAGGAGCAGGAAGAGCGACATGATAGGTGCGTCGTCTGTCAAAGATTAGTCGGTACTGGAGGAACTGATTGTTCCTCTCAACAAACTGATGACAAACCATAGCCTCATAATCTAGATAAACAGGAGGCAACTCAATATCATACTCACGTATGGGTATACCAAGAAAATTAGCTAGACGGGTTGCATAAATTCCACCAAAGAAATCTCCATTAAATCTATTATTATGCAACCTACGTGCAACAATGGCTCCCAAATTATAATATTTATCTCCTAATACAGCACTCCTGAGAATACTGAGGTCAGGGACACACATGTGACATGCTTCATCCTTACCATTTATGCACCTACCTATGAAGAGAGCAAAATAATGTATAGCAGGAAAATGAATGCTCCCTATGGTAGCTTGTGTCATATCTCTAGACTCCCCCATAGTTATACTAGCAAGAAAATCTCTAAACTCATATTTGTGAGGTTCATTAGTACTACCCCATTGTGGAAGTTTGCAAGCAGTGGTAAAATCTTCTAAGTCCATAGTATAAGAATTTTCATAGAGATCAAACAGGATAGTTTGAGAATTGCGTGGAGATGAAAGTTCAAACCTCCTCACAAAGGAACTAGTGAGATAGTGGTACTGAAGGCACTTTTCTACCTCGAAGCTCACAAGATCAGCATTATGCAAATATGCGTTAAATTCTTCCTTAATTCCCGCTCGATCCATGAAGTCCTCTGAAGGCCATTCACAAGGCCGTACTGGAGCGTCCCTTGGTGGCTCATCATCAGCATCACGCATTGCAAGCATGGGTCCTTGTTTCCTTGAAGGACCACCTTGGTACATTTTCCTAAACATATTTCTTCCTCTGAAAAATTTCTAAAAAAATTAGTAACTTCAAAATAAAAGTGAACCAAACTCAACAAAATTGATAGCAACTACTCCTACAAGTGCCTAGAGCCTATATCATGCATCAAAACTACTTTTGACCATATAAATTTGACATGCAAGCTCAAGAACAGGGTCACCTAAGCAGCAAAAATATGCAATGAATAAAGCACTAGAACAAAAACTAATTGGACCATTGGAGGAGTCACATACCAAGGAACAATCCCCCAAAGCAGTTTTGTGAGAGGTGCTTTGAGGAAGGAGATCGAAAATCACAGCAAAATGAGCTAGAACTCGTGCTTGAGCTGGATGATGATTTTTTGGGAGGAAGAAGAAGTGTGTGAGTGCAGGAATAAGTGGAGGAGGGCCACCGTGGGCCCACGAGGCAGGGGGTGCGCCCTAGACCCTTGTGGCCAGGTGCCAACTCCCCCTGTTGTGTTCTCAGTGCCCAATATTCTCAAATATTCCCGAAAAAAATCATATTTAAATTTCAGGGCATTTGGAGAACTTTTGTTTTCGGGGTATTTTTATATTGCATGGATAATTCAGATAACAGACAAAAAATATTATTTTTACTTTATTTCAGCTAAATAACAAAAAGTAAAAGGAGGGTACAGAAGGTTGTGCTTTCTAACTTCATCCATCTCATGATCATCAAAAGGAATCCATTAACAAGGTTGATCAAGTCTTGTTAACAAACTCATCTCTAATAACATGGAACCGGAGAAATTCCGAATAACACTAAGTTACCTCAACGGGGATATGCACATCCCCAATAATTAGAATATCATATTTCTTCTTGACAGTAGGGAGAGGAAACTCAAAACCTCCAAAAATAATTGATGGAATTTTTCCAATAAAATTGATACTATGAACTTGAGGTTATTTCCTCAGAAAGTGTACCATATGCTCATTACCATTAAATGAAAAGTGACATTGCCTTTGTTGCAATCAATAACAGCCCCTACAGTATTCAAAAAGGGTCTTCCAAGAATAATAGACATACTATCGTCCTCGGGAATATCAAGAATAACAAAGTCCGTTAAAATAGTAACGTTTGCAACCACAATAGGCACATCCTCACAAATACCGACAGGTATAGCAGTTGATTTATCAGCCATTTGCAAAGATATTTCAGTAGGTGTCAACTTATTCAAATCAAGTCTACAATATAAAGAGAGAGGCATAACACTAACACCGGCTCCAAGATCACATAAAGCAGTTTTAACATAGTTTCTTTTAATGGAGCATGGTATAGTGGGTACTCCTGGATCTCCAAGTTTCTTTGGTATTCCACCCTTAAAAGTATAATTAGCAAGCATGGTGGAAATTTCATCTTCTGGTATCTTTCTTTTATTAGTAACAATTTCTTTCATATGCTAAGCATAAGGATTCATTTTGAGAATCGCATACGCAAAAAGATAGGTCTAATCATTTCAGCAAAGCGCTCAAAATCCTCGTCATCCTTTTTCTTGGATGGTTTGGGAGGAAAAGGCATGGGTTTCTGAACCCATGGTGCTCTTTCTTTACCATGTTTCCCAGCAATAGAGTCTTTCTTATCATAACGTTGATTCTTTGATTGTGGGTTATCAAGATCAACAACAGGTTCAATTTCTACATCATTATTATTGCTAGGTTGAGCATCATCATAAACATTATCATTAACATCATCACTAGGTTCATGTTCATTACCAGATTGTGTTTCAGCATCAGAAATAGAAATATCATTTGGATTCTCAGGTGTTTCAGCAATAGGTTCACTAGAAGCATACAAAGTCCTATCATTTTTCTTTTTATTCCTTTTAGAAGGACTAGGTGCATCTATATTATTTCTTTGAGAATCTTGCTCAATTCTCTTAGGATGGCCTTTAGGATACAAAGGTTCCTGAGTCATTTTACCAGTTCTAGTAGCCACTCTAACAGCATAGTCATTATTCTTACTATTCAATTCATTGAGCAAATCATTTTGAGCTTTAAGTACTTGTTCTACTTGAGTGGTGACCATAGAAGCATGTTTACTAATGAGTTTAAGTTCACCTTTAACTCTAGACATATAATCACCCAAGTGTTCAATCATATAAGCATTTTGTTTTAATTGTCTACCAAAATAAGCATTGAAGTCTTCTTGCTTAACCATAAAGTTATCAAACTCATCCAAACATTGGCTAGCAAACTTAGTAGGAGGCATTTCAGCTTTATCATATCTATAGAGAGAATTTACCTTTACTACCTGTGTCCGGTTATCAAGACCGTGTGTTTCTTCAATAGGAGATGGACTAAAATTATGCATTTCTTCAACAGGCGGTAAATTAAGACCATGTATTTCTTCAATAGGAGGTAAATTCTTAACATCTTCAGCTTTAATACCCTTTTCTTTCATAGATTTCTTTACCTCTTGCATATCTTCAGGACTGAGAAATAGAACACCTCTTTTCTTTGGAGTTGGTTTAGGAATAGGCTCAGGAGCTAGCTCAGGAAGTTTCCAATTGTTTTCATTAGTCAACATATTATTCAATAGAATTTCAGCTTCATCCGGCGTTCTTTCCCTGAAAACAGAACCAGTAGAACTATCCAGGTAATCTCTGGAAGCATCGATTAGTCCATTATAAAAGATATCAAGTATTTCATTTTTCTTAAGAGGATGATCAGGCAAAGCATTAAGTAATTGGAGAAGCCTCCCCCAAGCTTGTGGGAGACTCTCTTCTTCAATTTGCACAAAATTATATATATCCCTTAAGGCAGCTTGTTTCTTATGAGCAGGGAAATATTTAGCAGAGAAGTAATAACTCATATCCTGGGGACTACGCAGACAACCAGGATCAAGAGAATTAAACCATATCTTAGCATCACCCTTTAATGAGAACGAAAATATTTTAAGGATATAAAAATAGTGAGTTCTCTCATCGTCAGTGAACAGGGTGGCTATATCTAGTAAGATGTGCCACAACAGTTTCAGATTGATAACCATAAAAAGGATCAGATTCAACCAAAGTAATTATATCATGATCAATAGAGAATTCATAATCCTTATTAGTAACAAAGATAGGTGAAGTAGCATAAGTGATCAATTGAAAGTACAATGGGATATTTCGCCCGAACTACGAGTGTTGTGTTCCCCACAGGGACTAGGCGACGACGACTATGCTCGACTAAAGCTAGGTAGCACAATTTTAAGAGATGATTGCAGAAAATAAACCTAAAATAAACAAGGTAGTTACCAAAGATCATCGCCAAAGAAAATGCAAAATAAGAAAAGGGAGATTCAGATTATACTCACTGTCTTTTTGGTATTATCGTTTTACTTGAGAAAGAAAATGCTAAAACAAGCAAACATCAAACGGCTAAGGAATTAAAAAGACAAGAACATCTCTCTCTCTCTCTCTCTCTATATATATATAACAATTAACAGGGGGAAGAAACAAGGTTGTAGGATAGAACATAAATGTATCACATCACAGACACACACATATGTATATATCACAGGGCACCACACACATATATGAAGATTACTATTTCACTAAGCAAGATATGACAGATCAAGTACTTCACATAACAAACATATATATCCACATGTACATAGCTAACACATGGACTAAGAATTAAAGAGGTTCAAACTTCTCACTTGACAGAGCACACAAACAGCACAAAAATTAACTAGTAATCTTAGTTCTTACAAAAACACTAATTGATAAACAAGGCACATATATTGAATAATACTACTAGACAAGTATAGGTCTCTGAACTAGACAAAATACTTAATACATTACAATTTCCATGAATTACAGAGAGGGAGAAAGAGAACAACAGGTTCAGTTGGAGACGAGCAGCAGCAGTAGGGGATTCAGAGGAGGAGGAGCAATAAGGGGTGCAAGAAGAAGAAGCAGCAGGTCCTGTTGAGGAAGAAGCAGCAGATTCGTGGGGAAGAAGAAGAAGCAAGAGCAGCAGCAGAGGTAAGGGAAGAGAAGAAGAGCAGCAGTGGCATGGGGATCAGCAACAGGTTCAGAGAAGCAGCGGAGCAGCAGCAGTTTCGAGCAGAGGAGGGTTTCAGCAGGGAGGCGCAAGGAGAAGGAGCATCAGGGAAAAGATTTAGAGGACAGCAGCATGGGAATTAGAGAGAGGTGAGAGCCACACAGAAGTCCAGACACCGTCGGCTATGTGTCTGGTCGGGCACGCCGGTTGGAGGTGATGGTGGATGGGTTCTAGCGGCGTTGTAGATGGAGGGAAGGGTAGGTGGCTGGGAGGCGCAGATGGATGGAGATGTATGGGTGGTGCTGGTGGCGCGGTGGTGCTGATGGGACGCCACCACGCCAGCCTGGTCGCGGCGGCGGCCAGAGGTGGAGAAGGAGGGGTGAGGGAGAGAGATGTGTGCCAGGCTCGATGGCGAATGGAGGCGATCTAGGGATTTTGATCCCCTCCCTGATCTGAAAACTTTACACATTAGCCCTCCTCCCTCTCTTCTTTCTTCACAAGAAGGTCCTCCCACTTCTTTAGCTAGCCCCCTGGTAACTTCTTTTCATCTCACACAAGTCTCTTCTTCCTTCTCTTCTTTTCTTCACTCTTCTCGATAGCCACCTAGACGGAATCTTGACAGTTATAGTGCCTTTGCGCACATTTCTGCAAAATAAACCAAAGACTAGTAAATGATCCCCTTAAATGATTTTCATTCAAATATGCAACGGTTCATAGCAAGAATTGATGGTCAGATCACAATATATGGTATATTTGTGTGCCCAAATTGTATATATATGAAATGTGCTTATCAAGTTCCCCCACACTTAAATCTTTGCTTGTCCTCAAGCAAAGGCATATGACAAAGGCTGGATATGAACAGTGAACCGACTAGACAATGTCAAGTGAAGTAGGTCTCTAAACAGTGCATGCTTTGGACTTAGCTAGTGAAAATTAATGGTTAAGAGTGCTACAGAGCAATAGGACACTAGTAAACTCAATCATTTTAGACTTTTACAAAGATAAAAGTGGATTAACAAGTTCAAATGCTGATTGCGCCAAAGGGTTCCTAAAGAGAGCATGATCCCAAAAAAACTTATTACCCGAAACATAACATTATGGTTGAAGCACTTATTGAATTTGAAGGAAGTAATGATAATATTTTATCGATCTCACCAAAGGAACATACCACCGATCCCGAGAACATGGTATACACCTGGCTCGACCAATTATTAGTTAGTTTTTTGTTTGTCTCCCCAAAGGAACATACCACTGATCCAGAGAACATGGTATACACCTGGTTCGACAATTACAATTTATTAGTAATTACTGCCCGAGCTAACCGATTTCACATGCCACCGATCTAGGGAACATGACATGCTACTGTAGGTAGTCAGACTTATTCATTCATTAAAAGATATACTTTTTTACTTTTGAAATGAACAAAAACAAGAATCATCACTCATCCATGTCTGGTTCACATACTACCGATCCAGGGAACATAGCATGCTAATCCATAGTGGTTAGGTGATTGCTCTCAATGGGAACACACTTAGCACAAATTCAACATATGACACTTGATGATCTAGGTGTATCAAAGTAAATGCAGAAAATGATGAAGTTTTCTAGTGTACTAGGGATTTGAGCACTCAAAACTAATAACCTTCACTAATTTCAGCCAAGCATGCATGGTGTAGATCACTAGTTTACAAGGCGTTCAGAAATCAAGTTCACAAATTCACATCAAGCACGATGCCAAAGGTGAATTTCAGCTTGACAACAAGTAATAGCTCGCTCAAGCAACCCAACTAGCAATTGATTCCAACTTGTATCACTAGATGATATATTCAGATTAGGATCATGAAACAGCTCACCAGGCTTTATGAAGTAGAACTCACTCGATCATCTCACATCCTCTTGCATCGTGACTCCTCTCCTTTTGCTTCTCTATCCTCATGCTCTCTATCCTCGTGCACGCTCCAGCTTTTCTCTTCCTTGTATGTGCCCATTAATTCTCCTCTTCACCATGCTCTAAATCCACCGGGGTCCCAAGGAATGTCACCTCGAACCTGATCACCCTGTAGTGAATGGTGCAGTAGCAAAAACCTGAAAGAGCACTCGACAAAAGAGACCATACAAGTGAAAGGGGTAATGCCCTCTAAATCATCAATAGAGTACCCAATTACATAAGCATAGCTATAAAGAACATGACGAGTATGATAGGAATCAGCAAGCTCAATACTAACATGAGGATGATATTTATCATTAAGCATAGATTTGGCATGAGGAAAATAAGTGTGATCATCATTAATATGAGCAATGCCACCAACAGTATATGTATCATCATATCCAAGCAAACACTTCTTCAAATCTACTTTAACAGATAACATCATGCAATGCAAGGTAGTAGCAAAAAATTCATATGGACGCATGTCATCGAGAGGATTAGATAAACCTGCTATATCACACTCTTGTATGACGATGGGAAAATGAATTTCTGGTTCTTCATCTTCAACTACAGGAGCTTCTTTTACTTCTTCAGGAGTGATAGGCAACGGATCTTCGTCTTGATCACTTGGGCATTCAAGCTCTTGGTCATCTTGTTCCTTGTCTTCTAGTTCATCTTCTTCAATCTAAGATATCTCTTCCTCAAGGCACTTGCTATCTTCCTTGGCAGGATATGAAGGTGTTGGAACCTCACATGTATCAAGGGGAATCCCAGGAACACTCATCTCAAGCTGTGAAGAAATAGTGCTGCCAGCGTTGATGTTCTTCTCAATCTTCCTTACTTCTTCAACTAGCTCTTTTCCACTCTTGATCTTCTTCATTTCCTCTAGTATAACCTTCCTAATAGGATCATCCTCGGCACTCCAAGTGAACTCAAGACTAAGCAATGTGAGGTTGTCTATATCATCAAATTTATCTTGTGTGGGCACTTGCACATGAGATTGCTCGGCGCTTGCTGGAGTTGATGGTTGACCAAATGGAGGACCATTTAACTCCATTGGCAACATCTCCTGGTGTTGAGGTATATGAGTAGGAGCTGAATAAATCTGGTGTGGAGCATAGTTGTGGCTCTCCTCATTGTACCTAAATCCCTGCATATAATTACTAGAAGCAAACAGTGAGATCTCAGGGTTGTTGCTCCTATATGACATATTCTGGTTCTCAGGCCACCCATATGAGTAATTGTTTTGGTATGAGCTAGGCTGTGGGGCGAAGCTCATGCCATAACAATCGGGAGAGTGAGAGTAACCACGCTGACATTCAGCAGGTGAATGGCCCTGAAATCCACAAATATGGCATGTAGGAGCAACATAAGGATGACCTCTAGAATAAGGATCATAAGAGCTAGGCCTATCCTCAAAAACTACTTCTCGCTGCCGAGCTAAATCATCTAATCGATGGGAAATCTTACTTATCAGTTCTTGAATAGTTTCCGTGCTATTTGTAGTGTTCCTCGCATCTCCGAGACAATCTGAATAATATGCCATAACCGAGTTGATAGCTCTAACCTGCAAAAGGAAAAGAAAACAAAAAGATACTAGCTAGAAAAGGGGTTAGTGGTTAGAGATATATCACAAATATATGGCACAAACTAGAAAAAGAAGAAAAACCTAGTCTATAGCCTAACACAATTGCTCGACGCTAGTCCCCGGCAACGGTGCCAAAATGATCAATTGAAAGTACAGCGAGATATTTCACCCGAACTGCGAGTGTCGTGTTCCCCACAGGGACTAGGCGACGACTACTATGCTCGACTAAAGCTAGGTAGCACAATTTTAAGAGATGATTGCAGAAAATAAACCTAAACTAAACAACGTAGTCCCCGAAGATCATCGCCAAAGAAAATGCAAAATAAGCAAAGGGAGATTCAAATTATACTCTCTGTCTTTTTGGTATTATCGTTTTACTTGAGAAAGAAAATGCTAAAACAAGCAAACATCAAACGGCTAAGGAATTAAAAAGACATGAACATATATATATATATATATATATATATATAACAATTAACAGGGGGAAGAAACAAGGTTGTAGGACAGAACATAAATGTATCACATCACAGACACACACATATGTATATATCACAGGGCACCACACACATATATGAAGATTACTATTTCACTAAGCAAGATATGACAGATCAAGTACTTCACATAACAAACATATATATCCACATGTACATAGCTAACACAGGGACAAAGAATTAAAGAGGTTCAAACTTCTCACTTGACAAAGCACACAAACAGCACAAAAATTAACTAGTAATCTTAGTTCTTACAAAAACACTAATTGATAAACAAGGCACATATATTGAATAATACTACTAGACAAGTATAGGTCTCTGAACTAGACAAAATACTTAATACATTACAATTTCCATGAATTACAGAGAGGGAGAAAGAGAACAGCAGGTTCAGTTGGAGACGAGCAGCAGCAGTAGGGGATTCAGAGGAGGAGCAGCAACAAGGGGCGCAAGAAGAAGCAGCAGCAGGTCATGTTGAGGAAGAAGCAGCAGATTCGTGGGGAAGAAGAAGAAGCATGAGCAGCAGTAGAAGTAAGGGAAGAGAAGAAGAGCAGCAGTGGCGTGGGGATCAGCAACAGGTTTAGAGAAGCAGCGGAGCAGCAGCAGTTTCGAGCAGAGGAGGGTTTCAGTAGGGAGGCGCAAGGAGAAGGAGCATCAGGGAAAAGATTCAGAGGACAGCAGCACGGGAATTAGAGAGAGGTGAGAGCCACACAGAAGTCCAGACACTGTCGGCTGTGTGTCTGGTCGGGCGCACCGGCTGGAGGTGATGGTGGATGGGTTCTGGCGGCGCTGTAGATGGAGGGAAGGGTAGGTGGCTGGGAGGCGCAGATGGATGGAGATGTATGGGTGGTGCTGGTGGCGCGGTGGTGCTGATGGCACGCCACCACGTCGGCCTGGCCGCGGCGGCGGCCGAAGGTGGAGAAGGAGGGGTGAGGGAGAGAGATGTGTGCCAGGCTCGATGGCGAATGGAGGCGATCTAGGGATTTTGATCCCCTCCATGATCTGCAAACTTTACACATTAGCCCTCCTCCTTATCTTCTTTCTTCACAAGAAGGT
This sequence comes from Triticum dicoccoides, assembly GCF_002162155.2. Classification (NCBI taxonomy): domain Eukaryota; kingdom Viridiplantae; phylum Streptophyta; class Magnoliopsida; order Poales; family Poaceae; genus Triticum; species Triticum dicoccoides. The sequence continues at coordinate 413,599,581 of NC_041392.1, forward strand.
CCTCCCACTTCTTTAGCTAGCCCCCTGGTAACTTCTTTTCATCTCACACAAGTCTCTTCTTCCTTCTCTTCTTTTCTTCACTCTTCTCGATAGCCACCTAGACGGAATCTTGACGGTTATAGTGCCTTTGCGCACATTTATGCAAAATAAACCAAAGACTAGTAAACGATCCCTTAAATGATTTTCATTCAAATATGCAACAGTTCATAGCAAGAATTGATGGTCAGATCACAATATATGGTATATTTGTGTGCCCAAATTGTATATATGAAATGTGCTTATCAATAAGCAGGATCATATTTCATTCTAGCATTTAGAGTTTTTTGTTTAAGCTTAGCTAATAATTTCTTAAGATCACTTCTATCATTGCAAGCAAGAAAGTCTCTTTTAGCTTCTTCATCCATAACATAGCCCTCAGGCACAAAAGGTAATTCATATTTATTAGGAGAGGCTTCATAATCATTTTCATCAGTATTATTAGTTTCAATAATTTCATTCTCTCTAGCCCTAGCAAGTTGTTCATCAAGAAATTCACCAAGTGGCATAGTAGTATCAGGCATAGAAGTAGTTTCATCATAAGTATCATGCATAGGAGAAGTGGCATCATCAATAATATGTGACATATCAGAATTAATAACAGAAGCAGGTTTAGGTGTCGCAAGCTTACTTAAAACAGAAGGTGAATCAAGTGTAGAGCTAGATGGCAGTTCCTTACCTCCCCTCGTAGTTGAGGGATAAATCATGGTTCTTCGATCTTTCAAGTTCTTCATAATGATAAGCAGATATAAATCCCAAGCGACTCAAAGAATAGAGCTATGCTCCCCGGCAACGGCGCCAGAAAATAGTCTTGATAACTCACAAGTATAGGGGATCACAACAGTTTTCGAGGGTAGAGTATTCAACCCAAATTTATTGATTCGACACAAGGGGAGCCAAAGAATATTCTCAAGTATTAGCAGCTGAGTTGTCAATGCAACCACACCTGGAAACTTAATATCGGCAGCAAGGTATTTAGTAGCAAAGTAATATGATAGTAGTGGTAATGGTAGCAAAAGGTAACGATAGCAAAAGCAATGTTTTTGGTATTTTGTAGTGATTGTAACAATAGCAACGGAAAAGTAAATAAGCGAAGGACAATATAAGGAAAACTCGTAGGCAATGGATCAGTGATGGAGAATTATGCCGGATGTGGTTCATCATGTAACAGTTATAACCTAGGGTGACACAGAACTAGCTCCAATTCATCAATGTAATGTAGGCATGTATTCCGAATATAGTCATACGTGCTTATGGAAAAGAACTTGCATGACATATTTTGTCCTACCCTCCCGTGGCAGCGGGGTCCTAGCGGAAACTAAGGGATATTAAGGCCTCCTTTTAATAGAGTACCGGACCAAAGCATTAACACACAGTGAATACATGAACTCCTCAAACTACGGTCATCACCGGAAGTGGTCCTGATTATTGTCACTTCGGGGTTGCCGGATCATAACACATAGTGGGTGACTATAGACTTGCAAGATAGGATCAAGAACTCTCATATATTCATGAAAACACTAATAGGTTCAGATCTGAAATCATGGCACTCGGGCCCTAGTGACAAGCATTAAGCATAGCAAAGTCATAGCAACATCAATCTCAGAACATAGTGGATACTAGGGATCAAACCCTGACAAAACTAACTCGATTACATGATAAATCTCATCCAACCCATCACCGTCCAGCAAGCCTATGATGGAATTACTCACGCACGGCGGTGAGCATCCTGAAATTGGTGATGGAGGATGGTTGATGATGACGATGGCGACGGATTCCCCTCTCTAGAGCCTCGAATGGACTCCAGATTAGCCCTCCCAATAGAGTTTAGGGCTTGGCGGTGGCTCCATATCGTAAAACGTGATGAATCTTTCTCCCTGATTATTTTCTCCCTAAAAGTGAATATATAGAGTTGGAGTTGAGGTCGGAGGAGCTCCAGGGGGGCCATGAGGTAGGGGGCGCGCCCCCACCCTCATGGCTAGGGTGTGGGCCCCTGGTCTTGATCTTTTTCCAGTATTTTTTATTATTTCCGAAAATAGTCTCCGTGAAGTTTCGGGTCATTCCGAGAACTTTTGTTTCTGCACATAAATAACACCATGGCAATTCTGCTGAAAACAACGTCAGCCCGGGTTAGTTCCATTCAAATCATGCAAGTTAGAGTCCAAAACAAGGGCAAAAGTGTTTGGAAAAGTAGATACAACGGAGACATATCAAGAATATTCTTTGGCTCCCCTTGTGTCGAATCAATATATTTGGGTTGAATACTCTACCCTCGAAAAATGTTGCGATCCCCTATACTTGTGGGTTATCACTCGTCCCCGACCACCACTCATAAGGAAGACAATTAATAAATAAATCATGCTCCGACTTCATCACATAACGGTTCACCATACGTGCATGCTACGGGAATCACAAACTTTAACACAAGTATTTCTACCAATACATAATTACTCATTAGCATGACTCTAATAACACCATATTTATATCTCAAAACAATCATAAGGAATCAAACTTCTCATAGTATTCAATGCACTTTAGGTGAAAGTTTTTATTATATCCCTCTTGGATGCCCATCATATTCGGGCTAAATTCATAACCAAAGAAAATTAACATGCTGTTTAGAGAGACTCTCAAAATAATATAAGTGAAGCACGAGAATTCAACAATTTCTATAAAATAAAACTACCGCCGTGCTCTAAAAAAATATAAGTGAAGCACGAGAGTAAAATTGCCTAGCTCAAAAGATATAAGTGAGGCACATAGAGTATTCTAATAAGTCACGATTCATGTGTGTCCCTCTCAAAAGGTGTGTACAGCAAGGATGATTGTGGCAAATTAAAAAGCAAAGACTCATATCATACAAGATGCTCCAAGCAAAACACATATCATGCGGTGAATAAAAATATAGCCTCAAGTAAATTTACCGATAGACGAAGACGAAAGAGGGGATGCCATTCGGGGTATCACCAAGCTTAGATGCTTGGTTGTCCTTGAATATTAACTTGGGGTGCCTTGGGCATCCCCAATATTAGGCTCTTGCCACTCCTTATTCCATAGTCCATCAAATCTTTACCCAAAACTTGAAAACTTCACAACACAAAACTAAACAGAAAACTCATGAGATCCGTTAGTATAAGAAAATAAATCACCACTTTTGGTACTATTGTGAACCAATTATTTATTTATCTATTGTATTCCAACTTCTCCATGGTTCATACCCCCTGATACTACCCATAGATTCATCAAAATAAGCAAACAACACATAGAAAACAGAATCTGTCAAAAACAGAACAGTCCGTAGCAATCTGTAAACTTCGAATACTTTTTTAACTCCAAAAATTATGAAAACTGAGGACAACAGAGGAAATTTGTATATCAATCTTGTGCAAAACGATTCAGTATTTTATCGCGCTTCTGTAAAAAAGGAAAATTATTTTACTGGGTACAAAAGTTTCTGTTTTCAACAAGATCAAATCAACTATCACCGTAAGCCATCCCAAAGGTTTTGCTTGGCTCAAACACTACTTAAAACCCCAAAACACAATTACTACAGAGGTAATAATGTGTATTTTCATAAAAACAGGAAATAAAAATATTGGGTTGTCTCCCAACAAGCGCTTCTCTTTAAAGCTTTTTAGCTAGGCATAGATAGTTTTAATGATGCTCACATGAAAGATAACAATGAAACACGAAGAGATCATCATGTAGCATGTGAAAAACAAGTTTAAGTCTAACATACTTCCTATGTATAGGCATTTTGTAGGCAAACAAATTATCAAGACAAGCAAAAACTAGCATATGCAAAGAAGAAGAAAGAAACAATGGCAAACTCAACATAACGAGAGGTAATTTAGTGACATGAAAATTTCTACAACCATATTTCCCTATCTCATAATAATTACATGTAGGATCATAATCAAATTCAACAATATAGCTATCACATAAAATTTTCTCTTCATGATCCACATGCATGCAAAGTTGACACTCTTCCAAAATAGTGGGAATAGCATTAACTAAAGTCACGACCTTTCCAAACCCACTTTCATCAAAAAAATCACTAGATTGGACGCTCTCCAAATATGTGGGATTACTTTTACTTAAAGTTTACGCTCTTCCAAACCTTCCAATATTAATGCAAACATAATCATCATGAGGCATAAATAAATTTTCAAGATCATAAGAAGAATCACCCCAAGCACGATCATTACAATAAGTAGTCGACATACCAAAATTAGCATCCCCAAGCTTGGGGTTTTGCATATCATTAGCACAATTGACATTAATACAATTTATAATAACATCATTGCAACCATGCTTTTGATTCAAGGAACTATCATGTATGGGTGCAATAGCAATAATCTCATGTTTAACATAAGGAACTATAGCAAATTCACCTCCATAAATATTGGCATCATGGCCATAAAAATAGAAAGCATCATGTTCATCAAGGGAAGATATCTCAATCATATCAACGGAATCATAATTATCTATAGATTCATGCATATCATTATTTTCTTCCAAAGCAACGGTCATTCTCTTAGTAAATTGTTTAACATAGGCATTATGAGCATAGTTTTCATAGCAATATTTAAGTATGTCAAAATCTTCAGATTTATAGAGAGTAATATCATACTTTTCAATCAAAGAAGCAACTTCATAAGCACCCTTAAAAGCAACAAATTCTTCAATTTGTTCAATATCATAGTAACTGTAAACACCCTTTTCATAAGAAGATAAGATTTCATTATCATTAAACTCACATAAGTTTAGGGTTCTTAGAGAAACAAGTAAAATCACAAAGTTCACAAAGATTCCAAGCATAACATAGCAAACAATTTATTTGATTCCATAAGAGTCTCCCTTTTCAGAAAAATGGTGACACACAAAATGAGCATGCTCATCTAAAGATTTTACCTCAACTAAACTAGTTGGGATTTCAGCACGAGCACATATGGATCGAAGATGATCCAAGTAGAAAACTTTAAGTGGGTCCATATTAATAGATTTTTAGCAAGCAAAGATGCAAGAAAATAGAAGGCACATGGCATCACAAGCAAAGATAGCAAACGAGCAAAAAGGCATACGGAAAGAAGAGTGAATAAAATGGCAAAAAAATTTGTATTTTTCTAAAAAAGTTTTAGAAGTGGGGGAGAGGAAAACAAGAGGCAAATGGCAAATAATGTAATGCAAGAGATGACAGTTTATGATGGGTACTTGGTAGGCTTGATGTAGATCTCCCCGGCAACGGCGCCAGAAATTCTTCCTGCTACTTCTTGAGCTTGCATTGGTTTTCCCTTGAAGAGGAAAGGGTGATGCAGCAAATAGAGATAAGTATTTCCCTCAGTTAAGAACCAAGGTATCAATCTAGTAGGAGATACAAGCAAGTCTCCAATATATGCACCTACACAAACAATCAAACACTTGCACCCAATGCGATAAAGGGGTTGTCAATCCCTTCACGGTCACTTGCAAAGCTGAGATCAGATAGACATAGATATAAAAGATTACTAAAACATAAAAGAAAATAAAAGTAAATAAATTAAAGCAAGATATTTTGGTATTTTTTATTTATAGATCTGAAAATATATGATGGAAAATAGACCTAGGCCCATAGGTTTCACTAGAGGCTTGTCTCTTGAAGGCAAATAATACGGTGGGTGAACAAATTACTGTCGAGCAGTTGATAGAAAAGCGCAAATGTATGACGATATCCAAGGAAATGATTATGCATATAGGCATCATGTCCGTGTCAAGTAGACCGAAACAATTCTGCATCTACTACTATTACTCCACACATCGACCGCTATCCAGCATGCATCTAGAGTATTAGGTTCATAAGAACAGAGTAACGCCTTAAGTAAGACGGCATGATGTAGAGGGATAAACTCAAGCAATATGATGAAAACCCCATCTTTTTACCCTTGATGGCAACAATACAAATACGTGCCTTGCTACCCCTACTTTGTCACTGGGTGAGGACACCGCAAGATTGAACCCAAAACTAAGCACCTCTCCCATTGCAAGAAGAATCAATCTAGTCGGCCAAACCAAACCGATAATTCGAAGGGAAATACAAAGATATCAAATCATGCATATAAGAATTCAGAGAAGATTCAAATAATATTCGTAGATAATCCATTCATAAATCCACAATTCATCGATCTCAACAAACACACCGCAAAAGAAGATTACATCGGATAGATCTCCAAGAACATCGAGGAGAACATGGTATTGAGGATCAAAGAGAGAGAAGAAGCCATCTAGCTACTTGCTATGGACACGTAGGTCTATGGTAAACTACTCACGCTTCATCGGAAGGGCAATAGAGTTGATGTAGAAGCCCTCCGTGATCGAATCCCCCTCTGGCAGGGTGCCAAAAAAGGTCCTAAGATGGGATCTCACGGGTACAGAAGGTTACGGCGGCGGAAAAGTATTTTGGTGGACGCTTCTGGTCGTTTGGGAATATTTTTCTGAATTTATAGGCCAAGAATTAGGGTTGGAGGACTCCCGGGGGGCCCCACAAGCCAGGGGCGCCCCAGGGCGCGCCCTGAGGTCTTGTGGAGTCCTTGGGACTCTTATGAGTTCCTCCTCAAGTCCTATGTGTGTCTTATGGTTCAAGAAAAATCATCGTAAAGTTTTATTCTATTTGGACTCGGTTTGATATTCCTTTTCTGTAAAACTCAAAAACAAGGAAAAAACAGAAACTGGCACTAGGCTCTGGGTTAATAAGTTAGTCCTGAAAATAATATAAAATAGCATATTAATGCGTATAAAACATCCAAAACAGATAATATAACAACATGGAACAATCAAAAATTATAGATACGTTGGAGACGTATCAGGGGCTCGAGTGTTGCATGTTGGGAGGGCTCGGTCTGGCCGAGTTCTCTCTCTTTGTTCACCAGGAGGGATCCTTCCTCTTGGTCTTTGGCGACCGAGGCGTCAGCCTCGGCCATAACCTTGTCACCACCTCCCCTCATGCTCGGGTGAGGAGGGGTCCTTCTGGACAGTACCTCCCTGGTCTCTCCGATGACCTGGGGAGGCATGGAGCGCGAGACAGACCCGCTCTTCGCCAGCTCGATTGGTGGAGAGGTCCCTTCCGAGGTGTCATTTGTGGGGCGGTCACGGGGTGGGCTGCAATACGAGATACATATAATGCTTGTAATAAAACTTGCAAGGTTAAATATTCTTAAAATAATGATACACGTACCTCCTAGCTGGGGGCTTGACCCGGGGACCCGCTCCAAAACCTTTTCGGACGCCGTGGACTCCTCGTCGGAGTTTGAGCTATCGGGAAGGGCCAAGTTGGTCCTACACTGGCTCTTCGGGGCATGAGGAGGCAGCTCCTCCTCGGTGTCTTCGGACGCCACCCTCTTCTTTGAGCGGGAGGAGGCGCTCTCCTCTTCATCTTCATCCTCGTCCCCGTCTTGGACAGAGGCGGTCGCGGTGTCTCAGGATTTCTTATCCGGATGACCTCTGGTTCTGAGGCCCTGTTTGTCCTCCGGTGTGTTCTTATTTTACTTTCTTTACTCTTTGGCGCCTTGTAGGGTGCCACGGTCAGCAACTCCTCCAACTGAGTTGTCCGAGGATCTTTGGGCATCAGGGCCGTACTGCTTATCTTATTTGCCTTCTCAATCCAGCCCTATGGTGACAACAAGGGCTTAGGTTGTACGTCTCGCAATAGGTGTATCCGAACATAAAATGGGAAGGATCTCAATACCTCCTTTGGGGGATTCGCGGCGTCGAGGCTGATGTCTTCTTCCTTGGCCGGCCACGACTTCTTGCTTGAACAGCAGCTTCCACAATTTTCCATGGGTGGTGCCATAGAGATATTGCACGGTGGTTGGGTCCTCGGGCTTGTACGGCCACATTGGGGTGGCCCTCTGTTGGCAGGGGAGGAGGCGGCGATGGAGCATTATCTGGACCATGTTGGTCAGTTTGGTCTTGGTTTCCATCACATTGGAGATGCGCTTCTGCATCGGCTTCACCTCTCTAACAAATTTCCAGTCAAGACATTTCCTGATCCACGAGGTCAGTCTCGTTGGAGGTCTGAATCTGAATTCGAGAGCCGGCGCCCAGGCTGCGTCCCGTGGTTCTGTGATGTAGAACCATTCCCTCTGCCAAACTTTGACAGTGTCGATAAACGTGTCCTCCGGCCACTCGACTCGGGTGAGCTTCATGATCATCGCTCCCCCCCCACCCCCTGCAGTCCGCCTGGGCGCCGCTGACTATTTTTGACTTGACATTAAACACCTTCCGCCACAGGCCGAAGTGCAGCTAGATTCGCAGGAGGCCTCTGATGATGAAGGCCGAGATGTGTAGGAAGGAGTTTAGAGCTAGATCATGGAAATCTTGCCCATAGAAAAACATCAACCCTCAAACGAAGGGGTGTAGGGGGGAGCCCAGTCCCCGGATGAAGTGGGGGATGAACACCAACCTCTCGCCTGGCTGAGGCGTGGGTACAACCTGGCCCTCCTCGGGGACCCGGTGTGCGATGTCGGCCGATAGATAGTAAGCGCTTTAGATCTTCGATGTCACTGTTGGTGATGATGGAGGCCTCCCACTTGTCGTTAGCACCCGACATGGCCATGGCTAGTGCAAGGGGATGGCTCGAACAGGCTCTTTATGAAAAAATGATGCGGGGCACTAGAGCTCCGGAGTCTGGGAGAGCATGGTGAGAGGAAGAGGGAGGCGTGTGCCGATAGCAATGGTCATTTCCCCTTTTATGGGCCGCTGGAGCGGCTAAAATCCCTCTTATTGCACCGCGGACCTCTCAGCTTCCTGATACCCTCGTGACGTTTTGCACGAGTGGGATACTGTGAATCATTGATTAAATCCCTTGAAAACGGAGCATGATCCCCACCTTAAAGGGACGTGTCATCAAAGGTGCGGCCTCGAGCCACGTATCAAGTCTTCATGTTTGTGACCGGACGCGACCCTTGACCTAAAGTTGTCAGTCAAAGATATTGTTCGCATTCGAGCGGTTGGCCTTCAATGCTAAGTAAAGCAGACAGTTTGAAGCCCGGATACAACTTGGCGTGTGGCCGAACATAAACAAGTACCACTCAAAGGCTTAATTGGAAGAGAACCGTTCCAAGTACTTAGGAAGAAGGAACTCGCCTGCAAGTCAGAGCCTACAGTCTTGGAGCTATAAGAAGCCGGCGTTGAAGGCTAGTTCGGGGGATACTGAGCGAGTCCTCTATTAGGGGGTCCTCGGGGTGCCGGTCTGTCTCACATGGGCCGAATTGGTGGGCCACATTGTATCCGGACCGAAGACCTTTTGTGCCTTGGAGTGCACCCCAAATCAAGGTGAAAGATTCGGAGTTTCCGTGATGTAATTGATTATCTGTAAACCCTAGCACCCCTCGTGTCTATATAAACCAGGGAGCTTAGTCTGTAGAGGCTAGAGGAACAATTACCATCCTACTAGTTAGGGTTTAGTTCGTCTGATCTCGTGGTAGATCTACTCTGTAACCTCCTTATACACAAGCAATATAATCAAGCAGGACGTAGGGTTTTACCTCTTAGAGAGGGCCCGAACCTGGGTAAACATCGTGACATCGTGTCCCACATCCACTGTTCCCCATCAAACCAAGGTCCACAGTTCGGGACCCCCTACCCGAGATCCGCCGGTTTTGACAATGACACCATCCCCACACCAGCCTCCTCCATCCGCCACCCATTCCATCGCCGTCGTCCTTCACCATGCTGGAGCGCCTACCAAGACCGTGTCATCCACTGCTAGAGATGGATGTTTCTCATCCACAGCGACAGACCAGGAGCCTTGCATCGCGTCCTCTCACTTCATCGGTGTCGTTGTCCTCCTTGTCGGGGCCACTCCGACGACCTTCTCATCCACCGCAACGGGACTTATCCCCCAATGCATCCATCTACAGTCGTAGATCTGCTTCCACGGCATTGACAACCATCACACCCCCGATGCCTACATGACGCTGCAAGAGAGGTGGTACTACTTCATATCTGCTCAACTTTTTGATCTCAACCAGAAAATAGATCGTAACTTGGTTATTGTACTTTCTTTTCAGCTCTTAGAATCTTAGTTCTTAGTTGGAAGCAAACAATGGTTGCTAAGTACCATTTATGTGGTTTGCAGCTTAAAATCTGTCATGGCATAGTCATAATAGGGTTTAATTGATCATGCTTAGGGTTTCCCCCCTTTTATGATCAGTATACGATCAACCTACGTGCTTCCTGTCATTATAGCACTGCTCCACCCATCAAGCTAAACAAGCTTAGTTGTGCAAATACAAATATGATATTATAAAAACAGATTCATTTAATTGGTCGGCTAAATGTTCCTAATTTAGTTTCAAAAATGCATGTTCGTCGCTCGGGTGTGTATCTCTACAGGGTGCCCATGGTGGGCCCAGACCCCGATTCCCCTCTGTTCTGCTGTGCTTTCGATCTCTACTCGCTCCCAGCCGTCTGCCTCACCGATGACTTGCCTTCCCAGGACGACATGAGTTTAGGAGGAGATGTAGGACTAACAGGAGGTTAGGAGCCGCTCGCCCAACAGTGTCACCGCTCCACGGGCGCGCCACTGTCCCTACCTTCCCAGTATGTTCAGGGCTCAAGCGTGCAACACCCACTAAGCCAACCCGATTTATCCGGAGATACGTCCTCAACACTCACAGCCACTCCCCATCACCCATTTTCTAATCGATTCATTAGTCATTAGCCAGGACTATCATTAGGGTTTGTTGTGTATTGAGTGTTACCTACACTTAATGGTTCAGATATTTCAGTAATCTTTAGTACCTGTAAAGTTCACAGGGTTTCAAAATTCTGGCCCTAGGAATAGATACTAGTCATGTTGGATTGTTGGTCATAGTGACATTGAACCAGATTACTGATACATCTCCAATGTATCTATAATTTATGAAGTATTCATGCTATTATATTATCAACCTTGGATCTTTTATATGCATTTATATGCTATTTTATATGATTTTTGGGACTAACCTATTAACCTAGAGCCCAGTGCCAGTTTTTGTTTTTTTCCTTGTTTTTGAGTTTTACAGAAAAGGAATATCAAACGGAGTCCAATTGACGTGCCAATTTTTGATGATTTTTTATGGACCAAAATAAGACCCCGGAGTAAAAGAGTTGGGCCAGGAGAGTCCCGGGGCGTCCACGAGGGTGGGGGCGCCCCCCCCCCCCCGACGTGTGGTCCTGCCTCGTGGACGCCTCGGGCACCTCCTTGACGTGAGATCGACGCCAAAAATTCCTATAAATACAGAAACCTTGGAAAATTAACCTAGATCGGGAGTTCCGCCGCCAGAAGCCTCCGTAGCCACCGAAAACCAATCTAGGCCCTCTCTGGCAGCCTGCCGGAGGAGGCCATCATCACCGGAGGGCATGGAGGAGGATCCCGGGGGGGCCATCATCACCATGAAGGCCAAGGACTAGAGGGAGAACCTCTCCCCATCTAGGGGGGAGGCCATGGAGGAGGAAGCACAAGGGGTAGAACCTCTCCTCCTCTCTCTTGGTGGCACCGGAGTGCCATCGGGAGGGGAATCACCGCTGCAGTGATCGTCTTCATCAACATCACCATCATCATCACCATCCTCATCTCTTTTACGCGGTCCACTCTCCCGCACCCCGTTGTAATCCCTACTTGAACATGGTGCTTTATGCCACATATTATGATCCAATGATGTGTTGACATCCTATGATGTTTTGAGTAGATATCTTTTGTCTTTGGGTTGATTGATGATCTAGATTGGTATGAGTTGTATGTTTTACTTTGATGCTGTCCTATGGTGCCTTCCGTGTCGCGCAAGCGTGAGGGGTTTCCGCCGTAGGGTGTTGCAATACGTTCATGATTCGCTTATAGTGGGTTGGTGAGTGACTGAAACACAAACCCGAGTAAGGGGGTTGTTGCGTATGGGAATAAAGAGGACTTGATGCTTTAATGCTATGGTTGGGTTTTACCTTAATGATCTTTAGTACTTGCGGATGCTTGCTAGAGTTCCAATCATAAGTGCATATGATCCAAGTAGAGAAAGTATGTTAGCTTATGCCTCTCACTCATATGAAACTGCAATAGTGATTACCAGTCTTGTTAACGATTGCCTAGGACAATTCCACACACCGATCCACCATTATTCCACACTCGCTATTTATAATATTTAGTAATATATTCTAACTTCATGATAACATCACCTACTTTTGTATTTTAGCTCTCTGATATCATACATAATTATCCTCTTCATACCCACAACCTAGTTTTATTTCCCGTTGCTAGTTGGAAGCAAACGTTTGGTGTACGTAGAGTCATATCAGTGGCAGATAGGGCTTGAGAGAATATTGATCTTACCTTTAGCTCCTTGTGGGTTCGACACTCCATACTTATCACTTCCACCTTTGGAAATTGCTACGATGATTCCTTGCACTTGGGGATTATCAAGCTCTTTTCTGGCGCCGTTGCCGGGGAGCAATACTGTGGGGTTGATATTCTCGTGTATGCTTGTTTGCTTTCTTCACTAAGTAGATTTTGTTTTTCATTTTTGTTTCTGTTTAGTTGTGGGTGAAACATACAAAAAAATTTAAAAGAATGAAAATACCAAAAAAAATTACTTGCCTCTCATGCCTAAAAAGTTTTTCAAAAAGAGAAGTGATTGGAAAGTTATGCATTGAAGAAGTGAGGGTCGACCTTGAGCACTCGTGTTCATGCTCGCGGAAACAATGTAGAATTTTTCATGGAAGTTTCTCTGTAAATAATTATCCCCTTGTATATATATATATATAGATCCATTGTATTATAAAAATAATGTGCCAAGCTTTGGTTTTAGGATGATTAGATTGCTTGTTTACTATGTGCAGAACAAAAACAGAAACTTTGGCTGTAGCGCGTGACTTTACATTTTTTTTTACTGGAAAGTCAAATGGGTCTGAATTTTTTTTCACATTACTTCTGTATAAAGTTTTCAAATTTTCAAATTTATTTCATAATTTTTGGAGATACAGAAGTTTACTAAACCTTCAGATTACTACAGACTGTCCTGTTTTAGACAGATTCTGTTTTTTGTGTGTTGTTTGCTTATTTTGATGAATCTATGGGTAGTATCGGGGGGTATGAACCATGGTGAATTTGTAATACAGTAGATATAGTTCTAATATGAAATTGGAATGAGTTTGCAACAGTACCTAAAGGTAGTGATTTGCTTTATTATACTAACGGATCTCACCAAGTTTTTGTTAAGTTCTTTGTGGATGAAGTGTTCGAAGAACGAGGAGTTACCGATGTGAGAAGAATAAAGAGAGGCAAGAGCTCAATCTTGGGAATGCCCAAGGCACCCCAAGTAAATATTCTAAGGATACTCAAGCATCTAAGCTTGGGGATGCCCCGGTTGGCATCCCATCTTTCTTCTTCAACAATTATCGGTATACCTCGGTTTTTGTTTCGTTCACATGATTTGTGTCCTTTGTTTTTTTGTTCTTCCTTTATGAACCATGCTAGTATGAGATAGCCCTTCATTGATTTATAGAATGCTTCATGTGCTTCACTTATATCTTTTAAGTATGATCATATAGAATTGCTCTTTGTGCTTCACTTAAATCTTTTGAGTATGGTTTTATAGAATGCTTCATGTGCTTCACGTATACATTTTGAGCTTGGACATTGATTAGTTTATATTAATTGTAGAAAGCTCCATGAACTTCACTTATATTTTTTGGAGTATGAATAATACTATCATCTAAAGCGGGTTTGGAAGAGTGTCAACTCTAGGAACCAGTGGTCCCGCTATTCCGAATGAGAAGAATTTTGCTTATGTGGAGAGTAGAAAAATTTCTATGCTTGTAGATCATGAAAACAATGCTTTATGTGATGGTTATATTGTTGAAATCATTCATGATGCTACTGAAAATTATTATGAGGGAGGAATACATGCTTGTAGGAGTGCAATAATATCAAGTTTTTCTCTCTATGTGCTTAAAGTTTTGAAGTTATACTTTTTTTTCCTTCCTATGCTAGTTGATTCTTGTTCCCATAAATTGTGAACTCACAAAATCCCTAGGCATAGGAATTGGGTTAGGTTTAAATGTGCTAGTCATATTCTTCATGATGCTCTCTTTATTTTCAAGTCTTATCTTTCATGTGAGCATCATTGAAATCACCATGCCTAGCTAAAAGGCATTAAAGAAAAGTGCTTGTTGGGAGACAACCCAATATTTACCCTTACTGTTTTTGTGTGTATACATGATTAAGCTACTGTAGTAATCATGTTTTATAGCTTTCGTTTCAATAAAGTGCCAAGTAATACCTTTGGGAAGACTTGGGTGAAAGTTAATGTGATCTTGCTGTAAAAAACAGAAACTTTGCGCTCACGAGATTAGCTGCCATTTTTTACAGAAGAGTGCTTTGGTGCTGATTATTTTTGCAGAAGATTAATAGACAAATTCCTCACGTCGACAAATTTATTTCATAATTTTTTTGAGTAGCAGAAGTATGGTTAGTGGCCAGATCATTACAGACTTTTCTGTTTCTGACAGATTCTGTTTTCATTGCATAGTTTGCTTGTTTTCTAGTTTCTATGACTTATATTCCTCAATATAAATTATAGAAATGATATGGTACAGTAGGAATTGTGTGAGAACAATTACAATCTTTGTCTTTGACAGTACCAAGGTGAATGGTTTACTCTTTATCATACTAACCTATCGCACGAAGTTCTGTTAAGTTTTGTGTGATTGAAGTTTTCAAGCTTTGGGTGAGATATCGATATGAGGAGAATAAGGAGTGGAAAGACCCTAAGCTTGGGGATTCCCAAGGAACCCCAAGGTAATATTCAAGGAATACTCAAGCGCCTAAGCTTGGGGATGCCCCGGAAGGCATCCCCTCTTTTGTCTTCAAAACTATCGGTATACCTTACTCGGAGCTATATTTTTATTCGTCACATGATATGTGTTTTGCTTGGAGCGTATTTTCAATTTTACTTGCTGTCTGAATAAAATCATTGGATCTGAAATCTTAAATGAAAAATAATCCTCCCATGGCTAGTTAATTATTTGACTACTCAGTGTCCTTCACTCATATCTTTTTGGAGTAGTTTGTCATTACTCACGTGCTTCACATATATCCTATGAGTAAATGGTTGAATGAATTGAATATCATAAATCTCAATTTATATATGTTTCATATGCTTATACCATGGGGAGTAATGACTTCACATAGAATAAGTATAGTTAGTAAACTTATTGAAAGTTAGCAAACGTAGAATTGGTCACTTGAACAATTCATGAAAGAATATTGAAGGAAGAGAGATTTCACATATAAATATACTATCTTGGACATCTTTTGTAATTGTGAGCACTCATTAAAATATTACATGCTAAAAGGTTGATGTAGGACAAGGAAGACAACGTAATGGGTTATGTTTTCTTATATCCGAAATAAAGTATATTGTCTTGGATCATCCAACATGTTGAGCTTGCTTTTCCCCCTCATGCTAGCCAAATTCTTTGCACCAAGTAGAGATACTACTTGTGCTTCCAAACATTCCTTAAACCAGTTTTTCCATGAGAGTCCACCATACCTACCTATGGATTGAGTAAGATCCTTCAAGTAAGTTGTCACCGGTGCATGCAATAAAAATTGCCCTCTAAATATGTATGATATATTAATGTGGAGAAAATAAGCTTTATACGATATTGTGATGTGGAAGAAATAAAAGCGACGGACTGCATAATAAAGGTCCATATCAAAAGTGGGAATATAAAGTGACGTTCTTTTGCATTAAGATTTTGTGCATCCAACCATAAAAGCGCATGACAACCTCTGCTTCCCTCTGCGAAGGGCCTATCTTTTACTTTTATCTTCTACCTTATGCAAGAGTCATGGTGATCTTCACCTTTCCTTTTTACATTTTATCCTTTGGCAAGCACATTGTGTTGGAAAGATCCTGATATATATACCCAATTGGATGTAAGTTATCATGAACTATTATTGTTGACATTACCCTTAAGGTAAAAGGTTGGGAGGTGAATATATAAGCCCCTATCTTTCTCTATGTCCGGTTAAAACTTTGAACCCATAAATATCATGTGAGCGTTAGCAATTGTGAAAGATTAAATGATAGTTAAGCATGTGGACTTTGCTAAACCAAAGCTCTGACATAGACCCTTCCTAAAAATAAGATGAATTGCAATTGTTTGATGACTGAGAATATAGTTTGTTAGTTTCAAGAAAGTTTATGGTCTATACTTTAACATGTGAATAGCTTGTTACTTGATCATGAAAAGTTTTATGAAGATGAGCTACTATTATGATATATAATGATGTTATAAAAAGTGATTGAAATTATCATTGATGAAACTTATGCACTTGCTAGCATTCACACTTCATAAATTATTTCTTTTATCATTCACCTACTCGAGGACGAGCAGGAATTAAGCTTGGGGATGCTGATACATCTCCAACGTATCTATAATTTATGAAGTATTCATGCTATTATAATATCAACCTTGGATGTTTTATATGCATTTATATGCTATTTTATATGATTTTTGGGACTAACCTATTAACCTAGTGCCCAGTGCCAGTTTCTGTTTTTTCCTTGTTTTTGAGTTTTACAGAAAAGGAATATCAAACGGAGTCCAATTGACGTGCCAATTTTTGACGATTTTTTATGGACCAAAATAAGACCCCCGGAGTAAAAGAGTTGGGCCAGGAGAGTCCTGGGGCGTCCACGAGGGTGGGGGAGCCCCCCCCCCAGGCGTGTGGTCCTGCCTCGTGGACGCCTCGGGAACCTCCTTCACGTGAGACCGACGCCAAAAATTCCTATAAATACAGAAACCTCGGAAAATTAAGCTAGATCGGGAGTTCCGCCGCCAGAAGCCACCGAAAACCAATCTAGGCCCTCTCTGGCACCCTGCCGGAGGAGGCCATCATCACCGGAGGGCATGGAGGAGGATCCCGGAGGGGCCATCATCACCATGAAGGCCAAGGACCAGAGGGAGAACCTCTCCCCATCTAGGGGGGAGGCCATGGAGGAGGAAGCACAAGGGGGAGAACCTCTCCTCCTCTCTCTTGGTGGCACCGGAGTGCCATCGGGAGGGGAATCATCGCCGCAGTGATCATCTTCATCAACATCACCATCATCATCACCATCCTCATATCTTTTACGCGGTCCACTCTCCCGCACCCTGCTGTAATCCCTACTTGAACATGGTGCTTTATGCCACATATTATGATCCAATGATGTGTTGACATCCTATGATGTTTTGAGTAGATATCTTTTGTCTTTGGGTTGATTGATGATCTAGATTGGTATGAGTTGTATGTTTTACTTTGATCTTTAGTAGTTGCGGATGCTTGCTAGATTTCCAATCATAAGTGCATATGATCCAAGTAGAGAAAGTATGTTAGCTTATGCCTCTCCCTCATATGAAACTGCAATAGTGATTACCGGTCTTGTTAACGATTGCCTAGGACAATTCCGCACACCGATCCACCATTATTCCACACTTGCTATTTATAATATTTAGTAATATATTCTAACTTCATGATAACAGCACCTACTTTTATATTTTTGCTCTCCGATATCATACAAAGTTATCCTCTTCATACCCACAACCTAGTTTTATTTCTCGTTGCTAGTTGGAAGCCAACGTTTGGTGTATGTAGAGTCGTATCACTAGCAGATAGGGCTTGAGAGAATATTGATCTTACCTTTAGCTCCTTGTGGGTTCGACACTCCATACTTATCACTTCCACCTTTGGAAATTGCTACGATGATTCCTTGCACTTGGGGATTATCAATTACTACTCCAGGTCAGGTTTTTTGACAATTTTACTTGTCTTTCTTACTCATTCGATATGATATCCAATTATTCACTTTGATTAGTTGCAAACAATAATTGCTAGACCGACTTCTTGAGTCAGATTTTGGACGATCTCTTACTGCAGTTACATTTGTGCATACTTTTTCCTAGTAAGCTTGTCCTAGTAAGCTCACAAGTAATGATTGATTCACTACCTCTATGCTTTCCTTGTCATATTTGTTGTCAATATTCTTTTAGGGTGGACCACCCTGTTCCAAAATACTAGAACCGCAGACATGAGTGAATAGTATTTCTTGTGTGATCTCTTCCATCATGTCTGGGCAACGAATACTGTATTGTATAGAAAGAAAAGTGTCATATCCACCTTTTACATAGAATACGATCTTTTACATGGAATACATGAAGGAAATATGCCCTAGAGGCAATAATAAAGTTATTATTTATTTCCTTCTATCTTGATAAATGTTTATTATTCATGCTAGAATTGTATTAACCGGAAACATAATACATGTGTGAATACATAGACAAACAGAGTGTCACTAGTATGCCTCTACTTGACTAGCTCGTTGATCAAAGATGGTTAAGTTTCCTAGCCATTGACATGAGTTGTCTTTTGATTAACGGGATCACATCATTAGGAGAATGATGTGATTGACCTGACCCATTCCGTTAGCTTAGCACCCGATCGTTTAGTATATTGATATTGCTTTCTTCATGACTTATACATGTTCCTATGACTATGAAATTATGCAACTCCCGTTTACCGGAGGAACACTTTGTGTGCTACCAAACATCACAACGTAACTGGGTGATTATAAAGGTGCTCTACAGGTGTCTCCGAAGGTACTTGTTGAGTTGGCGTATTTCGATATTAGGATTTGTCACACCGATTGTCGGAGAGGTATCTCTGGGCCCTCTCGGTAATGCACATCACTTAAGCCTTGCAAGCATTGCAACTAATGAGTTAGTTGCAGGATGATGTATTATGGAATGAGTAAAGAGACTTGCCGGTAACGAGATTGAAACTAGGTATTGAGATACCGACGATCGAATCTCGGGCAAGTAACATACCGATGACAAAGGGAACAACGTATGTTGTTATGCGGTCTGACCGATAAAGATCTTCGTAGAATATGTGGGAACCAATATGAGCATCCAGGTTCCGCTATTGGTTATTGACCAGAGACGTGTCTCGGTCATGTCTACATAGTTCTCGAACACGTAGGGTCCGCACGCTTAACGTTTCGATGACAGTTATATTATGAATTTATATGTTTTGATGTACCGAAGATTGTTCAGAGTCCCGGATGTGATCACGGACATGACGAGGAGTCTCGAAATGGTCGAGACATGAAGATTGATATATTGGAAGCCTATGTTTGGATATCGGAAGTGTTCCGGGTGAAATCGGGATTTTACCGAAGTACAGGGAGGTTACCGGAACCCCCCAGGAGGTTAATGGGCCTTAGTGGGCCTTTACGGAGAAGAGGAGAGGTGGCCAGGGCTGGGCCGCGCCCCCCTCCCCCCTAGTCCGAATAGGACAAGGAGAGGGGGGTGGCGCCCCCCTTCCTTCCTCTCTCCCTCCTCTTTCCCCCTCCCAAGTCCTAATCCAACTAGGAAAGGGTGGGAGTCCTACTCCCGGTGGGAGTAGGACTCCTCCTGACGCG
>NC_041392.1:413619337-413670830 GCF_002162155.2 Triticum dicoccoides
AGACACAACAATTGATCATTTGATCTTTTAGCCGTGTGCGGTGCCCCCCTCCACCATAATCCACCTCGATAATACTGTAGCGGTGCTTAGGCGAAGCCCTGCGTCGGTAGAACATCATCATCGTCACCACGCCATCGTGCTGACAAAACTCTCCCTCAACACTCGGCTGCATCAGAGTTCGAGGGACGTCATCGGGATGAATGTGTGCTGAACTCGGAGGTGCCGTACGTTCTGTACTTAATCGGTCGGATCGTGAAGACGTACGACTACATCAACCGCGTTGTGCTAACGCTTCCGCTTTCGGCCTATGAGGGTACGTGGACAACACTCTCCCCTCTCGTTGCTATGCATCACCATGATCTTGCATGTGCGTAGGATTTTTTTTTGAAATTACTACGCTCCCCAACAGTGGCATCCGAGCCAGGTTTTATGTGTAGATGTCATATGCACGAGTAGAACACAAGTGAGTTGTGGGCGATATAAGTCATACTGCTTACCAGCATGTCATACTTTGGTTCGGCGGTATTGTTGGATGAAGCGGCCCGGACCGACATTACGCGTACGCTTATGCGAGACTAGTTCTACCGACGTGCTTTGCACACAGGTGGCTGGCGGGTGTCAGTTTCTCCAACTTTAGTTGAACCAAGTGTGGCTACGCCTGGTCCTTGTGAAGGTTAAAACAGCACCAGCTTGACAAACTATCGTTGTGGTTTTTATGCGTAGGTAAGAATTGTTCTTGCTAAGCCCGTAGCAGCCAATCCTTTGTTTTGTTTTGAGTTGTGGTATTCGAGCGAAGCACGGTCGCCTGGACGGGATACTGCTCCTTCTGACATAGTTAGAAGTCCGAGCATATCCTGCTCCTCGCACCGTTCGCCACCACCACCCGCCACTCCAGCAGAAGCTTTGGCGTGAGCTCAACTGCTCCTGGACTACCCTCCAACGGCAGACAAGATCGACGACTGGAGGGCCACCATTCAGAGTCTCATCGGCTTCGCCAACGGCGACACTCAACGGCAGCAGAGCACGTCGCAGCCGCGGCAAGTCAGCCAGGCATGAGCCGGTGGCGACAAGACCGGTGGGGGTGCAACCACTGTGCACTCTCCGCCCCAAAGGCCAAGATCGCCGACTCACCGGATCCACCTCGACAGCGACTCCACCGCGTCATCAGATCCACGAGCTCGTCGCGATCAGCGCCAAGTTCTTCACGAACGACAGCAAGAAGACGCTCGTACTCGCATCGAGCGTCGAAGAGAAGCGCGACGTCAATCGGACCAGCGTGCTGGGCCCTTTGTCGACATGCATGCGCCAGGGGAACCAAGCGACTTGCCGTACGCGGTAGGTTGCCCTGCGTTTACTCGTGAGCTGCGGCAAGTCCAGTGGCCCAGCACGAAGAATTTCAAACCAGACGTACCAGAGAAGTACGATGGCAAGTCGCATCCGTCGGAGTTCCTCAGCATCTACATCATCGCGGTGCAGGCTGCCGGGGGGCGGGACGACAAGATCCTTGCCAACTACTTCCCGCTGGTGCTCAAGCCCAACGTCAGGTCCTGGCTCATGCACTTGCCGGACAACTCCATATCCTCCTGGGCAGACCTATGCCATCAGTTTGTCGGCGCCTTTACAAGCGGCCACAAACCTCATGGCCAAGAGAGTGACCTTCATCTGCTCGCCCAGAAGGAAGGAGAGCCCCTGCGCAAGTATATTCAGAGATTCAGCCGTGTACAGCACAACATCCCAGATGTCCACCCTGCCGCGGTCATCAGCGTGTTCCATCAGAACGTGCGTAACCGCAGGATGCGGGAGGAGATGGCGATGTGCAAGATCAGGGACGTCGGTGAGCTGTATGCCCTGGCCGACAAGTGTGCATGTGCTGAGGAAGGGAGGAAACTCCCCGGAGAGAATACATGAGCAGGAGGATCTGACAGCGAGGATGCTGCCCCGGCAAAGAAAAACCGGCGGCGGAACAACAGGAAGAAGAAAGGCAAAGATGTGCTAGTCATTGAGCAGTCCGGCAACGAAGGTGGCGCCAAGAAAGCCAAAGCTGGTAGCCCCGGCAAGGAGATTGCCGCATACACCAACTGCCAGACTGTGGCGGTCGCCGACAAGCAGGACGGCACCGACAAGCAGTACTGCAAGATCCACCGCACCAAGGGCCATGACCTCCAGAGCTACAAGAAGGTCGAGCAGCTTGTCCAGCAGCAAAAGGCAGAATATGAGCGACGCGACAAGGAGAGGGCCCAAGGAGGCGCTGGAGAATCCGGCAAGAAGCGCGCCGGCCGGGGAGGACGCCGCGGCAAGGCCAAGCAGCGGCAAGGAGACAAACCTCCCCGCGGCCGCGACAAGGATGAAGATGACGACGACGACGAAGACATGGATGGTGTCGAGACCAGTGAGCAGGAGTTCCAGAAAGCCACAGAGGTTTTGTGCGTTGACGGCGGTGCTTCTCTGCATACTTCGCACCGCCAACTCAAGCAGTGGGTGCGGGAAGTCAATGCGGCAGAACCACCTATCGAGTCACGCAAGCTTCTGAAATGGTCCAGCACGCCTATCATCTTTGATATTGAGGACCACCCTGATCGCACAACTGCGGTCGGGTGCTTGCCGATGTTGGTTTCACCAACTATCCGCAACCTCAAGGTCACTAAGATGCTAGTTGACGGCGGGGCCGGCTTGAACCTGATCTCCTCCGCTGTACTCTAGAAACTCCAGATCCCTGACAGCGAGCTTGAAGAGACCGGCACATTTCAAGGAATCAACCCGGGAAGGAGCAAGCCGAAGGGGAAGGTCACGTTGCCAGTAACATTTGGCAGCAAGGTGAACTTCAGGACTGAGATGGTCACTTTTGACGTTGCCGATTTTCCATTGCCTTACAATGGGATACTCGGCCGTCCAGCACTCGCCAAGTTCATGGCAGCCTCTCACTATGCATACAACATGCTGAAGATGCCAGGCCCGATAAGCGTCATCTCTGTCCCTGGCGACAAGAAGGATGCTCTTATCTGCGCCGACAAGATCTACCGGGAACCGGCAGCCGCAACAGATCGCAAGTCACCTGCCGTTGAAGCTCCCGGGGGGAAGAAGAAGACCAAGTCCGGCAAGAGTTCTGATGCCCACTCCGGCAAGCGGACCTCTTCGGAGTGCTGCACTACCGTCGAGGACGCACCATCGAGCTCCACCGGCAAGTGTAAGAAGACAATGGCAGCTCCGCCAGAGACCAAGAAGGTGTCCGCCAAGGAGGACGGCACTGGTGGTACCTTCACCATCAGTGCCACTCTCGACCCTAAATAGGAAAGCGCGCTCATTGCTTTCCTGCGGGCGAACGTTGACGTGTTTGCGTGGCAACCGCCTGACATCCCCGGTGTACCCAGGAAAGTAATTGAGCACCATCTTGCCGTTTGTCCTCATGCGCGCCCCGTCAAGCAGAAGGTCAGGAAGCAAGCAGTGGAGCGCCAAGAATTCATCGTAGAAGAGATCAAGAAGTTGGAAGCAGCAGGCCTTGTCAGAGGAGTGCTCCATCCCACGTGGTTGGCCAATCCTGTCGTCGTGCGCAAGGCTAACGGGAAATGGAGGCTTTGTATTGATTTCACTGATGTTAATAAAGCTTGTCCCAAAGACCCATTTCCCTTGCCAC
Organism: Triticum dicoccoides; assembly: GCF_002162155.2. Classification (NCBI taxonomy): domain Eukaryota; kingdom Viridiplantae; phylum Streptophyta; class Magnoliopsida; order Poales; family Poaceae; genus Triticum; species Triticum dicoccoides. The sequence goes on from NC_041392.1 coordinate 413,622,969, forward strand.
GCATTGACCAGATTGTTGACTCCACAGCCGGATGTGATTTGCTTTCATTTCTTGATGCATACTCAGGATACCATCAGATCTTCATGGCAGAAGAGGATGAAGAGAAAACCGCATTTATCACCCCGTGTGGCACGTACTGCTTCGTACGGATGCCTTTCGGTTTGAAGAATGCTGGTTCAACATTCGCAAGGGTAGTCCACCACACTTTTGAGCCGCAGATGCACAGAAATGTGGAAGCCTGCATGGATGACATAGTGGTCAAAAGCAAGAACAGGGCGACCCTGATTCAAGATTTAGATGAGACATTTGCAAATCTGCGCAAGATCAACCTCAAGCTTAACCCCGAGAAGTGCGTGTTTGGAGTCCCTTCCGGCAAGCTTCTCGGGTTCTTCGTGTCTCAGCGGGGAATTGAAGCCAATCCCGACAAGATCAAGGCCATTGAGCAGATCGAAGCACCAAAGCGCGTCAAGGATGTACGAAGGCTTGCCAGTTGCGTGGCTGCTCTCAGCAGGTTTATCTCTAGATCTGCTGAGCGCGCCCTGCCATTTTTCAAAATTTTGAAAAAGGCAGGTCCAGTAAAATGGACTCCGGAGGCGGAGGCTGCGCTGCAGGACTTGAAGAGATACCTGTCCTCCACTCCAACACTTGTTGCACCTAAGCCGCAAGAGAAGTTGCTGTTGTATATAGCGGCAACCAATCAAGTGGTTAGTGCTGCATTAGTGGCGGAGAGGGAGGCAAATGATGAGCCAGCAACCACGGCAGATGCATCCAGCGACAAGCAGGGGGCTTCGCCGACAAGCTCTGGTCCCGACAGAGATGGATCTGCGCAGGAGCATGATAAGATGCAGAAGAGAATGGTGCAGTGTCCAGTTTACTTTGTCAGTTCCCTTCTACAGGGGGCTAGATCAAGGTACTCTGGTGTGCAGAAGTTCCTTTTCGGCCTCCTCATGGCCTCGAGAAAGCTGCGCCATTACTTCCTAGCACATGAGATCACAGTCGTCACTCGCTTTCCGCTGAAGAGGATACTGCAAAATCCAGAAGCGACAGGCAGGGTTGTCGAGTGGGCGCTGGAACTGTCAAGCTTTGGCCTCAAGTTTGAGAGCACTTCAACTATCCAAAGCAGAGCATTGGCAGAGTTCATAGCAGAATGGACGCCAACACCAGATGAAGAAATTCTAGAGACGAGCATCCTCGTCAAAGAGGCAAACAAAGAGTGGCTGATGTACTTTGATGGTGCCTTCTCGCTGCAAGGCGCCGGTGCGGGCGTGCTGCTTGTCGCGCCCACCGGAGAGCACCTCAAGTACGTAGTCCAGATGCACTTTCTCAAGGAGCAAGCAACCAACAATACTGCAGAGTATGAAGGATTGCTTGCCGGTCTCAGAATCGCAGCAGACCTTGGGATCAAGAAGCTCATTGTCAGGGGTGACTCACAGCTTGTCGTCCGCCAAGTGAACAAGAACTACCAGAGTCCATTGATGGAAGCATATGTTGATGAAGTGAGGAAGCTAGAAGAGCACTTTGACGGCCTACAGATGGAGCATATTCCAAGAGCTCAGAATGACATTGTTGATGGCCTGTCAAAGTGTGCCGCACTAAAGCTACCTATGGAACCAGGGATCTTTGTGCTCAAGTTGACTCAACCATCCGTAACACCATCAACTGGACGAAGCAAGAAGAGGAAGTTGGTTTCTGGTGACTACTTTCCGGCAGAGCTCCCCGAAGCCGCCGCCAAGAAAGTCCCCAAGATCAACACCAAGGATGCTGAGGGGCAGTCTGCTCCGGCAAGCCTTATGGTTTGTTCCGTTGAAGCAGACGCTCCCGACAAGTTTTGCTCCGGCAAGCTTGCCGGGGAACATCAAGCTCCGGCAGGGCCACAAGTCCTTGCCGTAGAAGCGGATGTTCCCGCAGCAGCAGATGTGCCTTTAGTCCTTGTTGTCGAGCCACAAGCTCCAGCATAGGCACAGCAGATTGTCCATTTCCTTTAGACAGGAGAACTTCCCGAAGAGCAAGAAGAAGCTGAAAAAGTAGCCCGGCAGTCAAGTATGTACCAGTTTGTTGATAGCATACTGTACAGAAGAAGACTCAACGGTGTGAAATTGAAGTGTATTTGCCGGGAAGATGGACAAAAGCTGTTGGCAGAGATACATGGAGGCATATGTGGCCACCACATTGGCGCAAGAGCACTTGCCGGCAAAGCCTTCCGGCAAGGTTTCTTTTGGCCGACAGCCCTCCAGGATGCAACTGCACAAGTAACCAAGTGTGAAGCATGCCAGTTCCATTCCAAGCAGATACACCAGCCAGCTCAAGCTCTCCAGACGATCCCTTTATCCTGGCCATTTTCGGTCTGGGGGCTCGATATCCTCGGCCCTTTCCCCCGAGCTGTCGGGGGCTTTGAGTACTTGTACGTTGCAATCGACAAGTTCACAAAGTGGCCGGAAGTGCAGCCAGTGAGGAAGGTGACAACACAGTCAACAGTCAAGTTCTTCAGGTCAATTGTTTGCCATTTCGGGATCCCTAACAGGATCATCACCGACAACGGCACGCAATTCACGAGCCACACCTTCATGCAGTACGTCCAAGACCTTGGCGCCAAGGTCTGCTTCGCTTCTGTTGCTCATCCGAGAAGCAACGGTCAAGCAGAGATGGCGAATGTTGAAGTGCTGCACGGGCTCAAGACCAGAACTTTCGACAGGCTGCACAAGTGCGGAAGAAACTGGATCGACGAGCTGCCGGTGGTTCTTTGGTCGATCAGAACAACGCCAAATCGAGCCACTGGCCAGACGCCTTTCACTCTAGTCTATGGAGTAGAGGCAGTTCTCCCCACGGAACTCGTATACGGATCGCCTCGAGTGCTCGCTTATGATGAGCTTGAGCAAGAACAGCTGCGACAAGACGACGCGCTGCTCCTTGAGGAAGATCGTCTTCAGGCTGCTGCATGAGCTGCTCGATACCAGCAAGCTTTGCGCCGCTACCATAGCCGCAAAGTTAAGGCCAAAAGCTTCAAGGAAGGCGACCTTGTTCTTCGGCGCGTTCAGTCCGCCAAGAATTCCAACAAGTTGACGCCAAAGTGGGAAGGCCCTTATCGGGTGAAACGAGTCACAAGGCCCGGCACTGTCCGCCTTGAGACCGAAGATGGCATTCCGGTGAGCAACTCCTGGAACATAGAACATCTTCGTAAGTTTTTCCCGTAGGGCGCGGTTGCCGGAACTCGTTCCGGCAACCACCTTTTGTACAAGTCTTGCCGCTGTTGCATGTAATCCTTTGTACAAAGCCGGGCGCAGATCCCGTGCATAAATAGAACCCCATGTGCTCCGCACAACTTGTCCATTTCATGCATTAGTTTCTTTCTTGCATGCGTTATCTGACACTTTGTGCAGCACCTACATCCGGTAAGCAATAACGAGCCGAAGGGCTCCATATCTTTATTTTCTCTTCTTTCTTCTTTTCAACAAAGGAAAAGAAGGTTCCCTCGCACACAAGTTTGCCGGGGGGGAGGAGAAGATTGTGGTATGGACCAGGCGTCATTCAAGCAAAGTTTTGCCTTGCCGGGAAGCAAACGACAGAAAAGCTAAGTTGCCAAAGTTTGAGCAATCAGTTTTTAAATTTTTGAGTTATCTTCCTCGAACGACCCTGCTTTGTATGGAAAACCTGTGCGCAGAGGAACCAACTCGTGGCTAGTTGCGCCCTTACTTTGTTTCGAGTCCGCTCAACAACTTAAGTGTGCTGCATCTAGTCGTGACAAGGTTTCTTGTCGGAAGCAGTGCCGCCAGCAGGCTGCTGAAGTTCCGCACTCAGCGCTCGCGGCTCGGGTGCCTGTGCCGACAAGTTCCCTAGAAGCGTAGGGTAAAAACATACAAAGGAAGGAATCTAGTAGAGGAGATAACATAGCAACTAATAACAGAAATAAAGTTATATTACAAGATAACTTGTCGCAGCTCTAACAGACTGTTTTCGTAACATGATTAGCGGCGACAAGGGAAAAGAAGAAATGGGCGGCCTAGTCTACGCTGTCGCCCTCAACCCTCTTGATCTCGCTCACCTTGTCCACAATGGGTGCGACAAGGGCCTTGAGTGCGTCCCGATCGGCGTCTGGCAGCAAGGACTTGAGGACGTTGGTGAAGCTGAGGCCTGGATTGCGGAAGGCCACCTTCATCAGCACCTTCTGGAGAACCCCGGCGCAGATTTTGCGCGACTCGTCGGCCAGCTGCTTTGGGATCCTCTCCCGGAGCCGCTGGAGTGCCGTCGCCACGCCCTTGAAGAACAGGCTGAGCTTGGCGCTGGGTTGGAGATTCTCGTCGGAGGGATACCCAAAGTCCTCCATCCCCAGCTGCGCCAGCTCCTCGTCGATGACTGCGGCAATATTCACCAGACCCTCGGTCCAGTGCTCCACAGTATCTCTGAATGAGTTCTGGGTAACTGCGATGCTCTCCAGCAGCGCCTTGTCAGCCTTGACCTTCTCCGACAAGGTCTTCTCCCGCTCCTTGGCGGCCTCCAACGTCTGCGTCAGCGTGGCCAGCTTCAACTCCAGGTCTGCATTGGAATCCTTGGCGGCGCTGAGCTCCTTGCCCCTCTCAGCGAGAAGACCCTGCAGCTCACCGTGGGCGGCATCATCCTTCTCACGCTCACGCTTGAGCGCGGCAAGCTCCTCGCCGCTCTTCCCGATATTGGCCTCCAGCTGCGCCACCTTCTCCTCCAGCTCTTTCTTGGCGGCCTCTGCGGTTGCGGCAGCGTCCTTTGCTTCCTTGAGCTCCCCGCCAAGTGCTTGCTCGCGCTCGGCGAGCTCCTCCTCGTAGCTGTCGAGGTTGGCCTTCCGCTGCACCAATTCGCCTTCTCGTGCGGACTGCTTCTCGGCGGCTAGCCCTTGTTCCTCCTCAGCTTCGGCCTTCTCTAGAAGGAAGGCCGTGCGCTCCTCATCGAGTCGCTCCCGCTCCTGTGCCAGGGACCGGAGAGCTTCTTGATTGTGGCCCCGGAGCTCCTCCGCGCGCTTCTCCATATCAACTCCCGCCTTCGCGACAAGTGCTTCCCGGGAAGCCAGCTTGGCTTGCCGTGCGCGGTAGAGTGACAGCAGCTTCCGCAGCAGCTGCTCCTCCTCAGGCTCGCCACTGCTGCTGCTGGGCGCGTCGACCAACGACAGTCCAGCGGAGGCGAGCACCTCCTCATTGAAAGTTTCCCCCTCGATCGGCGCCCTGGAGCTCGACGCCCAGGGTAGCTTGATGAAGATACCGTCGCCGGCCTTCAAGTAGGCGCCGGGCTGGGGCTCCTCGGAGCCTGGCTCCGCAGCAGCGGCAGAGGGATCGGCGGTCGGCGCAGCGCCTGGTGCTCCTGCGGCCTCAGGGTCGTCAGTGCGATCGCCCGACCCCTCGCCGGCTTCTGCGGTGGCAGCCTTGGCGGCCTCCTCGCCGGCGGTCTCATCAGCACCGGCCCCTTCCTCGCCGGCGCCCTCTGTCTCCATTGGCTCGGCAGCAGATGGGTCTGAAGAACGAACAAGGGAGAAAAATCAATCAAAAATCCAAGAGAAGAAAATCAGAAGAAGAAGAACCCAAGGGAAAGTTTTTGGACAAGTGAGTTACCTGTGCCAAGATCTGCAGTTGCGGTCTCGGTCGCTGCAGGATCGACGGTGCTGCCCCTTGCCGGAGAGTTCTCCCTTGCCGGAGAGCGCTCCCTTGCCGGGGACTCCTCCCTTGGCGGCGTAGTCGAAGCAGATGGCACTTCGGGACCAGCTTCCGGGCGCTCCTGATATGGCTGCTCTGCTCCTACACAAATCAACAAGCAAGATATCAACAAATGAAAAAGCACTCATGCGCGCCCGACAGCAGAAAGCTAACTATGAACTTACGCTGGGGGCTGCGCTGGGGGCTGCTTTGAGGAGTGGTTGCCAGGTCCGTCAAGGTGGTCTCGGACCCACCCCCTGCTGACACGGTGGGGTCATCTTCGATGACAATCACCGCGGCCTTGGCCCTCTTCGCCGCTCTCTGGGCCAGCGTCCTGAAAAGAAAGGAGTTCAGGTTGAAGCAAGTCAGATACAAGATAAAAACAGCAAAATTGAAGAACTACAAGAGCACCGAAGATACTTACTCTTCTTCCTCCTCGTCGGAGCTGAGCGCGGAAAGATCGAAGTCCGGCTCCCCTCCGGTGCGTTGAGGCGGAGGAGTAGGATCCCTTGCCCGCTTGGCGGGGGCAGTGGCGGTGGCCCGGGAAGATCCCGCTCCAGTTGCCGCTGCTGCGTGAGGCGCTCCCGCGGCAACATTGCTTGCCGCGGTAAAGCGTGTCGCACGGCTCGGCGGCTGTTGACCCGGCTGCCGCCCCGCTACGTCCGCGGCCCTACGAAGACGCCTTCTTGGCGGGGCCGGGGGCTCCGCCTGCGGCAAGCTTTCTGAAGGCTCGGGCTCTTCCTCGCCGGCCTCGCTCGGCTCAGCTTCAGAGCCGGCAGGCTCTTCCTCGCCAATGAACTCCGCGCGCTCGGCGAGGTTTGCCGCTTCTGCCGCCTCCACCTCCTCCACAGTGAACCCGAACGCGCCCGCGGCAGCTGCGGCCGCAACCTCTTCCGCCCTAGTGGCGATGCGCTGCAGCTCCTCGTCGGTGGTGTCACGGGTGAGGCTCTTCTACTCGTCAGCGCGGACCAGCACTTCTTCCAAGTTGTCAAAGAATGCTTGCACGACGTCATCCGCAGGCTCTTGCCAAGTTGGAACAATTCCGTGTGAATCGCACAACGGCATCATGGCGCGGATCCGGTCAAGCGAAGAATTATTGCACAATGGAACGACGCCCTTCGCCAGCGTGAATGGGTGTTGGGGATCGCGTTTGAACAACTCCAGGAGCATTGCATCCAGCTCCATGACGGTGAAGTTGTAGTTGAGGCCCGGCCGCAGCCTCATGATGTCTGCCGAGTTCTTGAATTCCCAGGCGGGCCTTCCCCTCTCCTGCAGGGGGGCTATGCGGCGGCGGAGGAAATCTGCGCCTACAGCGCCTACAGTGAGCCCGGCAAGCCTGAGGCAAAGGATCTAGTGATGGCGATCTTCAGCCTCTCGTCTTTCGGGGCCACGTTGCTCCAGTCATTGCTGCGCACTATTGGAGCTTGGCACACGGCGGTGAAGGGCTGCGGATTCTCCTCGACGATCCAGCACCACTCTGCTCTCCACTCCTCCCACTTGCTGCGGAGCTCACCCTCCAAGTACGCCTCCTTCTTGCCGACTCTCGAGATCCAGGCGATCCCTCCGGCAAGCGGCTCTCCTCTCTCTACCCGAGGCATGAAGAAGTGGCGGAAAAGGGCAACATTGGGGTGGACTCCGACAAAGTTTTCGCACAAATGTGCGAAAACTACCATGGTCAGAACGGCATTGGGGGTGAAATCAAGGAGGCGGAGGCCGTAGGTGTTCATGATATCGCAGAAGAACTCCGAGAAGGGCGGGCAGAGCCCGCAATAGAAGAACAGCGTGAAGAATGGGTACCCGTTTGGAGCCAGTTCCAAAGCAGCGGCCAGGAGTACCCTCGTGCGCGGATGCGCACGCGTCTCCGTCGCCCAAAAGAGGTAGAAGTACTCCCTCAGCTCCTTCACGCCGAGCTGGGGGAGAAGATCGCCCGCTCCTTCCGCAGCGCCGCAAGCCGCTGCGCCTCGGCCGACTTCACGCCCTTTCCCTTGTCGGCTTTCGGAGCCATGGCGGAGGTGGTGGGGGAGGTCGACGGCATTGGTGATGCTGGTGGCAATGGGGGGCGGAGCGCTGCTCTCTCGGCTTCGAGAAGAAGGGGGGGCGGCGGAGGTTCGTGAAGATGGAGTAGTAGCAACCAGCGAGGGGGAACGAACTGCCCCTGTTTCCTCTGCTTATAAAGAGGGACGGGGCGGACGTTTCGCCCTTCCGAATAAAGAACCACCCACGATCTCTCCCACGACGCCGCATTCGACGCGTGCCATTAGGGGAGAGCGCGGTGGATACGAAGCGAGATTCGGCGTGGCCCAGTCCGCGTGTGCCCGTGCCCTGTCTTGGGCCTGGCCCAACAGCGCTCGGCACCGTGTCTGGCCCAGGCCCGGGGGCTCCTGTCGGTGTACTAGAATAGGGGTACCCTAGTACCCCGAACTTGTGCACGGGCAGTTGCAGCACCCCGCGGCAAGGCTTGCCGGGCGAACGCCAAGATCCTCCGTGGTTCCCTTGGAGCCATTCAAGAACAAAGTATTTAAGCTCAGGAGACAAGGCCCCGGCAAGAGGAGCTTGCCGGGAAGGCCAACCATGGCACTCCAAGGAACTTGCCGCGACGCGCCACGCACTCTGGCAAGGCAACAAGGCCCCGGCAAGAGGAGCTTGCCGGGAAGACCAACCAAGGTACCTCGAGGCCCGGTGAGCGACAAGCTTCCGGACCCGACAAGATAACAGCAGCGGCAAGGCGCTTGCCGTGGCAGGCGGCCACTCTGTGCCCACGCTCCAGCGCATCCACCAACGTGTCGCTCTGGGGGCCTCTCCAGGCGCGCGTGGCAGGAAGCTGTGCAGCCAGCGGTGCGCAGTGGCATGCGAAGCTGACAAGATCGCCATCGTGGCGAACGGTGGCGCCCCTAACGGTCATTTTCTGCACTGTTTGGGCGACTCAGACGGGCATTTAATGCCCTTGTCCCCTGCCGTCAGGGTTAGGTAGGGTGCACTGTACAAGTAACTATACCAACCACCTCACTTTTTACATTTGTACCCTTCTCTGCGTTGCCACCTGTCGATGACCCCTTTAGCGTATAAAAGGAGGCCCATGCGCAATGTAGAAAGGGTTCGAGGGTTGGCGAGGTTCGACTAGTTCAGAACCCAGAAAAACACTACGCTCCCTCTCTGGAGCAAGAACGCAAGATAATCAAACAAGCAGAAGTAGGAGTGTTATCTCTCCGGAGAGCTCCAAAGCTGGGTAAATTGCTCGTGTGCTTCGCCTCGATCTGCTCTTCGTGCGATCTCCGCCCCCCGCCGAACCGAAAGGGGCTCGGTCCACCGGCCCCATAGGTGTTTGTGGATCAGTTTCCCCGACACATATCACTTATATTGATTGCATGTGATGTTTATCTTTTATGCATCTTATCTTGCTTTGATTGACGGTAGCATTATAAGATGATCCCTCACTAAATTATCAAAGTATAAAGTGTTCTCCCTGAGTATGCACCGTTGCAAAAGTTCTTCATGCTGAGACACCACGTGATGATCGGGTGTGATAGGCTCTACGTTCAAATACAACGGGTGCAAAATAGTTGCACACACGGAATACTCAGGTTAAACTTGACGAGCCTAGCATATAATAGATATGGCCTCGGAACACGGAGACCGAAAGTTCGAGCATGAATCATATAGTAGATATGATCAACATAGTGATGTTCACCGTTGAAACTACTCCATCTCACGTGATGATCGGACATGGTTTAGTTGATATGGATCACGTGATCACTTAGAGGATTAGAGGGATGTCTATCTAAGTGGGAGTTCTTAAGTAATATGATTAATTGAACTTAAATTTGTCATGAACTTAGTACCTGATAGTATCTTGCTTGTCTATGTTGATTGTAGATAGATGGCCCGTGTTGTTGTTCCATTGAATTTTAATGCATTCCTTGAGAAAGCAAAGTTGAAAGATGATGGTAGCAATTACACAGACTGGGTCCGTAACTTGAGGATTATCCTCATTACTGCTCAGAAGAATTACATCCTGGAAGCAACGCTGAGTGCCAAGCCTACTGCTGATGCAACTGACGACATTAAGAACGTCTGGCAGAGGAAAGCTGATGACTACTCAATAGTTCAGTGTGCCATGCTTTACGGCTTAGAACCGGGACTTCAACGATGTTTTGAACGTCATGGAGCATATGAGATGTTCCAAGAGTTGAAGTTATTTCAAGCAAATGGCCAGATTGAGAGATATGAAGTCTCCAATAAGTTCTATAGCTGCAAGATGGAGGAGAATAGTTCTGTCAGTGAGCATATACTCAAGATGTCTGGGTACTGCAATCACTTGATTCAACTGGGAGTTAATCTTCCGGATGATAGCCTCATTGACAGAATTCTCCAATCACTGCCACCAAGCTACAAGAGCTTCGTGATGAACTATAATATGCAAGGGATGGATAAGACAATTCCTGAGCTCTTTGCAATGCTAAAGGCAGCGGAGGTAGAAATCAAGAAGGAGCATCAAGTGTTGATGGTCAATAAGACCACCAGTTTCAAGAGAAAGGGCAAAGGGAAGAACTTCAAAAAGAACAACAAGCAAGTTGCTGCTCAGGAGAAGAAACCCAAATTTGGACCTAAGCCTGAGACTGAGTGCTTCTACTGCAAGCAGACTGGTCACTGGAAGCGGAACTGCCCCAAGTATTTGGCGGATAAGAAGGATGGCAAGGTGAACAAAGGTATATGTGATATACATGTTATTGATGTGTACCTTACTAATGCTCGTAGTAGCACCTGGGTATTTGATACTGGTTCTGTTGCTAATATTTGCAACTCGAAACAGGGGCTACGGATTAAGCGAAGATTGGCTAAGGACGAGGTGACGATGCGCGTGGGAAATGGTTCCAAACTCGATGTGATCGCGGTCGGCACGCTACCTCTACATCTACCTTTGGGATTAGTATTAGACCTAAATAATTGTTATTTGGTGCCAGCGTTTAGCATGAACATTATATCTAGATCTTGTTTGATGTGAGACGGTTATTCATTTAAATCAGAGAATAATGGTTGTTCTATTTATATGAGTAATATCTTTTATGGTCATGCACCCTTGAAGAGTGGTCTATTTTTGTTGAATCTTGATAGTAGTGATACACATATTCATAATATTGAAGCCAAAAGATGCAGAGTTGATAATGATAGTGCAACTTATTTGTGGCACTGCCGTTTAGGTCATATTGGTGTAAAATGCATGAAGAAACTCCATACTGATGGACTATTGGAACCACTTGATTATGAATCACTTGGTACTTGCGAACCGTGCCTCATGGGCAAGATGACTAAAACGCCGTTCTCCGGTACTATGGAGAGAGCAACAAATTTGTTCGAGATCATACATACAGATGTATGTGGTCCGATGAATGTTGAAGCTCGTGGCGGATATCGTTATTTTCTCACCTTCACAGATGATTTAAGCTGATATGGGTATATCTACTTAATGAAACATAAGTCTGAAACGTTTGAGAAGTTCAAAGAATTTCAGAGTGAAGTTGAAAATCATCGTAACAAGAAAATAAAGTTTCTACGATCTGATCGTGGAGGAGAATATTTGAGTTATGAGTTTCATCTTCATTTGAAACAATGAGGAATAGTTTCGCAACTCACACCACCCGGAACACCACAGCATAATGGTGTGTCCGAACGTCGTAATCATACTTTACTAGATATGGTGCGATCTATGATGTCTCTTACTGATTTACCGCTATCGTTTTGGGGTTATGCTTTAGAGACGGCCACATTCACGTTAAATAGGGTACCATCATAATCCATTGAGACAACGCCTTATGAACCGTGGTTTGGTAATAAACCAAAGTTGTCGTTTCTGAAAGTTTGGGGCTGCGATGCTTATGTGAAAAAGCTTCAACCTGATAAGCTCAAACCCAAATCGGAGAAATGTGTCTTCATAGGATACCCAAAGGAGACTGTTGGGTACACCTTCTATCACAGATCCGAAGGCAAGACTTTTGTTGCTAAATTCGGAGTTTTTCTAGAGAAGGAGTTTCTCTCGAAAGAAGTGAGTGGGAGGAAAGTAGAACTTTATGAGGTAACTGTACCTGCTCCCTTATTGGAAAGTAGTTCATCACAGAAACCGGTTTCTGTGACACCTACACCAATTAGTGAGGAAGTTAATGATGATGATCATGAAACTTTAGATCAAGTTACTGAACCTCATAGGTCAACCAGAGTAAGATCCGCACCAGAGTGGTACGGTAATCCTATTCTGGAAGTTATGTTACTAGACCATGACGAACCTACGAACTATGAAGAAGCAATGGTGAGCCTAGATTCCGCAAAATGGCTTGAGGCCATGAAATCTGAGATGAGATCCATGTATGAGAACAAAGTATGGACTTTGGTTGACTTGCCCGGTGACCGGCAAGCAATTGAGAATAAATGGATCTTCAAGAAGAAGACTGACACTGACGGTAATGTTACTGTCTATAAAGCTCGACTTGTTGCAAAAGGTTTTCGACAAGTTCAAGGGATTGACTACGATGAGACCTTCTCACCCGTAGCGATGCTTAAGTCTATCCGGATCATGTTAGCAATTGCCGCATTTTATGATTATGAAATTTGGCAAATGGATGTCAAAACTGCATTCCTGAATGGATTTTTGGAAGAAGAGTTGTATATGATGCAACCGGAAGGTTTTGTTGATCCAAAGGGAGCTAACAAAGTGTGCAAGCTCCAGCGATCCATTTATGGACTGGTGCAAGCCTCTCGGAGTTGGAATAAACGCTGATCAAAGCATTTGATTTTGTACAGACTTTTGGAGAAGCCTGTATTTACAAGAAAGTGAGTGGGAGCTCTGTGGCATTTCTAATATTATATGTGGATGACATATTGTTGATTGGAAATGATATAGAATTTCTGGATAGCATAAAGGGATACTTGAATAATAGTTTTTCAATGAAAGACCTTGGTGAAGCTGCTTATATATTGGGCATCAAGATCTATAGAGATAGATCAAAACGCTTGATTGGACTTTCACAAAGCACATACCTTGACAAAGTTTTGAAGAAGTTCAAAATGGATCAAGCAAAGAAAGGGTTCTTGCCTGTGTTACAAGGTGTGAAGTTGAGTAAGACCCAATGCCCGACCACTGTAGAAGATAGAGAGAAAATGAAATATGTTCCCTATGCTTCAGCCATAGGCTCTATCATGTATGCAATGTTGTGTACCAGACCTGATGTGTGCCTTTCTATAAGTCTAGCAGGGAGGTACCAAAGTAATCCAGGAGTGGATCACTGGACAGCGGTCAAGAACATCCTGAAATACCTGAAAAGGACTAAGGATATGTTTCTCGTTTATGGAGGTGAGAAAGAGCTCATCATAAATGGTTACGTTGATGCAAGCTTTGACACTGATCCGGACGATTCTAAATCGCAAACCGGATACGTGTTTACATTGAACGGTGGAGCTATCAGTTGGTGCAGTTCTAAACAAAGCGTCGTGGCGGGGTCTACGTGTGAAGCGGAGTACATAGCTGCTTCGGAAGCAGCAAATGAAGGAGTCTGGATGAAGGAGTTCATATCCGATCTAGGTGTCATACCTAGTGCATCGAGACCAATGAAAATCTTTTGTGACAATACTGGTGCAATTGCCTTGGCGAAGGAATCTAGATTTCACAAGAGAACCAAGCACATCAAGAGACGCTTCAATTCCATCTGGGATTTAGTCCAGGTGGGAGACATAGAAATTTGCAAGATACATACGGATCTGAACATTGCAGACCCGTTGACTAAGCCTCTTCCACGAGCAAAACATGATCAGCACCAAGGCTCCATGGGTGTTAGAATCATTACTGTCTAATCTAGATTATTGACTCTAGTGCAAGTGGGAGACTGAAGGAAATATGCCCTAGCGGCAATAATAAAGTTATTATTTATTTCCTTATATCATGATAAATGTTTATTATTCATGCTAGAATTGTATTAACTGGAAACATAATACATGTGCGAATACATAGACAAACAGAGTGTCACTAGTATGCCTCTACTTGACTAGCTCGTTGATCAAAGATGGTTAAGTTTCCTAGCCATTGACATGATTTGTCTTTTGATTAACGGGATCACATCATTAGGAGAATGATGTGATTGACCTGACCCATTCCATTAGCTTAGCACCCGATTGTTTAGTATGTTGCTATTGCTTTCTTCATGACTTATGCATGTTCCTATGACTATGAGATTATGCAACTCCCGTTTACCGGAGGAACACTTTGTGTGCTACCAAATGTCACAACGTAACTGCGTGATTATAAAGGTGCTCTACAGGTGTCTCCGAAGGTACTTGTTGAGTTGGCGTATTTCGAGATTAGGATTTGTCACTCCGATTGTCGGAGAGGTATCTCTGGGCCCTCTCGGTTATGCACATCACTTAAGCCTTGCAAGCATTGCAACTAATGATTTAGTTGTAGTATGATGTATTATGGAATGAGTAAAGAGACTTGCCGGTAACAAGATTGAAACTAGGTATTGAGATACCGACGATCGAATCTCGGGCAAGTAACATACTGATGACAAAGGGAACAACGTATGTTGTTATGCGGTCTGACCGATAAAGATCTTCATAGAATATGTGGGAACCAATATGAGCATCCAGGTTCCGCTATTGGTTATTGACCGGAGACGTGTCTCGGTCATGTCTACATAGTTCTCGAACCCGTAGGGTCCGCACGCTTAACGTTTCGATAACAGTTATATTATGACTTTATATGTTTTGATGTACTGAAGGTTGTTCGGAGTCCCGGATGTGATCACTGACATGATGAGGAGTCTCGAAATGGTCGAGACATGAAGATTGATATATTGGAAGCCTGTGTTTGGGTATCGGAAGTGTTCCGGGTGAAATCGGGATTTTACCGGAGTACCGGGAGGTTATCGGAACCCCCTGGGAGGTTAATGGGCCTTAGTGGGCCTTTACGGAGAAGAGGAGAGGCGGCCAGGGATGGGCCATGCGCCCCTCCCCCCTAGTCCGAATAGGACAAGGAGAGGGGGGCGGCACCCCCCCCTTCCTTCCTCTCTCCCTCCTCTTTCCCCCTCCCAAGTCCTAATCCAACTAGGAAAGGGTGGGAGTCCTACTCCCGGTGGGAGTAGGACTCCTCCTGGCGCGCCCTCTCTCCTGGCCGGCCGCACCCCCCTTGCTCCTTTATATACAGGGGCAGGGGGCACCCTAGAGACACAACAATTGATCGTTTGATCTGTCAGGACCCCGATTCCTTGTCACATCGATCTAGCCGGTAACACCTCATATCACTTTGCGGCCTCACACACGGTGTTCCCACGGGTGTCGCCTTACCATGGCCCAGGACTGTTTGCGCCTTCTGGCTCAAGTATATGATAGTGTCACTAGCATCCATATGACAGAGAAATCGGGCCGACATGACTAGTCGTGAACCCAAAGTGGCACTAACTTACAGAGACAGGCATACATGAATCAACATCGAGCATGTCGGTCAGCAGCGTGCGAATCTGGGCTGTAGCACTGGGCTAATAGGACTCCGGAAACCCGGGCTGTAGCAGGCTAGGCAGGACTCCGGATGTTGCCGCGTGACAATTCCCCGAAGGGACAGACACAAGAACGAAGTGAATCACATGCCGGCCAGTCAAGTGTTCCGGAGCAGTAGTGTTGGGCTAGCAGGACTTTGGTGAACTGGGCTGTAGCGGACTACTATGGCTCATGGAAGCACAAGACTACATTTCCCCATAAGAAAGGCTACCAAGGATAAACAACTAGGTTGTCGGATCCCACACATACCAAGCGTTTCAATCATACACACAATATGCTCAATATGTGCAATACAACATGGCATCACAACAAGACTCTACGACTCAGAGTATTTATTCATTAGGCTCCGAGGAGCGAGATATTACAAACATGGGACTCATGACCCAACATTCAGAGCATACAAGTCAAAGCACATGCGGAAGCTTAACATGTCAGAGTACAGACATCTACAAATGAAAAAGGCTGAGAAGCCTGACTATCTACCAGATCCTGCTGAGGCACAAGATCGTAGCTGAGGTATCAAGCTAAACGTCAAGTCCACACGGAACTACTAGCGAGACTAACGTCTCTCTGCAAAACATAGAATAGGCAAACGTGAGTACAAATGTACCTAGCAAGACTTACATCAGAACTAGCTACATATGCATCAGTATCAACAAAGGGGGTGGTGGAGTTTGACTGCAGCAAGCCAGCTTTGACTCAGTGGCTATCCTAAACTATGACTGCAAGTAACTCTTTGAGGTGGCGCACACGAGTCCACATATTCACTATATCAATACTCCACTATGGATCCGCTCCCGTCTCCCTACGAGAAGGCCATCCATAGCACTCACGCTTATCTTGCGCATTTTAGAGTATCCACTTTCACTTGTCTATGAACTATGCAAGGGGTCCAAGTTTCCATATCCGAGGAATCCGGCTATTCGAATAGATAATGATAACCCTGCAGGGGTGTACTTCTTCACACACGCTCTCGCCACTTACCACCATGTACACATCGTGTATCTCAGCAACCTTCAAGCGGAAGCCTGGCGAAGGAGTCGGCCACGACCTGACTAACCAACAAGTCTCTAGTCCAGGTTTATCGCCTATTCGGGTTCCATCCGCAAGGAGATCCGGCCGGGGTGTCGCTCATGGCCCCAAACGATGTGAGCAGGGTTCCCAAGCCCACCATCCGGGTGCCACTTGGTACACCGTGCCACTGTGCCTAGTCTGTACCGGGTGCCACTTGGTAGACTACTAACACTACCTACAAACACCAGAAACTAGTTGCAACTCCTGGACAGAGATCAGGTTGATTAATAAGTCGAGAGGGGCACTTAAGCATTCCAATCTGTGGTAGTAGCTGTTCATGGATCACAAACACAGAACTCAGTTCCTGAGGACGGCTTCAATGAGACAACCCACCATGTACTCCTACATGGCCTCTCACCGATACCTTTACCAAATCGGGTTCACACACTTAGATCGCAACGGTAGGACATGTTCACACACCTCTAATTCATCCCCGATGAATCAGACCTGACTTAACTCTAAGCAGTAGCAGGCATGACAAACAAGCATGAATGAGTAGGCACATCAGGGCTCAAACAACTCCTACTCATGCTAGTGGGTTTCATCTATTTACTGTGGCAATGACAGGTCATGCAGAGGAAAGGGGTTCAACTACCGTAGCATGTAACAGTTGAATCATTGTTGTCCTAATGCAGTAAAAGAGAGCAGGAGCGAGAGAGTGGGATTGTATCAGAATGAACAAGGGGGTTTTGCTTGCCTGACACTTCCGAAGATAGTATAGCTCTTCATCGGTGTCATCGATCACATCACCGGAATATACGTCTACCGAAGGGGAACAACCACCGACAAACACAAAAGAAACAACATTCACTGGAATGCACAATCAAATGAATGACATGTCATGTTAAGGAACTGAATTCACCTAATGCAATATCTAGCCAAGTTAATTGAAGTGGAACTCAAACAAGATCGAATTCCAACTCCAAATGTGATTTCATAAATTGCCCTAATCATCATTTGTCCTATTCAGTGAGGGTAACTTGTTCAAACATGCATGATCATGGCATAAACAGATTCTTCATATTTTTCTGATCATTTTTCATATATAAATTATTTGATTTGGAGTTACTGTTGAATTTCTATGATTTTTAGAAGTTTAGGACATTTTTTGAATTAATAAATCATTTCTGATTTATTTAATATTCTAGAAAATAAATACTGCATCAGCCTGACATCATCATGACGTCAATAGGTCAACGGGGCACCGTCCAGGTCAAACTTGACGTGTGAGGTCCACACGTCAGTGACTATCTAACTAACCTAAGTTTAATTAGAGCTTGGGCCCGCATGTCAGTGTCTAATCTACTTAACTAAGTTAATTAACACTAACTAAACCTAACACTAATTAAACAGGGGGCCTGGGCCCACACGTCGGTGGGTCGGGGGAAGTCAAACCCTGGTTAAAACGGGGTCAACCCCGCCGGAGTTGACCCGCGGCTCGTCGCCGGCGACCACTGGTCGCGGCGGAGTATGCGTTTGAGGCCTCGGGAGCGGCGGCTAAGGGCACCAGGAGGTAGCCTGAGCACGCGCGCATCTAGGGAAGTAGGCGGCTGGGTGCGGGGGCGCCGGAGCTCATCGGAAACGAGTTCGTGGCGGCGGCAGTTCTCGGCCAGGATGGGAATGGCGGCTTCAGTGGCCAAACGAGAAAGGAAGCTAGGGGAGAGGCGGAGGAACTCACAGAGAGGTCGGCGGAGGTCTCAGCGGGCTCGGGGACGGCTCGAGCAAAGCAAACCGACGACGGCGATCTCGGGCGCCCGAGGAGGGAGACGATGATGGCGACGAGGATGCAGGGCCTCCGGGCTCGTGATCTTCGGCGGCGAGACATGGCTCAGAACGGCGTAGCTCTGGGGCCGGCCAGTGGCGCTTGGTGACGATGGCGGCCACGGGAGCGAAGCACGGCAGCGACGGCTGGTTCTCGGGTGGCTGCGGGAACGCGAGGGGAAGGAGGGAGAACGACCAGAGAAAGGGGAGAGGTGCAGAGGGGGTCACGGGACATCTCTAGGTGCGGAGAAGGGGGAGGGATGAGCCTCCAGCGCGAAGCAGGAGGTGGAATCCTCAGGTGCGTGCGCGGGCGACACGACGTCGTCCTCCTGGCAGGAGCTAGGAGATGACTGGCAACGTGGGCTGGGCCGCCTGGCTTTGCCCAGTTGGGCTACTACAGTGGTGGGCTGTGCAGGTAGGTGCTCTGTCTTTTTCTATTTTTTGTTTTTCCTGTTTTTTTAATTATTTTCCCACTGATTCAAATTCAAAGTAAATCAAAGCAGGGCAAAACCTTCTGAATATCTGTATGTTGCCATTATGGACTTTTCCAAAAGGCACATAAATAATTTCAGGGCCTTTTGAAATATATTCTATATAAAATGAATATAATCCAAAAGTCAAATACTTATTGATTTAATTTCGAAGGCCCAAAATAAATATCCCTGAGACTCCAAAAATATTGGTTTGAGTTTTACTTCTTCCCAATATTTTTATAGCTTAACAGGAACATTTTCTTGGGTTTGTTTGAAGCAATTTTTAATGTTGATCATTTTTAGAAATGATCTCTGAGGCTTTCCACTTTCCCCAATTCACATTTCAAAGGAATTTAAACATGATGCATGGATGCCACTCACTGATGCAACTAATTACAAAGCAGAATTCTAGGGCTGTGACATGATCTTTTAGCCGTGTGCGGTGCCCCCCTCCACCATAATCCACCTCGATAATATTGTAGTGGTGCTTAGGCGAAGCCCTGCGTCGGTAGAACGTCATCATCGTCACCACGCCGTCGTGCTGACGAAACTCTCCCTCAACACCTGGCTGGATCGGAGTTCGAGGGACGTCACCGGGCTGAATGTGTGCTGAACTCGGAGGTGTCGTACGTTCGGTACTTGATCGGTCGGATCGTGAAGACGTACAACTACATCAACCGCGTTGTGCTAATGCTTCCGCTTTCGGTCTACGAGGGTATGTGGACAACACTCTGCCCTCTCGTTGCTATGAATCACCATGATCTTGCGTGTGCGTAGGATTTTTTCAAAATTACTACGTTCCCCAACAATACAATCTACCTACTTGCTTTGTGTCGCACTACCAGCACTCGACCCTTGAAGCTAAACATTATGCCACTCATAATTCCTTAGTTTATTAATACAAATCTGATATGATTCTAGTGTTTCTACTTCAGTTTTGAAATGTGTGTCCGCCCCTTATAGAGACATAAGAGGTTTGTATTTCTGTGTGGTTTGGTCAGCACGGTTGGGGGTTGAACTGTGTATACATAGGGGTTTGTAGGGAGACACTCTTTGAGTTGAATCCGCAATGCATTCCATAGATAATCTGACTACTTTTTATGTTTTCATGAATCTCAGATACTGAACAACATCATAATGATTATGAGTTTGTGCGCATGAAAAGAATAAAGCAGAACAATGCCATGGCTGTCAAACTTGGCTTTAAAGAACTGAGATCCAGTCTGGATGCAATGCAATGCAAACGCTCTCCACCAACAGATTCGTGTTCAGAATATGATTCTAACAATGATTATGAGCTAGAGGGAGACCTAAGTCAATGTAGCTCCCTAGTGGAGGAGTCAGAGGCAGATGCCCTATCTTATTCACCCATCAAGGTGCTTGCACTAATTTTGCAAGGTTATATTGGTCGCACATATCTTGCAACTGATGCTTTGCATTGCTTCTACTTTGTTGCACTACCATTTGCTTAGTTTACACATTGTGTATGTGAATACGACCTGCCTATCCATTTTCAGTACATATTCCATCTGTCATCATACCATATTTATCCATTCAAATGTTGTTCTTGTGTATCAGACATTGAAGAGGAAGAGGGCGATTGCTGATCATGAAGGAGCACGAACAAAGTATTTGGAAAAGGTAGTGACAACTGATAAATCAAATAGCCCATTAGGTGTGGTTGCAATATCACCAGACCCACAAAACATGGCCCCAACTCTAGCAGACTCTAGCCCTACTACACTTGCCATCTCTGATGCCCCAACTCAGCAGACCCCAACTACAGCAAACAGTATGATGATGCCGGTTGACATAGCACTAGCTCTACGATGCAAAACCCCCCATTCCAGCAAAGAGTACACCAAATCCAGTTGCCAAATCCCTTTTTGAATGAGAGAGAGAGCCCCAATTGCAGCAAGTAGGACCATTGTTCCAGTTCTTCCCAGTTTAGAAGACGAAGCTTATATTGTTATCAGGAACTTTGTGCGCATCTTTCCTTCATGGAAAGATTATACCACAAACAAAGAAAAATTTCCAATCTTCCTCTGCAACTTACGTGTAAGTAATGTACTAATGTTATTCATGGTAATTAGTGCGTACGTCCCTATTGACAGACACAAGATTTCATTATTTTAAATAGGCGAGGACCAAACTGGATAGTCAAGACGAGCAAGGGTTGGTTGCGCTTTTCAAGCACTTGTTGATGAAGTATTGTTCCTGCCTGAGGCAAGCGCACTTCGATGGCAAGCCTCTAAACAAAATTTGTGTAAAGTCTTTGGTGCTACATTTATTAGATAGTGACTGGAATAATCTTGTTACACATTGGTCTCGTCTGCAGCGTAAGGTATTGTCTATCATATCACATCACAGTTTGAACTACATTTCTGCATGTGCCTTACCATTTCACTTGTACGAAAACTGTTTGTAGAAGAATATTCATTCTCAAGGGACCACATAATCTTGCAACTATACTACACACTATTTGCTCTTGTAAGTACCTCTTGCCATGTATGACCATACTTACTTTCATAGATGGTTGATTATGTAGCATCACTGCACATGTTAGCCTCCTTATCCTCCATTTGGTGGACATTATAAGCTCTGTATCGACTCTTACATAAATTTAGAATCAACCCAATGCTTTTGAAGAGGTTTAGCTCTACAATCCTCTTGTAAGGACCAAACGTCTTCTATCACAGTACTTACATTAACAACTACTCCCTCCGTCACATAACATAAGAGCATTTTGTACAGTACACCGGTGTACAAAACACTCTTATATTATGGGAAGGGGGGATTGGTTCATTGTGTAGCATTACTCTACATCTTATCTCCCTTGTGCACCATTTATTAAAAAATATCAGATCTATATTTTAATCTTACCAAAAAGTTGAATACACGGACAATGTCAGTGCAGAAGTGTAGCCCATTGCTCTTGTGAGTACATTTTGTCCTGTGGTGCTTGTACTTACAGGGATAGGTAGTTGATTATGTAGCATCAACCTACATCTTATCTTCATTATCCTCTGTCCCTTCTAGTATTATCATATCTATAATTACTCTCTACAAAATGTAGAGTACAGTCAATGGTTATGAAGAAGATTATGTGCCGAAATTCTTGATTTATCCTTCCCTTGACATGTAGAAGGGCATTATAGAGTCGGTGTTAACTGTTAATGTAAGTCAGTCCTTTTAAAGCCTTTATCCTCAATTGATGTTTAATTTGCTCATACTCCCTATCGTCAACTGTTGTTTAGTTTGTGAAAGGATCAAGAAGAGGTGTCTAGAGGGGGGTGATTAGACCCTCAACAAAGAAAAGTAACAGTTTTTAATTTCTTCAAGTTAAGGTGGAGTTTTAGCACAAGTTTAAACATTCACAATACAATTCAAGCAAGCATGGCAAGAGTATATGAGCAGCGGAAAGTAAAGCATGCAAGTTGCAAGAATGTAAAGGGATGGGATTGGAGTATGCAAACGCAATTGGAGACACGGAGATTTTTGGCGTGGTTCTGATAGGTGGTGCTATCGTACATCCATGTTGATGGAGACTTCAACCCACGAAGGGTAACGGTTGCGCAAGTCCACTGAGGGCTCCACCCACGAAGGGTCCACTAAGAAGCAACCTTTTATATCCCACCATGGCCATCGCCCATGAAGGAATTGCCTCATTTGGGTAGATCTTCACAAAGTAGGCGATCTCCTTGCCCATACAAACTCCTTGGTTCAACTCCACAATCTTGTCGGAGGCTCCCAAGCGACACCAAACCAATCTAGGATACACCACTCTCCAAAAGGTAATAGATGGTGGGTTGATGATGAACTCCTTGCTCTTGTGCTTCAAATGATAGTCTCCCCAGCACTCAACTCTCTCACACAGATTTGGATTTGATGGAAAGATTATTTGAGTCGAAACCAACTTGGGGAAGGCTAGAGATCAAGATTCTTGTGGTTGGAATGGAATATCTTGGTCTCAACACATGAGTAGGTGGTTCTCTCTCAGAAAATGTATGTTAGAAGTGTAGGCACGTTATGATGGCTTTCTCCATGAATGGAGGATGGCTGGAGGGTATATATAGCCTCCACACAAAATCTAGCCATTACACATAATTCACCAAACTCGGTGGGACCGAATCATAAAACTCGGTTAGACCGATTTAGTTCAAAATGTGAACGTTAGGATTTTTGGTGGGACCGATATGACCAACTCGGTGGGGACCGATGTGCTAGGGTTAGGGTAAAACCTTAACTCGGTGAGACCGATTTTGGTAATAAGCAAAATAGAGGGTTGGTCAAGCGAACTCGGTGGGACCAATTGCATATCTCGGTGGGACTGAAATTATTGCAACAGGTAATAGGGAATTTGCAAGCCCATCTCGGTGAGACCGAGATCCCATCGGTGAGACCGAATTGATTAGGGTTTCTGGCAGTGGCTATGTCAGGTGAACTCGGTGGCGCCTAATAGATCAAATCGATGGGGCCGAGTTTGACTTTAGGTTTAGGACATATGTGAAAATGAGAAAGTGGTTGAGGGCTTTGGAGCATATCACTAAGCACTTTGAGCAAGCAAGCCATTATGCAACACCTCATCCCCTTTTAATAGTATTGGCTTTTCCTATGGACTCAATGTGATCTTGGATCACTAAAATGAAAATGTAGAGTCTTGAGCTTGAGCCAATCTTTGTCCTTAGCATCTTGAAAGGGTTCCACATCCTCTTGTCCAAGCCACTCCACTGTTGAACTCGTCTGAAATATACTATGGGAAAATATCAGTCCAACAAGAGATATGTTGACATTAATTACCAAAATCATCCAGGGAGCACTTGTGCTTTCAATCTCCCCCTTCTGGTAATTGATGACAACATGCATCAAAGTTGTAGATAAAGATATAAAGAATAGCAAGTAAAGCTTTGGAAAGACATGTAACATGCATAGGCTCCCCCTACATGTATGCATCCATGTAAATATGGAATATAAGAGCATGTGAATGCATAAGCATGCAGAGCAAGCAATGAGTTACATGTATCTTGGCTATATGCATCCGAAAAAATGGTGTGGATTTAAGAAGTATACCTTCATGTTCATGAGTCCTTCTTGCAAACAATATGTACATCAGCAAGAGATCATCACGGACATGAGTGTGATGCATATACTTACCTTGTGGTCTTGAGATGGCTTTGGAATAGATGAACCTGAGTAAACAAGGTTAGATAACACAGAAACATCTACTAAACAGAGCAAGAACAGCAAACCACAAGAGTACCAAGATTGGGATGACATGTAGTGAGTGAGTACTAGGTACTCTATTGGTATAGACATGTCCCCAAAGGTAAATATATGCAATAAATTCAAAGATTTCCTTCCCTTAGAAGTCTTTCTCCCCCTGAACCTTATATGGATAATGGGAGAATATAGGGAAAAGAAAATCAGAGCAAAACAAATCAGAGCACAATAATCATAACACAAACTAACATGTCTTTCCCCTCTTAAAGACATGTGACTTCTCTCCTCCTGAATACCAAGCATCTGGGGTCTCTCTCTGTTTGATGTGATTAAGCATTCTCCCCCTTTGATGTGATTAAGCTTTGATGTGATCTCTCTCTCTCCCCATTTGACATCAATTTCCAAGAAGGGGTCTTCTGGAGTCTGAGTCGAATAGGTTTGGTCCTTGAGTCACATGACAAAGTAGTAAGAAGAATGTGATGCAGGTAGAGGACAAGAATCATTGAGTGGAGCTGGAACAAATATGCAGGCAAATGGTAAAGTGTTTTTTCGGCATTGAAATTGGTAGCACCGAGTTATTTGCTTTGGTGGCACCGAGTTGGTTCAGTTTAGCCGAGAAGAACAAATCGGTGAGGCCGAATTCAACACAGAGAGAAAACAATTGTCATCTCAGCTCTCTAGGCAGATAAGATCTCACAAAGATTTGCAAGGAATTAACTGAAGGATTTGCAATGAATTAGATGCAGGGAATGTAGAACATAACAGAGAAAATAAAAGAATCTAAATGAAGTTTTTTTTGATAAAATAAGGAAATCAATATGCAAGAGACAAATGCAAGAACACAGAGAAACACTAGAGAACTTCATCTAGAATTGGTCGACAACAAAGTCACCTATGTTAGAGTATATTGACTGAGGAGTCAAGTGGGAACACTTGATCGTAGGTCATACTTATGGTTTAAGCTCAAAATGGGGTTGCCATTTTTAGTTTAAGCATTTTGATGTGTTCACATCTTGTTGAGATGCTTTGACCCATGACTTGGGGTAAAGCTTCTCTAAGATGGAACAACATACCTTGGGTGGTGGTGTTGAACTTGATCATGTAGTTGAACTTGTGTGGGATGCTCAAGGTTGATGTAGCTCATCAATGATTGGGAGCACCACTTGTAGTTTGAGTTCATCTACCTACATGGGTTAGTCTCGCAAGGAAAAGCACTTGTGTATCCAAAATGACAATCATGAAATTTGATACCAAATGAAATTTGATATAAAGATTTTGTCAAAGGATATGTTGAAATGTTTCATGCTTCCTTGTCTTCAACCACCATGTTGTAGAGACTTGGTGATGTAGAGATTGCTCAAGATGTGAGTGATTTGCAATCTCATAGATTTGGATTCATACAAGTACCTACAAGGGTTAGATAACATGCAAGGGTGCAAGTATGTATCCAAGACATATGATCATCATCATAAGAGAAATATCAAGGATTAGTCAAAGGCTCATGCCTTGCATGTATCCAAATGGAGTTTCAACTCCAAGTTTGAAGCATCAATGATGTTCAATTCACCTCTCAAAGGGAAAAATACTTTCTCATCAAGCGGTTTGGTGAATATATCCGCCAATTGCTTATCGATACGAACATGTTTAAGATCAATGTCCCCTTTAGCAACATGATCTCGAATGAAATGATGACAAACTTCAATATGCTTAGTTCGAGAATGTTGCACGGGATTGTGAGCAATCTTAATAGCACTTTCATTTTCACAAAGCAATGGAACATGTTTCACATAGATCCCATAATCTTTAAGAGTTTGGGTCATCCAAAGTAATTGAGCACAACATGAACCGGCGGCAATGTATTCCGCTTCAGCGCTGGATAAGAATACTGAGTTTTATTTCTTGGAGGACCAAGACACAAGAGATCTACCAAGAAATTGACAAGTACCCAAAGTGGACTTTCTATCAACCTTGTCATCGGCATAGTCCGAATCGGAGTAGCCAACAAGATCAAAAGAAGACCTCTTAGGATACCAAATGCCAAAATTTGGTGTATGTATTAAGTATCTCACTATCCTTTTCACAGCCTTAAGATGACATTCTTTGGGGGCCGCTCGATATTGTGCACACATGCACACACTTAGCATAATATCGGGACGGGAGGCACATAGATATAACAATGAACCAATCATAGAGCGATAAACCTTTTGGCCAACCGGCTCGCCATCCTTGGTCAAGTCAAGATGTCCACTAGTGGGCATGGGTGTATTCATACCTTTGCATTCTTGCATGTTGAACTTCTTGAGTAAGTCCTTGGTGTACTTTGTTTGATAGACAAAGGTGCCCTCCTTAGTTTGCTTGATTTGCAAACCAAGAAAGAACTTGAGTTCACTCATCATAGACATCTCAAACTTCTCCAACATTAGCTTTCCAAAATTTTCACTAAAATGAGGGTTAGTTGAACCAAATATGATATCATCAACATAAATTTGGCACA
This sequence comes from Triticum dicoccoides, assembly GCF_002162155.2. NCBI lineage: Eukaryota > Viridiplantae > Streptophyta > Magnoliopsida > Poales > Poaceae > Triticum > Triticum dicoccoides. Next base: position 413,649,179 of record NC_041392.1, read on the forward strand.
CAAATAATTCACTATTAACCCTTTTAGTAAAAAGAGTAGAATCTATCTTTCCAATCTCGAAGCCTTTTTCAAGAAGGAACTTGGTCAAGCATATATACCACGCTCTAGGAGCTTGTTTAAGACCATAAAGAACTTTATGAAGTTTGTAAACATGGTCGGGTTTCTTAGGATTAACAAAGTCGGGAGGTTGTTTATTTCACCATTTAGAAAAGCACTTTTAATGTCCATTTGGTACAAGGTAATATCATGGTGATTAGCATAGGCATGTAAGATGCGGATGGACTCAAGTCTAGCAATGGGGGCATATGTCTCACCATAGTCCATACCTTCGAATTGAGTGTAGCCTTGAGCGACAAGACGTGCTTTGTTGTGAACGACTTGTCCATATTTGTCTTGCTTGTTTCGAAACACCCATTTGGTACCGATGATTTTGTGGTTGTTGTCGGGCTTCTCGACCAATGTCCACACTTGATTCCTCTCAAAGTTGTGTAGCTCTTCATGCATGGCATTTATCCAATCCGGATCTTCCAATGCTTCTTCAACCTTCATAGGTTCAATGCTAGAGATGAATGAATAATGTTCACAAAAATTTGCCAAACGAGTTTTAGAGCGAGTGATTATCCCGGTTTGGATATCATTGAAGATCTGCTCGTTGGGATGGTCTCTTGTGACTCTTGATCTAACTCGTGAGAGCTTTTGTTTGGGTCAGGGTGGAACATCTTCTTCATCATCTTGTTCTTCTTCCTGGCCTTCTTCGCTGTTGATGTTGTTGTTCTCTTGTCTAGGTGGAGAAGGAGGTTGATGAGGTTCATCTTGGTGTACTTCCTTGTGTTCTTCTTCTTGACTTGTCCCACTTGTGGATGCTTCCATGTCAACTCTTGGTTCACCTTGTCGTGAGGTAGAAGCTTCCACTTGGATGGACGAGGTACTCTCCTTCACCTCCGTTGGACGAATCTTGCCAATAGACAAGTCTTGGATTGCTTCCGAAGGGTCTTTGTCTCCTACATCAATTGGAAATTGCTCTACTTGCGAGTCGTCAGATTCATCAAACTTGACATCTACCGTCTCTTCAACCTTTTCGGTGAAATTGTTGTAGACACAAGAAGTGTGAGAGTTTGAGCCATAACCAAGTAGGAAACCCTCATGAGATTTAGGAGAAAATTTAGAACGATGATGCTTATCAAGAATATAGCACTTTGAGTCGGATACTCGAAAGTATCCAACTTGGGGTTTGTTACTAGTGAGAAGCTCGTATGCCGTCTTGCCGAGTAACTTGTGAAGATGCAAGCGATTTATTGCATGACAAGCTGTCTCAACCGCTTCCGCCCAAAAGTGTTTTGGAGTCTTGTACTCATCAAGCATCATTCTCGCCATCTCAATAAGAGTCCGGTTTTTCCTCTCAACAACTCCATTTTGTTGAGGTGTGTATGTAGCCGAGAACTCGTGTGAAATCCCTTCTTCGCCAAGAAAGGTATCCACATGTGCGTTCTTGAACTCCGTTCTGTTATCGCTTCGAACCTTCTTGATCTTCACTTCCAATTGATTTTGGGCCTTCCTAGCGAAGTTCTTGAAGATCTTTTGGACCTGTGATTTATCATCAAGAAAGAACACCCATGTAAATCTTGAAAATCATCAACTATAACTAAACCAAATGAGTTTCCAACGAGACTTTTGTAGGCATTGGGACCAAAGAGATCCATATGAAGTAGCTCGAGCGGTCTTCTCGTGGTCATGATGTTCTTCACGGGGTGATTTCCTCCAACTTGTTTTCCTGCTTGACAAGCACTGCACAATCTATCCTTGTCAAATATAACATCTTTGACTCCAAGGATATGATCACCTTTAATAAGCTTATCAAGATTTTGCATGCCCACATGACCTAACCTTCTATGCCACAACCAACCTTTAAAAGAGTTAGCAATTAAGAAAGTTCTAGGTTGAGCCTTTTTAGTGAAATCAACAATGTATAGATCGCCTCTACGTATACCGGTAAAGATCATTTTATGATTATCTCTATGAAACACTTGGCAATCTACTTCGGTAAATAGGACATTGAAGCCAAAATCAGCAAGTCTAGATATGGAAAGTAAATTATAGCCAAGGGATTCAACGAGCATAACATTTTGTATGGATCTATCATGTGAGATGGCCACCTTATCAAGGCCAACCACCTTACCCTTTGAGTTGTCACCAAAGGTAACATACTTTCGAGGGCCGTTGTTTTTAGCAAGCTCACGAAACATGTCCTTGTCTCCGGTCATGTGATCGGTACATCCACTATCAAGAAACCATTCCTTTCCTCCAGCCATATAGTTGTGGAGATTAGCCATAAGACCAAAGTGTCTCATAGACTCATCGAGATCAAAGTCACTATCATCATCCTCATCATAGTATCCATGTTCAACATCGCCTTGTGATTGATCAATTCCTAGAGAGAGTAATTCATTAGATAAGTGATCATCACGATGTTCATCTTTATGAATTCTAATGGCCTCAGAGATGATATTGCTAATGATTCCAACATCTCCTTTGGCACGCATGAGGTTGGTAAGCTCAAATAGACAATCACCAAACTTAGGATCATTGGAATTCATCTTACTCAAAGCAATAGACTTATGTAGAATCTCATCTAAGTTTTGCAAGGAATAATTTGGAAATCATTCCTCAAGAAATCCCCATACGTTGTAAGCACAATCAAGAGCAAGCAAGCTAGAAATCATTTTTTTAGGTAATCCTCTAGTGATTAAATTGACAGTTCTAAGATTACGGATCATGTCAATAGACTCGTCAAGGGTAGGATGCAAGGGGTCAACAAGGCGCGCACAAGGAGTAGTAATGTACTTGTTCAAGTGATATTCATTGAAAATCTCAAGCATCTCAATTTTCCAATCATGAAAGAACTCTCCATCAAGTATAGGCACTCTATGTCTAAGACTCCCCAACGTAGACTCATCCTTCTTCCTCCAATGGTGATTAAACCAAAGCAATGGAGACCAATGCTCTGATACCAATTGAAAGGATCAAGAAGAGGTGTCTAGAGGGGGGTGATTAGACCCTCAACAAAGAAAAGTAGCAGTTTTTAATTTCTTCAAGTCAAGGTGGAGTTTTAGCACAAGTTTAAACATTCACAATACATTTCAAGCAAGCATGGCAAGAGTATATGAGCAGCGGAAAGTAAAACATGCAAGTTGCAAGAATGTAAAGGGGTGGGATTGGAGTATGCAAACGCAATTGGAGACACGGAGATTTTTGGCGTGGTTCTGATAGGTGGTGCTATCGTACATCCATGTTTATAGAGACTTCAACCCATGAAGGGTAACGGTTGTGCGAGTCCATGGAGGGCTCCACCCATGAAGGGTCCATGAAGAAGCAACCTTATCTATCCCACCATGGCCATCTCCCACGAAAGACTTGCCTCACTTGGGTAGATCTTCACGAATTAGGCGATCTCCTTGCCCGCACAAACTCCTTGGTTCAACTCCACAATCTTGTCATAGGCTCCCAAGCGACACCTAACCAATCTAGGAGACACCACTCTCCAAAAGGTAATAGATGGTGTGTTTATGATGAACTCCTTGCTCTTGTGCTTCAAATGATAGTCTCCCCAACACTCAACTCTCTCTCACAGATTTGGATTTGGTGGAAAGATGATTTGAGTGGAAAGCAACTTGGGGAAGGCTAGAGGTCAAGATTCTTGTGGTTGGAATGGAATTCTTGGTCTCAACACATGAGTAGGTGGTTCTCTCTCAGAAAATGTATGTTGGAAGTGTAGGCACGTTCTGATGGCTTTCTCCACAAATGGAGGATGGGTGGAGGGGTATATATAGCCTCCACACAAAATCTAGCCATTACACACAATTCCCCAAACTCGGTGGGACCGAATCATAAAACTCGATCAGACCAATTTAGTTCAAAATATGAATGTTAGGATTTTCGATGGGACCGATATGATCAACTCGGTGGGACCGATGTGCTAGGGTTAGGGTAAAACCTTAACTCGGTTTGACCGATTACACAAACTCGGTGAGACTAATTTTGGTAATAAAAAAACAGAGAGTTGGTCAAGCGAACTCGGTGGGACCGGTTGCATATCTCGGTGGGACTGAAATTATTGCAACAGGTAACAGAGAGTTTGCAAGCCCATCTCGGTGAGACCGAGATCCCATCGGTGAGATCGAATTGATTAGGGTTTCTGGCAGTGGCTATGTCAAGTGAACTCGGTGGCGCCGAATAGATAAAATCGGTGGGCCGAGTTTGACTTTAGGTCTAGGACATATGTGTAAATGAGAAAGTGGTTGAGGGCTTTGGAGCATATCACTAAGCACTTTGAGCAAGCAAGACATTAAGCAACACCTCATCCCTTTTAAATAGTATTGGCTTTTCCTATGGACTCAATGTGATCTTGGATTACTAAAATGAAAATATAGAGTCTTGAGCTTGAGCCAATCTTTGTCCTTAGAATCTTGAAAGGGTTCCACATCCTCTTATCCAAGCCAGTCCACTATTGAACTTGTCTGAAATGTACTAGGTGAAAATATCAGTCCAACAAGAGATATGTTGACATTAATTACCAAAATCACCTAGGGAGCACTTGTGCTTTTAGTTTGATGTTTCTATCAAATTGCATGTTCGCAACAACTGTAAGTTCTAAGTTTTAGTTGTAAAACCAAATTCCTTATTCATATCATGCACATTACTCAATACAGATCCAATGATTTTCTTTAGCCCTACATGTATGCTTGTTTTTGTTGATCTATAATCTAGTGTATGGTGATGCAGCCTACATTTGCACCTTGTCATTTCCTGCTCTATCTTACTGATGTGGCTGATGATATGAACAACATGACATGCACATTAAGCAAAATAGATACAATGATTGTCTTTTGCCCTTCATCTATGCTTGTTTTGTTGACATGGTAATCTAGTAGTGTGATGAAGCTCCCCGCATTATGAACAATGCCAAATTATGCTATTGACATTTTGAATTGTCTCTTTATTTTCTAATTTGAAATTGGATGGATTGACAACATAGTTACCATCTTTGTTTATATACTTGCAAAACTTGTCATCTCTCTGCTTGTTTCAGGGTGATATGCCTGATGGCATGCACAAGTCTGCTGAAGGCTGTGTGACAAACCCAACATATATTGCAACAAAGAAGGCAAAATATCTTGAAGATAGCGAGACAACCCCAAAGTCATGTCTTGATGCACTGTTCAAGTTACTTGAGACTAGAAGTCACATAAGCTCACATAATTCACTGCCTAAATCAGTCCGACTTCTTTAGTATCAACTTCAAGCAGAAAGGCATTCTGCAACTCAACTTCCACTTGAAGTCCAATCTCTAAGGAAGATCGCGGAGAACTCCAATGAGAACCTCTTTGCTAACCAGCTACAGCTGGAAGCTATGACTGACAAGCTAGGCCGGTCTCACGGCCTTGCTCATCTTCTTGTGCAGCAGCTCCTGCGTAAGGCTAACCTTTCTTAAACTATCTGGGAAGTCGTCTTGGTTCAGTATTATTTTGTTACGCTGCAATGGCGCCCAATTTTTGTAATCTGCTTCTTCGTTGCACTTTATGATCACTGGTGGCGAACTTCGACGCCCAGTACCATAAATATTTTATTGTATAGTGTAGGTTTATTCTAAGTTACTATGTCGTAATTTCTTTATTGTATAGATTAGGTTTATTCTTATTTCCTACTAGTTACCGTATATAAGGGCAAAAATCCGATGTACGCTATCGGGCCGAAACATTCGCCTCTAACGGGCCTGCATTTTAGCGGACCACAATTGGGCCGGCCCACAACTTTCTTGGGCCTGTGCTGCCTGGCCTTTGGGGCCTATCGAGGACAGTGTGTGCCAGGCCCACAACTTACGTGGGCCTTCATTAGGCCCAACGTTTGGTTGGGCCTTTAGTGGACCCAACGCTTAGTTGGGCCCATGTAGCTTCGGGCCATTAACAGGCTAAATATTTTGCTGGCCTATTACGAACTAGAAGATACCATGGGCATTTAGCAGGCCGAAATGCATGTTGGGACTCAATTTTCAATACTCGTCCATGGGCCTTTAGGAGGCTGAAGTGTAGACCACCTCATTATTGGCACAGTTATATGACGGGCCATTACCAGGCTGAAACATATCTCGGACCTTAGTTGGCCCACTGATATCATGGGCCTTTAAGAGGCTGAAAGCTTAGTAGAGGCATCAACGGGCCGAATTATACGATAGGCCATTAGCAGGCCCAAAGTCATGTTGGGCTGAACTGTTGACACCTTGATCACGGGTTGTTAGTGGGCCGGATGTCGCGTCGAACCATATATGGCCCATGGGCAGCACGGGCCATTCCCAGGCCGAAAGACACACCGGGCAGAAATGAGCCCATGTCTACATCGGGCCTCTAACAGGCCGAAAATTCACTGGGCCGTAATTGGGCCCAAATACTTGGTGAACAATTAACGGGACAGATCTGGCGGTGGGCCGTTAATGGGCCATGTTTAAGCAGGTCGTTAGTGGGCTCGCACACTAGTACCTAAGTAAATCATACGGGCCTTTGATTGGGCCTGCCTTTTCAACCTATATGGGCCTTTGTTGGGCCCTGCCATGTGTCGACGTATCATAGGCACATCTCCTCCATTGGATGGACGACATCTAGCCCACCACGGAGCCGACACGTGTTTTCTCCGGCCAATGATAATTTACACGTGGAAAATACCCATTAGTATGGCCTATTAATGGGTACTGACCCAAACCAGAACCCAATAGCTTAACGGCGACCCGTTACGGTGGATGCCACATGTCAGTTAGCCTTGACAAAAACACTTCCATGATGCACCATTTATCGTCATGGAAGTAGACACTTCCATGATGAAAATTTCGGTATTGTCATAGAAGACTTCTACGACAACACATGTATGACTATCTTGATTCTGTCATAAAATCGTCATGAATGTACATGCATGACAGAAAACGTGATCTACTGTGACAAACATGTATCATCACGGAAGTGTATTTTTTTGTAATGCTAGTAGTGGTAGCTGCAAGGCTAGGAGTCACACCTAGGCCAATGATCCTATATTACCTGATAAATACTTGGACTTTGAGGCAATGCGATGCCATGGCTTTATTAAGGATGGAGCCCAGAACTATGAATATAACTTAATGTTCAATAAATAACATATTATATCTGTTATTTTCCTGCACCTGCCCTCTTGATTTTCAGCATAAACAAAGATATTACATTTATGAGAGTGAGTCATGTGAGTACAACGCAGCAGTAGAAGTTGCTTGTTTGGCTGAGGAGGCTACACGGCAAGCCTCCATGAGCTGCCACTTTGATTATTACCCAGACCACGGATGGTGATTACCAAGCTAGGCAAAAGCCTAAGCTTGGGGGAGTAAGTATTTCTCACCGATATTATATTCATGTTCACACATTTCATTCGAGTTGTCAGTGTTCATCCTCTTTCATTGTATAATCCATGTTAGGTTTATTTTCTCGCTTTCTTTTTGTGTGTTTGAAAAACTTAGAGAAAAACCAAAAATATTTCTCTCTTCTTTTCGGTTTTTATTTCTACTTTAATTAGTTGTAGTAGTAAAAGAAACCCCAAAAGATTTCTCGTTTCTTCTTTTGCTTGTTGAGAGCTTTCCCGTGTAAATAGTTTTTCTCGTTTTTGTTTTTTCTTCATTAATTTGCTTCCTTCAAGAAAAAAACTAAAAAATCCAAAAACATTTCAGTGTGCTTCTCTGACATTCTTTTCTTTTGTTGAGTCATTGTAAGGAGAAGACCATGATGAAAATGTTGAGTGGCTCTCATATGCATTATTGTTGATTTGACAAAGAGCCCATATTATTGTGTCTTCTCCTTTGAATAAAATGTTTGCAGATTCCAGCTTAGTCCATGTCACTCTTGCACTATTATTATTTCCATATCATTCGGTCGTGCAAATGAAAGGCAATAATGACGAAAAATTGATGAAGTGACTATGGCAAAGAAAAGCGGGTATAAACTCAACTTTTTTTTGTTTTTATAAATATGCTTAACTCAGTATCCATGATTCAACATATTACAATTAAACATGTTTATGATGAAAATTAGAGATTATAGTTGCTCATGTCATGCTTAAGTAGCTAGGAGTGGATAGTGATTTATCTTGGGTGTCAACATGCATTAAAATGATTATGATGAAGTATGATGATATGGTATCCTCCTCTGAATGTTTTGAGTGGCTTGACTTGGGACATGTTCACGCATGTAGTTAATTCAAAACCAACATAGCCTCCACGATATTTATGTTCATGGTGTTTATATCCTACTCATGCTAGTATTCAATGTTAATTATTCACAATGCATGATTATGACCATTTTCGCTCTATCTGATCTATCTATTTGCTAGCCTTTGCCTGTACTTATCGGGAATACTGCTTGTGCATCCAAATCCCTAAACCAAAGTTATTCTAGATTAGTCCACTATATCTACCTATAGGCGGTATTACTCTTCCGTTCCAAGTAAATTTGCATGTGCCACCTCTAAATATTCAAATGAACATCTATTTTGTGTGCCCATACCGCTCATGGAGCGACAAGGAGCGGTCAGTATCTTCCATGCTAAGCGGGTTATTCTCATGATGAGTGTTTATTCAGTTGTCCTTGCACGAGAGGGGCTGGTAATCGAGATGCCTAGTCCCATGATTAAAATTGCAAATAATAAAACAAACTCCCCTGAAAAGTTGTTGGTATGGAGGGCACCCAAGGATTCGGCTAGCCATGGCTTGTGTTTGTTGGTGGGAGTAAGCTTTACTTTACCACCTGCGAACCGCCGCTAATTTGTTTAGCATGGAAGATGTTGAAAATTCTGAGTCGTGACGTTGACAGGAAAGGCATACCTCCCAAAATTATATTTATCTCTGATTTAAGCTTCGAGATCGGCACCTATGTAAATCCTTGCTTCCCTCGGCGAAGGGCATATCTATTTACTTTTATGTTTTTTTTACTTTTATTGTTGAGTCACCACCTTCTCAAATAAGCACCAGTCCTGAGAGCACTATTGTCATTCTTATGCATTGTGTACAGTTAATATTGTCTCCATCATGAGTGTATCTCTTCTACCATAAATTACAATGTTTAGTCATTGCTTGAACTTTGGAATTGCTCTACATTTATGTTTTGCGATCTCAGAAAGGGCTCGCAAGATACCATGTTGTCATATTATATCATGATTGTTTTGACAAAGTGTTGGCATTTGAGATATTTTATTATTGCTCGCTAGTTGATTATGGCATTGATATGAGTGAATATAATTTCCAAGAGTTATCATTTGCTTGGTTAGTTATAATCTTTGCTGAAAACCTGGGTATTATTTAAGCATATATATAGATAAAAGAACAAAAGAGCTCGTAAAAGTTTTTATTTATCACTTTCAGTTTATCAACTGAATTGCTTGAGCACAAGCAATGAGTTAAGCTTGGGGGAGATGATACGCCTCCATTGTATCTACTTTTCCAAACACTTTTGCTCTTGTTTTGGACTCTAATTTGCATGATTTGAATGAAACTAACCCGGACTGATGCTATTTTCAGCAGAACTATCATGGTGTTGTTTTTTGTGCAGAAATAAAAGTTCTCGAAAGTGGATGAAACTTTTTAGAGATTTTTAATGGAATAAATTGAAAAAACTGGAGCAAAGACCCACTGGAGGGGGTCACCTGCTGCCCACGAGGCCCAGGGCGCGCAAACCCCCTAGGCGTGCCCTGGTGGCTCGTGGGGCCCATGAGGCTCCGCTGATCCTAATCTCAAGCCTATAAATTTCGTTTTCTCGGGAAAAAATAAAGAGAGGAAGTTTTGTCACGTTTGACGATACGGAGCCGCCACCACCTCCTGTTCTTCATCGGGAGGCCAGATCTAGAGTCCGTTCGGGGCTCCGGAGAGGGGTATTGTTCGTCATCATCATCAACCATCCTCCATCACCAATTTCATGATGCTCACCGTCGGGAGTGAGTAATTCCTTCGTAGGCTTGCTGGACGGTCATGGGTTGGATGATATTTATCATGTAATCGAGTTAGTTTTGTTAGGGCTTGATCCCTAGTATCCACTATGTTCTGAGATTGATGTTGCTATGATTTTGCTATGCTTAATGCTTGTCACTAGGGCTCGAGTGCCATGATTTCATATCTGAACCATTTATATTTTCATGAATATATTTGTGTTCTTGATCCTATCTTGCAAGTTATAGGCACCTATTACGTGTTATAGTCCGCATACCCCAAGGTGACAATAATTGGGATTCTTTCCGGTGATTACCGTAGTTCGAGGAGTTCATGTATTCACTATGTGTTAATGCTTTGTTCGGTTCTCTATTAAAAGGAGGCCTTAATATCCCTTAGTTTCCTTATGGATCCCACTGCCACGGGAGGGTAGGACAAAAGATGTCATGCAAGTTCTTATCGCAAGTGTGTATGACTATATACGGAATAGATTCCTACATTACATTGATGAATTGGAGCTAGTTCTGTATCGCCCTAGGTTATAACTGTTAAATGATGAATGCCATCCAACATAATTATCCATCAATGATCCAATGCCTATGAGATTTCCACATATTGATCTTTACTAAGTTACCACTGTTGCTGCTACTGTCACAATTGCACAAAACTACTGCTACTGCTGTTATCGTTACTTTTGCTATAGTTACTACTGCTATCAAACTATCTTATTACCGCTCTATTGATCACTTTGTTGCAGATATTTAGTCTACATGTGTGGTTGAATTGACAACTCAACTCTTAATACTTGCAAATATTATTTGACTCCCCTTGTGTGGAATCAATAAATTTGGGTTGAATACTCTATCCTCGAAAGTGTTGTGACCCCCTATACTTATGGGTTATCAGTAGACCACATACGAAATCAATGCGTACAACGATATATAACCTACATAGAAGAAGATGATTTTGTCAAATACAATATCATTTTTACATAGTCAAAGTGGCCCATAATAAGATAGATGCTCCAACCCATATTAGTATGCTAAGCCTATTTGCTAATGCATCAAGCGAGTGACCATATATATTAGCCATAATTGTAGGGATACAAATTAGACACTATTTAGACGACTGACCGTGTAAACATGCACAGTTGCAATAGAAGAAGGGGTGTTTGATTTTCTTGTGAGCACAAGAGCTACACCTCTATTTTGTTTACCGTCTTTCGGTACAATATTCGACCAAAAATTAATTAAGCTTGAATATAACATTATTCCAACCCAAGACTATATTTTGTATCTTAGAACACAATTTGAATCCTAAAGTCTTTTTTGATGTCTTGAACAATTTTCAAATTTCAAGAGCATTTTTTCGAATGTCTTGAACATTTTTTTTAATCTTGTAACATAATTTCAATTCCAAGAACAATTTTTTAATGCCAAGAATAACATTTTTTGTATCTTAGATCATTTTTGTTATCAATACAAGAATATTTTTGGAACTTTAGAACAGAATTTGAATACTATATCATTTTTTGAATGTATCAAATAACTTTTAAATTCCAAGAACATTTTTTTAATGTCTTGAACATGTTGTGAACCATATAAAATCATTTCAACTATAAGATTTTTTTTGAATTGCAAGACCATTTTTTTAATTCCAATAACATTTTTGTACTCCAAGAACAATTTTTGAATTCCAATAATATTATTTGAACCTTAGAACTTTTTTAAACCTCAATTTTTTGGATCCTATAGCTTTTTGAATTTATCGAATAATATTTAAACTCCAATAATATTTTAAAATGTCTTGAACATTTATCAAATCTTAGAACATAATTTCAGTTCTAAGAACAATTTTTGAATATGATGAACATATCTTGAACCTTAGAACATTTTTTGAACCTTAGAACATTTTTTTGAATCTCAGAAGAAAATTTGAATCGTAGAACCATTTTTGAAGGTCTTGATCAAATTTTAAATTCCAAGAACTTTTTTTGAATCAAGAACATTCTTTGAATCCTTGAAGATTTTTTGAATCCAAGAACATTTTTCAAATGCCTTGATAATTTTTTGAATCTTATAACATAATTTCAATTCCAAGAACAATTTCCGTATTTCGGGATTTTTTAATCCAAGATTTTTTTTGAATAAAAGAATAATTTTGAGTGCAAGAACATTTTTTTGGATCTTTATAAGAAAATTTGATTCCTAGAACATTTTTTGAATGTCTTGAACAATATTTGAATTCCAAAAACTTTCTTTGAAATATTTTTTCCGAAATTCTAAAAATGTTCAGAAGTTTAAAACTATAATTTTATCAGTACTAAGAAATAAATTATGATTCTTAATGTAATTCAAATGTTTTTGTAGGTTTACATAAGAATGAGAAGGAAATTTTATAATGCAAAAGATCGTGGAAAGAATTTTACACACGAGTACTAGTTCTAGTTCTGAGAAAATCAAGATGTGCTCTAGCCTATTTTTTCTACACATGAACTTATGTTTTACATTTTCGGTATAGTTCTTTGAGATAGATCAAATTCCATTTGTTTCGTGCTGTACATAATTGGAAAGTGAAATATGAACAATTATCTATTGAAATTAATCTTTCAACACTCTCTTCATTCTTTTTAAACATTTTGTTTCTTTTGTGCATTAGTTCATACATGAGAAACAACGAACGAAGAAAAACCCTGGTGAACCAGATAACATCGAACCAACAGGCCCGCCAAAAAAGCCAACCAATAGTGAAACAAAAATGAACAAAGAAAACCCCGAGACAAAATAGATACGACCCAACAAGCCCGCTAGTTGGATGCAGCATGCGAAATGATGCCATTTTTACAAAAAGAGGGTCACGTCGGGATTGGGAGAGCATAGGTGAGAGTGAGAGTGTTAGGTGGGCTACGCAAGGTTTTAGGGTTTAGGTTAGGTGGGCTTGGTTAAAGGTAGTTGGGTCCAGGTGACCGGGGCGCTGTGGCTCTCTTAGACGGCTGTTGCACCAAATTCTATTTAGCGCTGAGGTTATAGGCTATTTTGCCAACCAACGCACCCCATCTCAGCCCTGGGCCTGGCCCATTTACTTTTTCGTTCTTTTTGTTAACCTTCAAAAAATGGGTGTGTGACATGATTCGAACTCCACACCACATGGTTTACTTCAAACCGCAATGACCAACTCGGGGCACCTTGTCTGTTATGCTTATTTACTTCTTTTTCTTCTTCATTTTATTTTCCTTTCTAAAATTTGAGAACTTTTCCAAATTTGTGGAATTTTCTTAAATCCGTGAACTCTTTTCCGAATCCATTAATATTTTTTCAAGTGTGTGACTGTTTTTCAAATCCACAAACTCTTTTCAACTTTTACAAACTTATTTTCAAAACTCGTGAACCTTTTCAAACTCATGATTATTTTTTCAAAATCAATGAACTTTTTTCAATTCGTGATTTTTTAAATCTATGATTTTTTTCCAATTTTTAAAACCTTTTTAAGTGTCATGAACCTTTTCAAAAAGTTGAACTTTTGTGAAATGTGAACTTATTATCAAATTTCTTGATTTTTTTTTAAATTCACACACTTGACGCAGGAGCGAACGACACAGTGGGCTGACCCAACAGCTAGCGAAGCTTTTTTGCTTCTTCTTTTCATTTTTAGTCATTTCTGTTTCTTTTTTCTTTTCTTCATTTTTCTTCTTTTGTGTTTGTTCACTTTCTTTGGTTTGTTATTTATTTTTATTTTTATTTTCTCCTTTTTTTCAATATATTCAATTTTTGTTTGTTTTTCCATAAAATGTTCAGTTTTTGGAAAAATATTCTCAAAAATCGAAAAATGTTCTTGTTAAACAAAAAAATTCAAAACTTTTGAAATTCATAAAATGTACCAGATTTCAATTTTTTGTTCACGTTTTCAAAAAATGTTCGCACTTCCCAATTTGTTCGGGATTTTTAAATTCTGTTCTCCGTTTAAAAAATTATTCTTATTCAAAAAATGTTCGTGCTTTAAGAAATTATTTGCGCTTCCAAATTTGTTCTACGTTTCAACATTTGTTCTCAAGATTCAAAAAAATGTTCATGCGTTAAAAAATTGTTCATGCTTTCAAATTTGTTCAAAATTTGTTCTCAAGATTAAAAGAATGTTCATGCTTTAAAAATGTTCATGTTCAAATTTTGTTCTTTAAATCAAAAAAAATCATGATTTTAAATTTAGTTAAAACTAAAAAATATTTCAGAAATTTTCAAAATTTGGTCGTCTTTGTCAAGATTGTTCACAAGTATAATTAAAAAAAATTCAGAAATTTTCAAAATGTTCTGGTTTTCAATTTATTTTTCCCTATTTTAAAAAATGTTTGAGATTCCAAAAATCTTCTAATTTCTTTTCACAAATTTGAAAGTGTTTGCTTTTTTCTAAAATTGTTCGCAATTTTAAATAATGTTCTTGTTTTCAGCTTTGTTCCTTTTTTATCCCCAAAAAATGTTTGCATTTTCACACAATGTTCTAATTTCAAAATTTTGTTCACAAGTTATAAAATGGTTACATTATTAAAAATATTTACCTTTTCCAAACAGAAAGTAACATTTCTTTAAATTGCGGTCTTTTTCGCGGCTTATAGTTCATATATGCTGGGCTACCTTTTTTGACATGAAATCTCAGGAATTACGGTGGCTAGCTGCTTGTTTGCCTGGAGCAAGGTAGCTTGTTCGATCCCTCACTCACACTTTAGTTCATTGTAGTTTAGTGAACTGATATTTTTAGTTTTGTCGCTACTGTTAGTTTCTTTTAGGTTTGTGTTGCCAATTTAGCATAAGAACTAGCTAGTCCTATTTGCTAGCTCAGTGCATACATCAATAAGAAGACGCAGGTTTGATTCCCAGCGGCTGCAATCCTTTACGTGATTTTTTACCTCGCGCCTTCTTTACCTCGCGGACGTGGTGCTCCTTGCAACATGGGCCAGCCCAGGTGAGCTGATCCTGTGCGAAGTGCGACTCCTTGCCGCAACGAGCGGCGTATAGGAGCTCCAGGGTATAGGTGAGCGGCTAGGGAAAATCCTATTTGACGCTCTCTGCGTAAGCAGTCGACCGATCGCATACAGGGAGTGATCAGCAGGGCCGGCCCATCTCCCACTGTAGGCAGTTTCGGTTTTGGAAACTTTCTAGCAGTTTCCCAGCCGGTTTTCATTGGTTTTGGGAACCTTCTAGAAGGTTCCGTAAGTTGGTTTTCTATTTCCCTTCTTTCTTCTTTTTCTGTTTCCTTTCGTTTTTTTCCTGTTTCTTTTTTCTTTTTCACTCCTTTTTTTCTTTTTCTTTTTCACTCCTTTTTTTTCTTTTTCTTTTTCTCTTTTCCCCTTTTTCGTTTTATTTTTTCTCTTTTAAGTTTATTTTTAGTTTTTAAATGTTTGTATTTTCTGAAAAATGTTTGTAAATTTCAAAAAATGTTTCTATTCATCATAAATTGTTTATAAATATAAAAATGTTTTCACTTTCGAATTTTGTTTAGTAATTAAAAAAATGTTCCCTTTTCCAAAAAATGTTTGTGCTTTTTCAAAATTTATGCGGAACTTTGAAAAATGTTCCTGTTTTCAATTTTGGTTCAGAAATAAAAAAAATGTTCATGCTTTTACGAAAAATGTTCCTGTTTTCAAATTTTGTTCAGAAATTCAAAAATTGTTCGGGAATTTAAAAAATGTTCTTGCTATTCAAAAATTGTTTAGAAGTTCGAAAAATGTTCCTTCTTTAAAATTTGGTTCACAATTTATAAAAATTTTCGTCCTTTTACGAAAAATTTCCCCGTTTTCAAATTTTGTTTAGAAATTCAAAAAATGTACTTGCTATTCAAAATTTGTTTAGAAGTTCAAAAAATGTTGCTGTTTCAAAAAAAATTCAAAATTTAGTAAATTTTGGCAAATTTGAAAAATTGGTCGGAATTAAAAAAAGGCAGCTATACTTCCGGGCGCTACAGTACAAAAATGTTCGTATTTTGATTTTTTAAAAATGTTTCAGAATCTCGCGCTGATGTTAGTTCTTGAAAATTTCGGGCTGTGTACTAGACAACAACTGTCGTCATCTCCCGTGGCTAGCTACATGCGCTCACGAGCGGGAGGGCTGGAATGATCCCTAGCTAGCGCACTGCATTTTTTTGCGGGATTTTCAGTTTGCGCCGTTTGCTACCGCACCCGCAAATGGGCCGACCCAACATAGCGTCGTCTGTGCATTTGCTTGGATGTTCGACGCAAAACGCGTGGAATAGAGCTCCCCGCGGCTAGACCGCTCTCAACGCGAGTTGGATGGTACGGAGGGCCATACTGTGCCGGCCCAGCTCACGTAGGCTACAGTCATGTTTTTTCTTTCAGTTTTTCTTATTTTTGCTCTTGTTTATAATTTGAATTATTCTGAATAAATATATATTGCAAAAACACATTACGTAAACATTTGAAAACATGTTACACAAGCATAAAAAAATCGTATAGAGAAAATGTTACTCATGCATACAAAAAATGTACAGAAAAAATACAAATGTGTATGAAAAAATGATCATATATTGAAAAATGTTAGATGTGTATAGAAAAAATGTTGACCATGTACTAAAAAAATATTAATCTTGTATTTGAAATGTAAATCAAGCATTTGAAAAATTTCAAAATGAATAGAAAAATGTTAATTTCGTATTTGCAAATGTTAATAACGCATTTGACAAATGTTTAAAATGTGTATAGAAAAAATGTTCGTCATGTACATTTTTTTAAAACTGGTATCTGAAAGACATTAAACATGTATTATAAAAAATTATTAGATATATGCCAAACATGTACAATATGTATGGCAATAGTAGACATCATGTTTTTTAAAAATGCTAATCATGTATTTCAAAATGTTAAATGTGTATATAAAAAATGTTTCTGATCTATAAGAAAAATGTTGAATGTGTACTAAAAAAAGACACCGATTGTAAACGAGAAAGAAACAGACAAAACCAAAGGAAATGAAAGAAAAAAGTAGTGAAAACCAAGTAAAAAACTTTGAAAACCAAAGAAAACAAAGAAAAAGAGAATGGATAGAAAAGATAACCCTGTGAAAACAGAGAAAAGAAATGAAGAAAATAGTTGAAAAAACAAAAAGATTGGAAAATAGTAATAAACGTGGGAAACCAGTGAAAAAGAGCTCTTTTCCTTTAAGTAGTTCACAATTTCTATTCTACCACGAACCTGGCAGGGACGCATTGGCCAACAGTGAGGAGACCCTGGTTTGATCCCTAACTTTCTCCCTTTTCTCTATTTTCTCTTGTTTTAATGGTGCGCTAGTGGGCCGGCCCACTATTGTAGACACTTCACACAAGAGCTTCTTTGCTTCTCGCTGTAAGCAATATATAGCTCTTTCGCTGCTGATAATGAAGATCGGGAGAGCTTCTATTGGACGCTCGCGGTGCGTCCAATATGCGAGCTTTCACAGAACTATCACACAAAACAGGTCGCCCCATTCCCACGAGTCGAATGAAAAATGTCAGCAAAAAAAAATGCAAGCGAAGGAGTCGAACCCATGATTACACACTAGATAGTAGTGTTGGCAGCCACAGGAGCTAGAGACTGAGGATGGCTTAATTACAATGCTACCGTCAAAGTATTATGTACACTTGTAGATCCTTTTTGTTTTCAATTTTTCAACATTTATTTGAAGAAAATGTGAAAAACAAATCCCTAAATTGTTCGGAAATTGTTTGAAAATCATGAACAAATTTCGAAATTCGAATAAACTTTTTAACGTGAACAACTATTGAAAACATGAAAAAATGTTTTGAATTTCCAAATGATGGACAATTTTGAAATATACATTAAACATTTTTGTGATAATACATTGAAAAAATATTTAAATACACAATCAACATTTTTTTATATACATTGAACAATTTTAAAATACATGATGAAAATGTTTTAAAATATGTTGAACATTTTATTAATATAGGGTGGACATTCCGTAAACATATGATGAACATTTTTGTATGATACAGAAAAAAAAAGTTAAAAAATAATATCAAATTAAAAAATAGATAGAAACAGAAAAAGAAGAAAAGAGAAAAGAGAATAACCAGCAGAGCGACCGTTGGTCGACCCAAACTGGAGGATCGGGTGGGCAGGCTTGAGCAAAGCCACGTTATTTCGTCGCTTTCTAGAGTCATCTTGCGTTGGAATATCCTATTTGGCGCTGCAGGCGCCCGTTAATGTAATTTCTGCAAACGGGCGCCTGCAGCCACGTTTACTGGGCTCGGCCCATTTGTGAATTTATTTTCTGTTTTAAAAAATGCGCATGCTGATGGAATCGAACCCGCGGCCCCTTCGCTGCGAGGGTTACGCGCTAACCAACAGACCACCGTCCCGCTCGTGTAAAACATCTTCCCTTCCTTTTTTATTTTACTCTTCAGTTCGTTATGTTCCTTTATCCTTTTCTGCCATTTTTTATTGTTTTCTTTAATGCGCGATTGTTTCTCACATTTCGTGAACCTCTTTTTCTTAATTGATGAACTTTTTTCATTAGATTACTTTAAAAAATTGATGAACTTTGTTTTACAAATTATATGAACTTTGTTTTAAATTTGATGAATTTTTTTCAATTTTGATGAACTTTTTTTAATTTTGATGAACTTTTTCAAAATTGATGAATTTTTTTTCAAAATCGGCGGACTTTTTTTCAGTTTTGATGAACTCTTTTTCCAAATTCGATGAGCTATTTCTAAAAGCGATGACCTTTTTTCAAAATTGATGAACTTTTTTCATAATCGATGAACTCTTTTCAAAATCAATGAACTAATTTGAAATTTGATGAACTTTTTCTTCTAATCGATGAACTTTTGTTTCAAATTTGATGAACTTTCTTCAAAATTTATGAACTTATTTTCATTAAAAATATTGACTTTAAAATAATGAATAGTTCAAAAGTGCATAATAACTAGCGCGGCTCTTATGGTACTTAATGCGTTTGCGTTTGTAATAAATCAGTAGTCTTCCCGTAGTCTACTGGTTAGCTGAGCAATACTTCAATTTCGAGTCGTGGTTCTTACGTATTTTTTGTTGCGAGACGTTTACTGCTCTGTTTCGTTCTTTCGTCCGTGGGCCAGCCCACTAGTGTTGCCTGTAGGCGCCCATTCGGTTCCACGGCGCCTGCAGCGGGCAATTAGGAGCTCCCTCTTGCGTTGCTGCGTATCGCTCTTTATGTGGCGCCCCTATGTCTTGCATTAATCAAGATGGTGGGAACCCTCGCTGAAGGGTGGCGCCGGTTCAGCCGGCCCAGGCTCGCGGGAACAACAGCCTAATTTTTCATTTTTTTTATTTTGTTTGTACTTCCAAATATTTTTAATAAATATATACAAAAGTCAAACTACATAAAACATTTGAAAAATATTGCCTAAGCATTTGAAAAACGTTAAATGTGTATAATTTTTTTTATCACGTATACGAAAAATGTAGACAAAAATATATGTATGACAATTTGATGATTTGTTTTTAAAAGATTAATAAAACATTTGACAAATTGTTTGAAAATGGTAATCGAGCATTTAGAAAAGGTAAAATGTGTACAAAAAAATGCTAACCCTATATTAAAACATTGTGAAAACAATGCATGATGTACATAAAAATGTTATTCAATAATTTGAAAAACCTGTTGAACGATTACTTACAAAATGTTAATCATGCATTTGAGAAAATGATAAATGTGTATAAACAATGTTAACCACGTATAAAAGAAAGGATGGAATTTTTGTTATCATGTATATAAAATTATTAATCAAGAATTTGAAAAATAAAATGTAAACAAGTATTTGAAGAATGTTAATCAAGAATTTTAAAAAGGTTAACTCTGTTTCGATGAAATATTGACCATGTTTTAAAAAATGTCAATATTTAAAATGTTAATAGAGCATTTGAAAAAAATGATACATGTGCATATAAAAATGTTGACCATGTATTAGAAAATATGAATATTGTATTTGAAAAATGTTAATCAGACATTTGTAAAAATTTAGAAGTATATATAGGAAAATGTTGACCATGTATTAAAAAAATATTAAATCTGTATTGGAAAAAATTTAGACGTGTATTAGAAAAATGTTGTTGACATATACAAAAAATGTAGAATGAAAACCAAAAGAACAAAGAAAAAATATACAAAATAAACATAATAAAAACAGAAATTGAAAAATAAAATCGAAGAAACAAAATGCAAAAAAGAATGGAAAGTGGAGTAGAAACAAAGAAAAGAAACAACAGAAAAGGAAAGATGAAAAAACCTGGAAGAAACCAGTTCGAATCGCCTCAAGTAGGAGACGCCCCTACAACTTAGCATGAATGGGACTTGGACGATGTGGCTAGCAGCGCCCGTGAACTTCCCTGGACACCATGGATCAATCCTAGATTTTTCCCTTTCCTGTACTGTTTTTACCGTAGAACCTTCAACGAGACTTTCTACGGATTCGCTTAATGCTAGATCTAGTCGTTGCGTGGGTATAGAGACCAAACACGCCACACCACCCCGGTAACGCGCCTGTCCATTAGTCTGTTTTTTCTGGTTGTTCCTTTTGCCATTATTTCCCTTTTTCCACTTTATTTTTTTTTATTTTTTGCTCTTATTTAAAATTCTTGATATTGTCCAAATCGCGAACCTTTTCTCATATTCAAGATTTTCATTGGAACAAGCAAAACAACTTAAAACTCATAAACTTTTTTCTAAGAACGAGAAAATTTTAATATTTGTGAATGATTTACAAAGTCAGGATTTTTTAAATTCATGAACATTCTTTGTTATTTGTAAACATTATTCAAAATTTTCATTTTTGACACTCATGATTTTTCTTAAATGTGTATCTACTAAATGGTAGTGAACAATTTCTCAAACTCAAGAATATATCTCGAAATTGCAAATAGTCATGATCGCTTTAGAATGTCGAGAACATATTTTCAAATTTGGAAATATTTTTTGAATTCATGAACATTTTCTCATGTGTGAATTGTATTTTAGTTGGTGAACATTTATTCAATCACGAAAATTTGTTTAAGTTTGGGAAAGAATGGGAAATACCTGACATGTTTTGAATGATGGATATTTTTGAGATCATATTTTTTTGAATTGGCGAATATTTTTCTAATCATACACGTTTTTGCAATTAGTGAACATTTTTTCAAATTCCTGAAATTCTTTTAAAATCATACACATTTTTTCGAATTTGTTAGTAAATTTCAAATTTTCATGTTTTTTCGGAAATCCCAAACGTTTTTAAAAAGATGAAAAATAAAGAAGAAAATAAAAATTTAAAAGTAAGTAAATGGTACGGAAAAACTTATGTGTCGCATTTTGAAAGAGAACTTTGCTGAAAAATGGGCTATCAGAATTTTGAAAAAAGAAAAAGAAAACCGCCCTGTTCGCACACCCGGGTGTGCATTTGCTTATAAACACTAATTTCAAAATGTTGGTCATATGTTCTAAAGATGTTAATTGTGTGTATAGAAAATGTTTCTCATGCATAGGAAAAATGTATATAAAAAATATATAATGTGTATGAAAAATATTGATCACATATTTTTTTCAAAAACTTATTCAAGTATTTGGAAAAGAATGTTAGTCAAGTATTTGAAAAATATTACTCAATTATTTGAAAAATGTGAAATGTGTATAGAAAAAAATATTTGTCATA
>NC_041392.1:413671300-413673861 GCF_002162155.2 Triticum dicoccoides
ATGTATTTTAGAAAATGTTAATCAACCATTTAAAAATATTAATAAAGAATTTTAAAAAATGTTAATCAAGTATTTGAAAAATATGAAAGCATTTTAAAATGTTAAATGTGTATAAAAATGTGCGTCATGTATACGGAAAATTTATACAAAACAAAAACAATGTGTATGGAAAAATGTTGATCATATATGTTTGAAATGCTAAATGTTTATAAAGAAAATGTTTCTCAAGTGTATAAAAAATATAAATTGTGTATGAAAAATGTTGATAACGTATTTCAAAAATGTTAATCATGCATATTGGGAAAAACTGCTAATCCAGTATTTGCAAAATATTAATGAAGCATTTGAAAATGTTAATGTGTCTATAGAAAATGTTTGTATGGAAAATGAATGTTCATCATTAAACAATGTGAAATGTGTATAAAAAATGTTCCTGGGGTATAAAAAAATGTACATTGTGTATGAAAAATGTTTATTTCTGTTAAAAATATGTTCACCATGTATTGAAAAATGTTGACCATGTATTCGAAAAATGTTAATCTTGTATATGCAAAATGTATTTGATATATACCTTAAATGTGAAATGTGTACGAGAAATGTTATCCATAAATAATATTAGTTTTCAAAAAATGTAAATCATATATTTCAATATGTAGTGACCAGACCTCAAACAGTCTGATCTCTGTGCTCCGGTGTCATCCCTGGATCAGTAATGCTGACACCACACAGTACTCGGTGGATTTATAACAGAGTAGCAATCACACACTTATTACATTGAGTGTCTCAAAAGAGAACTTATTACAATAAATATGGCTTAAGGCCATCTAATAACGATAACAGCGGAAGGCTTGGAAGATAAGTGAGTCCATCAACTCCAACGGCATCACTGAGTATAGAACCATGACATAAAAACTCCTTAATCGTCGTCTGAAAAGTCTGCAACATTAACGTTGCAGTCCGAAACGGGTCAACACATGGAATATGGTGGCAATGTAACACATAGAGAATAATGGAATGAAACAGCTATACTATATGCATATTTGGCTGGTGGAAAGCTCTATGGTTACAGTTTTGCATAAAGCCAATTTTTTCCCTACAACAAAGGAATAAATTTTATTTACTATCATGGTGGTTGTTAAACATTGAGAATGGTTGATAGCATCCTCAATCCCAATTAAACATCATCATTATCAAAACCCAACAAAATTAATTTAGAGTAACATGTTGAGATTCACATGATAATCCAAGTACTAGATACTCAAGTTGTACATAACCGGGGACACGGCTAACCATGATTAGTTTGTTACACTCTGCAGAGGTTTGCGCACTTTTCCCCACAAGACTCGATCACCTCCGTTTGGTTTCTCGCACTACATGGTGTTTGAGAAGACGGATGACCGAGACATAGTCTTTCAGAAGCACTAGCACCTTACGATGGATAGACCGTTACACCTACTTTCCCCTACATCTGCTAGTCTACCCTCTAAGAATTCGCACGACTTAATCAACTATGCCAGAGCCTTGTGGCTGCACACGGAAGTTTCTAGTATGAAAAATCTCATGATCCCTTTGGGCCTGGGTGGCGGTCCATAAAGAAAAACAGGAAATCCTGGAATACCCAGGTATCTCAATCCACCCAGATGTGTGTTTAAGTTGCCACCTTAGATAAACCATTAATTAACAAACTCACATCTGTCATGGATATCACTCACCCAATCCACGTCTACTAGCATAGCATGGCATAATGGCAAACGTAGAAGTAACTCCCAAGGTTTGATAATAAAACAGGTAATAGGTACTACCTCAACTACTTCCCATCCCATAATTTAATTAGATCTTAATCATGCAATGTGTGAGGATTAATCTAATGCAATAAAACTAGGTAGTAGGAAAGATATGATCAAAGTGTTACTTGCCTTGCTGATGATCCGCGAAACCTAGAGATTCGAAGTAACAGGCGGCGCACTCCGGGTATTCTATCGCAGACAAACAAACAAGCATACAATAAGTATTCATCTAATGCACAGGTAAAATTCAAATAAGAGATCTAACCAGAAGGTTCAATTTAAGAACTCCGGTTGGCAAAAAGAATCAAATCAAACGAATCAACAAAAGTCAAACGACGAAAAAAAACAACTTCGTTCTACTAATCTGGATCTAAGGCAATTTTTACAGTAGCAAAAACTTGTTTAAGTTGGTTAAACGGATAGAGGGTTTCGAGACGAAACTACAGGCGCTTGAATCGCCTGATTCCGATAAACGAGACTAAAACGAAAATCGGATCAGAAATCGTGATCAAAAAAATCGCGGATTTAATCCGAGAAAAAGAAAAACGACGAACGTTCGCTAGAACGAATGAACGGACGAACGCTCGCTATTTAAATAAATCGGAAAAACTGATTTATTTTAAAAAAAAGAAACTAAAAAAACCGACGGAAAAACCAAACGGTTTTTTGAAAAAAAAACGGCGGCGCGAATTACGAGGTGACCTCGGGCGGCGAGTCGGCGAGGCGGCGGGCGGCGGCTCCAGCGACGGCACGCGGCGGCGTGCGGCGCTGGCG
>NC_041392.1:413674352-413697795 GCF_002162155.2 Triticum dicoccoides
GGCGGCGGCGGCGGGGCGGCGCGCTAGGGTTTCGGGGGCGCGGGCGGGCTGGCTTCGGCTGGGCTCCCCCCAGCTTATAAAGCCTACGCGGTCCGGAGTCCCGGTCGGACACGTCCCATAGGTCGGTGCGATTTTTTTTAAAATAATTACGCGCAAAAGAAAAATAAAAAGAAATACTAAACGGACTCTAAAAATCTCGAAATAAATTTTCCCGGGCTTCTAAAATCAAGCCGCACAAGGTGAACATTTATTTGGGGCCTAAATGCAATATTGAAAAACGCACATTTTTCCTAAATTCAAATAAAATAACGAAAAACTCTGAAACAAAATCTTATTTGATTTTATTATTAAATCCTCAATATTTCTTTATTTTGGGAAAGTCATTTTATTCCCTCTCTCATATTTTTGTAATAGAAATAATTGATGATAAAATAATTAAAACCAAATGATCCTATCTTCAAAATTTGAGAAAACTCAAATATGAAAATAACGAAATCCCCCAACTCTCTCCGTGGGTCCTTGAGTTGCGTAGATATTTTTAGGATCAAACCAAAAGCAAATAAATTATGATATGCAATGATGATCTAATGTATAACATTCCAAATTGAAAATTTGGGATGTTACAAACCTACCCCCCTTAAGATGAATCTGGCCCTCGAGATTCGGGTTGGCTAGAAAATAGGTGAGGGTGGTCCTTGATCAAATCTTCCTCTCGTTCCCAGGTGGCTTCATCCTCTGTGTGGTGGCTCCACTGAACCTTGCAAAACTTGATAACCTTGTTGCGGGTGACTCGGCTAGCAAACTCGAGAATCTTAATTGGTTTCTCCTCATAGGTCAAATCATTGTCCAACTGAATTGTTTCCAATGACATTGTGTCTCTCAAGGGTATGTCAGCCATCTCCGCGTAGCACTTCTTCAACTGAGATACGTGGAACACATCATGAACTCCTGACAATCCTTCGGGCAATTCCAACTTGTAGGCCACTTCTCCCATACGTTCCAATACTCGGTATGGTCCTACAAATCGTGGCGCTAACTTTCCCTTAACACCAAAACGCTTTGTTCCTCGAAGTGGGGATACTCGAAGATAAACTCGGTCTCCGACTTCGTAAACTGTCTCCTTGCGCTTAGAATCTGCATAGCTCTTCTGCCTGGACTGGGCTATCTTGAGCCTATCACGAATCAATTTCACCTTCTGTTCAGACTCTTTAATCAAATCAGGCCCAAACAACTGGCGGTCTCCAACTTCGTCCCACGACAACGGTGTCCTGCACCTCCTTCCGTACAAGGCTTCGAAAGGGGCCATTTTCAAACTGGTTTGGTAACTGTTGTTGTAAGAGAACTTTGCATATGGAAAATTCTCGTCCCAACTAGATCCGTAATCTAGCGCACAAGCTCTCAGCATGTCCTCCAAAATCTGATTGACTCTCTCGGTCTGTCCATCTGTACAGACATGAAAAGATGTGTTGAACTCTAGCCTGGTACCCAAGGTTTTGTGCAACTGCTTCCAGAACTTTGAGGTAAACTGGGTTCCTCTATCTAATACAATACTCCTCGGAACTCCATGCAGACATACGATCCTGGTCATGTATATCTTTGCCAACTTAGCACTGGTGTAAGTGGTCTTTACTAGGATGAAATGAGCTACCTTCGCCAACCGATCGACTACAACCCAAATCGAGTCATAGCCTGAACGAGTCCTGGGTAATCCCGTGATAAAATCCATGCCTAACTTATCCCACTTCCATTCGGGTATCGGCAATGGTTGTAACAATCCTGCTGGCTTCTGATGCTCCCTTTACTCTCTAACACACATCACAAACTGCTACATACTCCGCAATATCCTTCTTCATTCCGGTCCACCAGAAAATATCCTTCAAATCCAAATACATCTTGGTATTTCCTGGGTGAATCGAATACGGTGAATCGTGTGCCTCTTGCAGAATCAACTTCCTGATCTCCGGGTCATTGGGCACATAAACACGGTCTTCAAACCATAGGGTGTCGTGCTCATCCTCACGAAATCCTTTAGCCTTTCCTTCGCTCATTTTCTCCTTTATAGAGGCAATCTCCTTGTCAGTCTTCTGAGCTTCTCTGATTCTATCCATCAAAGTTGACTGAATCTCCAATGCTGCTACATAGCCTCTCGGAACTATTTCCAAACATAACTCTCGAAGATTTTCGGATAACTCCCTTGGTATTTCTCCCGTCATTAGAGTATTAACATTGCTCTTACGGCTCAATGTTTCAGCTACTACATTAGCCTTTCCGGGATGGTAATGCAATCTCATATCATAATCCTTGATGAGCTCCAACCATCTCCTTTGTCTAAGGTTTAACTCCTTTTGCATGAAAATGTATTTCAAACTCTTGTGATCCATGTACACCTCACAATGATTTCCAATGAGGAAATGTCTCCATGTTTTCAATGCATGCACTACGGCTGCTAATTCCAAATCATGCGTAGCATAATTCAACTCATGAGGTCTCAGTTGTCTTGAGGCATATGAAACAACTCTCCCTTCCTGCATAAGCACTGCTCCAAGTCCTCGACGTGAAGCGTCACAATACACCTCATAGTCCTTGGTCTGATCTGGCAAAATCAACACTGGTGAAGTAACCAAGCGTTTCTTCAACTCCTGGAAACTAGCCTCACATTCCTCAGTCCATTTGAACTTGGTATCCTTATTTAATAACTCCGTCATAGGCTTCGCAATCTTTGAGAAATTCTCAATGAATCTCCGGTAGTATCCTGCGAGTCCAAGGAAACTCTGTATCTCTCCAACCGTGGTTGGTGCTTCCCACTTGTTCACGGTATCAACTTTAGTGGGATCTACTGCTATTCCTTCTCCGGATATAACGTGTCCGAGAAATCCTACTTCCTTCAACCAAAACTCACATTTGCTGAACTTGGCATACAACTGATGTTCTCTGAGCTTACCAAGTACCAAACGCAAATGTTCCTTATGCTCCTTTCATTTTTCGAGTAAACAAGGATATCATCAATGAACACCACGACGAACTTATCCAAGAACTCCACAAACACTTTGTTCATCATGTTCATAAAATAGGCAGGTGCGTTAGTCAGACCAAATGACATAACGGTATACTCGTACAGCCCATACCTGGTGGTAAAAGCTGTCTTAGGAATATCTTGTTCTCAAATCTTCAACTGGTGGTTATCCTGATTGCAGATCGATCTTGGAAAATACCTTAGCTCCTTGCAATCGATCAAACAGATCATTGATCATTGGTAGTGGGTACTTTTTCTTAATCGTTACTTCATTCAATCCTCGATAATCAACAACCATCCTTAACGATCCATCCTTCTTCTCCACTAGAAGTACTGGCGATCCCCAAGGTGAAGAACTTGGGCGAATATATCCCTTATCCAGTAACTCTTTAATTTGCTTCTTAATTTCCACCAAATCCTTTGCAGGAATCCTGTATGGTCTCTTTGATATTGGCCCTGTGCCTGACAATAGCTCAATCAAAAACTCAATATCTCTATCCGGAGGCATGCCTGGTAACTCCTCTGGAAATACTTCAGGGAAATCCCTTACCACTGGTACATTCCTCCTGCACAACTCCTGTTAAACAATTTACTTGAGTCCCTTTTGGCACATGCCGGGATACATACTTGATCCTTCTCCCTTCTGGGTGGTAAGAAAAATTGTCTTACTGGTGCAATCGATGTTTCCTCCGTACATTGACAGTCAATCCATACCCAGAATTACATCCAATCCTTGTGATTCCGAAATGATTAAATCCGAGGGAAACACATGCCTACCTATACTCAATGGCACTTGAAAACATCCTTGACTAGCCATATACTCCGCTCCTGGTGAGCTTACTAGCATAGGTGTTCTAAGAACCTTAGTGGGCAGGTTATACTTATCCACAAATCCCCTTGATAGGTATGAATGCGATGCACCAGTATCAAAAAGAACGAGTGCAGTAAATGACTTAACCAAAAACATACCGATTACGGCATCCGGCTGCTCTTCAACCTCCTCCATGTTAACGTGGTTCACCTGTCCCCTATTGAAAGGGTTTGGCTTCTTCCCAGAACTTCCATTGCCATTCTGGCCTTCAGGACATTCATTGGCATAATGTCTGGTCTTCTGGCACTTAAAGCAAGTGACTTGGCTCAGGTCCTTCTTGGCTGGGGTTGATGGGTTGGTGCGATTCTGGCCATTGCTTCCTCCATTCCCATTACCATTCTTGGTGCCATTGTGATTGTGCGAGCTACCTCCTCCATGGGTATGCTGAAAATGTCCTCCCGGTCTAGGGGTGAAACGTGGCTTCTACTGAGCTCCTGAATTGTACTTTCCTTGTCCATACTTTCTCTTGCGGTTCTCAATTTGCTGCTGCTTGCCTTCAATCATAAGAGCACGGTCTACCAACTCCTGGTAGTTGTTGAAGATTGCTACCATCAACTGCATGCTCAACTCATCATTCAATCCTTCCAGAAACTTCTCCTGCTTAGCTGCATCCGTAGCAACGTCATCTGGGGCATAACGTGCTAATTTACTAAAGTCCTCCACATACTGGCCAACTATCCGTCCTCCTTGGCGCAAGTTGCGAAACTCACGCTTCTTCATGGCCATAGCTCCTGCTGAAACATGGGCAGTACGAAAGGCTTGCTGAAACTGGTCCCATGTGATAGTGTCGACAGGGAAAGTGGCTGTGAAATTCTCCCACCATGATGCTGCGGGTCCTTCAAGCTGATGTGCGGCAAACTTCACCTTCTCCGCATCTATGCATCCTGCTGTGGTCAACTCTCTAGCTGTCTTGCGGAGCCAATCATATACTACTATCGGCTCGGTGCTACTGGAAAACACCAGCGGATTCAGCCTAAGAAAACGGGCTAAGTGATCAACAGGTGGTGGTGGTGGTGGGTTGTTTTTGTTGTTCCCCTGATTCTGATTCTAGACTAGCAACTGCATCAATGTGTTCTGCTGCTGGATCAACTGGGTGAGCTCCGGTGGAAATGTAAATCCGGGGTCACATCTCGGAGGCATCTGAGGGTTTAGAAAATATGAGATGTAGGAATAGAGGGGGTCTAAAGAGAAAACACTACCCATATGCACATGAGGAAAAAGCAAACAATTCACTTCATTCAATCAAACAAGGGCATACAATCGATCTAACTATCGCAAAAGTGCTCGGACTACTATATTTACATGGTGGACTACTACTACTGATGAGGTGGTCTACTAGAAATATTCCTCGGTTGCAGACTCCATGATATCTGCTCCGGCTTCATCAACATAGTCATCATCGCTATCATCTGGGTCCGAGTCGGTGTCGTCGATGATGATGTAGTCTTCCGGGCGAATCTCCTTGGGTTCTTCGTCTTCATCTACTGGTGTAGGGTCTCCCATAAATATTGCTAGCTTCATTATTAGGTCGGCATTCTTATCCACTAGTACTTCAATTTCCTCTTCATAATCTCCACGTGTAGCCTTGAGTTCTTCCTCCAGTTCCTTGATTCCTGTCCTTGCCTTCTTTAGGTCTATCATGTCGGCGCACATCTGGTTCTCCTGTCGTCGAATGTGCTGGTTTAACTCCTGGATAAAAGCTGCAATTGATCTATCCTTTCTGGTGCTGATCATCTCCCAGTGCTCATCTCTGCACCCACAAATCTGGTAGATAGTATCCTTGAGATAATTGCGGTAGACTTCTCCAATGCGTCCCATGGCGATGTGAGCTGCCATGCTCTTTCCTAGACTCCAAGTTGGGGCATCAAATGAAAACTCTACGGGCTCAATGACTGGCATGAATGTCCTTCCTAGAATTTGAACTTGAATCATCCAGCGCTCTTCTTCAGGTAAAGTGGCATTGTAGGTTCCGGTGAAGCTTGGTACTCCTATGTTCAGGTATCTCGTGACTTCCTTCAAGTGACGTCCAAAGGGTGTATCTTCATCCGGTTGCGTGAACTTGTTCCTTGCATCCGCCATCCTAAAGAGTAGAAAAGATGAGAAGTCAGAAAGAGAAGAGAGTGAATAGTGTTCTAGGTCTTTAGCTTAGTGGTCGTGTCCTACTGTTAGCGTGTGCTCTGATACCATCTCTGTAGCGACCAGACCTCAAACAGCCTGATCTCTATCCTCCGGTGTCATCCCTGGATCAGTAATGCTGACACCACACAGTACTCGGAGGATTTATAACAGAGTAGCAATCACACACTTATTACATCGAGTGTCTCAAAAGAGAACTTATTACAATAAATATGGCGTAAGGCCATCTAATAACGATAACAGCGGAAGGCTTGGAAGATAAGTGAGTCCATCAACTCCAACGACATCACTGAGTATAGAACCACGACCTAAAAACTCCTTAATCGTCGTCTGAAAAGTCTGCAACATTAACGTTGCAGCCCGAAACGGGCCAGCACATGGAATATGCTGTCAATGTAACACATAGGGAGTAATGGAATGAAACAGCTATACTATATGCATATTTGGCTGGTGGAAAGCTCTATGGTTACAGTTTTGCGTAAAGCCAATTTTTCCCTACAACAAAGGAATAAATTTTATTTACTATCATGGTGGTTGTT
Source organism: Triticum dicoccoides (assembly GCF_002162155.2). Classification (NCBI taxonomy): domain Eukaryota; kingdom Viridiplantae; phylum Streptophyta; class Magnoliopsida; order Poales; family Poaceae; genus Triticum; species Triticum dicoccoides. The sequence goes on from NC_041392.1 coordinate 413,680,912, forward strand.
AAACATTGAGAATGGTTGACAGCATCCTCAATCCCAATTAAACATCATCATTATCAAAACCCAACAAAATTAATTTAGAGTAACATGTTGAGATTCACATGATAATCCAAGTACTAGATACTCAAGTTGTCCATAACCGAGGACACGGCTAACCATGATTAGTTTGTTACACTCTGCAGAGGTTTGCGCACTTTTCCCCACAAGACTCGATCACCTCCGTTTGGTTTCTCGCACTACATGGTGTTTGAAAAGACGGATGACCGAGACATAGTCTTTCAGAAGCACTAGCACCTTACGATGGATAGACCGTTACACCTACTTTCCCCTACATCTGCTAGTCTACCCTCTAAGAGTTCGCACGACTTAATCAACTATGCCAGAGCCCATAATGGCTTGTGGCTGCACACGGAAGTTTCTAGTATGAAAAATCTCATGATCCCTTTGGGCCTGGGTGGCGGTCCATAAAGAAAAACAGGAAATCCTGGAATACCCAGGTACCTCAATCCACCCAGATGTGTGTTTAAGTTGCCACCTTAGATAAACCATTAATTAATAAACTCACATCTGTCATGGATATCACTCACCCAATCCACGTCTACTAGCATAGCATGGCATAATGGCAAACGTAGAAATAACTCCCAAGGTTTGATAATAAAACAGGTAATAGGTACTACCTCAACTACTTCCCATCCCACAATTTAATTAGATCCTAATCATGCAATGTGTGAGGATTGATCTAATGCAATAAAACTGGGTAGTAGGAAAGATATGATCAAAGTGTTACTTGCCTTGCTGATGATCCGCGAAACCTAGAGATTCGAAGTAACAGGCGGCGCACTCTGGGTATTCTATCGCAGACAAACAAACAAGCATACAATAAGTATTCATCTAATGCACAGGTAAAATTCAAATAAGAGATCTAACCAGAAGGTTCAACTTAAGAACTCCGGTTGGCAAAAAGAATCAAATCAAACGAATCAACGAAAGTCAAACAACGAAAGAAAACAACTTCGTTCTACTAATCTGGATCTAAGGCAATTTTTACAGTAGCAAAAACTTGTTTAAGTTGGTTAAATGGATAGAAGGTTTCGAGACGAAACTCCAGTCGCTTGAATCGCCTGATTCCAATAAACGAGCGAAAAGTTATACTAAAACGAAAATCGGATCAGAAATCGCGATCAAAAAAATCGCGGATTTAATCCGAGAAAAAGAAAAACGACGAACGTTCGCTAGAACGAACGAACGAACGAACGCTCGCTATTTAAATAAATCGGAAAAACCGATCTATTTTAAAAAACGAAACTAAAAAAAACTGACGGAAAAACCGAACTGTATTTTGAAAAAAACGGCGGCGCGGATTACGAGGCGACCTCGGGCGGCGGGTTGGCGAGGCGGCGGGCGGCGGCTCCGGCGACGGCAGGCGGCGGCGCGGCGGCGGCGTGCAGCGTTGGCGGCGGCGGCGGGCGGCGCGCTAGGGTTTCAGGGGCGCGGGCGGGCTGGCTTCGCCTGGGCTCCCCCCCGGCTTATAAAGCCTACGCGGGCCGGAGTCCCGGTCGGACACGGCCCGTAGGTCGGTGCGATTTTTTTTAAATAATTACGTGCATAAGAAAAATAAAAAGAAATACTAAACGGACTCCAAAAATCCCGAAATAAATTTTCCCGGGCTTCTAAAATCAAGCCGCATAAGGTGAACATTTATTTGGGGCCTAAATACAATTTTGAAAAACACACATTTTCCTAAATTCAAATAACATAACGAAAAACTCCGAAACAAAATCTTATTTGATTTTATTATTAAATCCTCAATATTTCTTTATTTTGGGAAAGTCATTTTATTCCCTCTCTCATATTTTTCTAATAGAAATAATTGATGATAAAATAATTAAAACCAAATGATCCTATCTTCAAAATTTGAGAAAACTCAAATATGAAAATAACGAAATCCCCCAACTCTCTCCGTGGGTCCTTGAGTTGCGTAGAAATTTCTAGGATCAAACCAAAAGCAAATAAATTATGATATGCAATGATGATCTAATGTATAACCTTCCAAATTGAAAATTTGGGATGTTACACAATATTGGTACACCTGTATATAAAATATGATTCTAATGTGTACACAAAATGTAGAATGTGTACTGAAAAATGATCACATGTGATGAAAAAACAAAGAAACCAAAAAAAGGACAAAACAAACAAACAAACAAACCCAATAATAATATGGAAAACAAAAGAAAATAAAAACAAAAAAACCAATGCAAAAGTATGGAAGCAATGAAAACCGAGAAAAGAAGGAAAAGCGAAGAAAAATGATGAAAACTATGAAAGAAACAAGGATAACTGAAGAAAGATACAAAAAATAGGAAAGAATCAAAAAAAACCAATGAAAACAAAGAGAGAACAAAAGAAAAACAAAAGAAGAATGAAAAGAAAGAAAACTGAAAAAACCAAAAATAAAATGAAGAATACAAGTGAAAACATAAATGGAAAACAAAACAAAAACCAAAGAAACACGTGAAGAAACAAAAAAAGAAAAAGGGAAAACTGAACGAATAAAACCAAAGAAAAATGAAAACAAACCGAATGAAGAAAAAAAAACCTGAAAAATTTATGTAAAACAATGCAACACAGTCAGTATGTGGGTGGCCGAGAACTGTAGCGGCCCGAGGAAGCTTCAAGCGAGGCCACAACCAAAATCACTATTTAAGGAGTACTCTTTGTTCGCCTAAAAAAAGAAGCACTCTTTGCAAAGGTTATTCCTATCTTCCTAGGTTGCGATAAGTGGCGCACTTGTATATGTGCCACTTGTCGCAACCTGGGACTTTTCCCTTTTTTCGTATATTAGTTATTCAAAAATATTTTCTCTCCTAAACCGTGCGTCGAAATCTTGAACCGGTTTCACTGTTTGATTCCTTGCGTCGATATTTTTAAAATTAGATCACATGTTGATAGGTTTCGATGAACTTTTTTTCACGAAGTAACCATAGAAAAAGAAGTAATCAGGAGCACCTTTTTTTCTTTCCGAAGAGGCACAACCGTGCCTCTCGCAGAAATCATTTTCTAGGAGGCGCAACCGTGCCTCTCGCAGAAGCAAATATGTACCTCCACAGAAGTGAATGTACGCCGCTCGCAGAAGGAAAACAAGTTTTTTAGGCATGACTCTGCCTCTCATAGAACCAAATTCGTGCCTCCACGAGAAGTAAATATGTGCCTCTCATAGAAGGAAAATAAGAAAACACATTTTTTTTCTTTTCTAAGAGGCACGACTGTGCCGCTTGCAGAAGCAAATCCGTGTCTCCACAAGAGGTAAATCTGTGCCTCTCGCGAAAATAAATCTGCTCCACGAGATGTAAATATGTGCCTCTCTCGAAAGGTAAAAACATATTTTTCTTGCTCACGACGGTGCCCCTCCCTGAAACAAATCCGTGCCAACACGAAAAGTAAACCTATGCCTCTCACGAAAAAAGGTTTTTTCTTTTTTCGAGAGACACCACTAGGTCTGTTGTAGGGTGGAACCCTAATTGATGATCTTTTCACAGAGATACATGACTAGGTGTGATGTAGGGTGGAACCCTAATTGATGATATTTTCACAGAGAGACACGACTAGGTGCGTTGTAGGGTGGAATCCTAATTGATGATCTTTTCACACTTAGAGGGATAAAAGGAAGAACAACAAGAACAACACGAGGAATCTCTCAACAAAACCCAAATCACACATGCACTAGAATAGCATACATGAGATCCACAAGTATAACATGAACAATCAAGGGAAAATAGCACAAAGGTAAGGTTCTTCTCAAATGCAAAGGAGATGAGGTCTTGATGATCTAGAGAGATCCTTCTCCCTTAGGAGGTCTTGATAATCATATGATGGGGATCCTTCTCCCTTGAGAGGTCTTGATCCCCAAGATGGAGGTACAATGAGCAAAGCTGTAACGCCCCGGACACGCCCCCGATGGTCGTTACTCCTGGCGGGATCTAGACTGGCCCCACAGATCAATACTAGTCTTTTCTGCACACTTTGTCCTCACTCGTGCACAACCGGGAGCAACTTCCCGGTCGGTCACCCATCCTGAAACTACTCCAAGCTGAGCACACTTAACTTTGGAGTTCTGTCCGAATGGGCTCCCGAAAAAGAAGGAATTCCTTATTGATATGAGTAGTCTATCATCCCTAATAAGCCAAGCTATCACATACACCCCACTCAGAGGAACCGACGTCCTTGTCGGGCCACAAGAACGTTCCCTCTTGGCACATACGTCTATGCATCCAGTCCGGTACATGTGCCATGCAGTGTGCCACGACGGGTCACAAACGTCATGAACAACATGACCACGCACATGTCCGCAAACATCCGTGTAACCGCGAGGGTCGGCTCTGATACCAACTTGGAACGGCCTAGACACACCCGCCGGTGGTCGTTACTCCTGGCGGGATCTAGACTGGCCCCACAGATCAATACTAGTCTTTTCTACACACTTTGTCCTCACTCGTGCGCACCCTGGAGCAACTTCCCGGTTGGTCACCCATCCTGAAACTACTCCAAGCTGAGCATGCTTAACTTTGAAGTTCTGTCCGAATGGGCTCACGGAAAAGAAGGAATTCCTTATTGATATGAGTAGTCCATCATCCCTAATAAGCCAGGCTATCACATAACACTCTGGTTAAAATTCTAAGCTTTTTCTCAATGTTATCCATTCCATCTGCCCCAAGTTGCCTTTGTTTTCCCGCCCTCCCACCCTTTCTTTTCTTCAAGGATTCAGATTTCTTAATCGTGTATCCTTTTATTGATGGGGAGTCTCTCCATTCTTTTCCGTCAATGTTCTTACCCGGTGATTCTCATGAAGATGCTAAGGAAGCTTCAAGCTCTTTATTCTTCATTCTTTTCTTCTCCGGTGGATTCAATTCAAGCTTTATCAATCATATCCTTTTCTCATTTCAAATGTGTTATCATGCCGGTGCACCTCTTAATCATCCACTTCTCGCTATTCAATTGTTCCGGAGTGTTCAAGATATCTCGAAGATTCGTGTTTCCACTCTGCATTTGTTCAAGCTCTTTCGAGGATGTTATCTCATTCAAGCCATTTAATTCAATCGGTGCAATCTCTCTTTTAAATTGTTCAACGGTGTATCTTTTGAGTGGGCCCTAACCCACAGGGCTTTTTCCAGGATCTTACCTAACTCTTCTATTTCCGTAGCTACTCTCAAATTCTTCTCCAAGTTTGACGTAAGAATGAGTTATGATCACTCAAATGCCTTCTCCAGGATCTTTCACATTCTTTTCATCATTGGTTCAACCTTTCTAATTTCCATTCCCGAGTGCCTCAACAATTCAAGGTGGTGTTTCTCATCATCATTATCAACATTTGAAGACCGGAGAAGAGTTTTTCCTCCAAATCTTATCCGTTTCTCTCAAAGATGCGAAGTTCGAACTTGCTGCCATCCTCTCATAATTGTTTTTGATTGTGAGAATTCTTTTCACCCATCCGGAGCAATTCAGGAGTATTTTCAGTTTGATTCTCCGGAGCCCGTCATCTCAGAATTATTCATTCCAGCTTTCAACTCTTGTTCTCAAATCCTACCGGTGCATCATCCAAATATTCTCTAATCAAGCATCTTCGTTCATTTGCTAATTCTTCCCGGTGGTTCTCTATCTTTTCCTTGATCGTTTTTTAGTTCTTACGGTGGTTCATTCAATATTTCTTTTCCTTCGTTATCATATTAATTCATTCGTTGTTTTCCAAACCCCACCGGGGGATCCATCAAGACCTTCCCAAGTTTGTGCCATATCTATCTTAATCCGTTCTACGAGAATAAGTAGTATGCCAAATCCGTTGCTTGTCATTGATCTAAATTGGTGAAGGATAAGCATAATGTAATTCTTATTCTTGTTTCATCGAGTGAATTCAATTCCTTATTCCGGAGGTTCATCAAATTCTCGGTTTCAATTGTTTCATCTTTTCTTTTCTGGAGTTCCAAGTTTTCCTTGGTTATCTCATCAAGAAGCTCCACCTAATCATTGCAAGGTTTCACCTTGTGTTTTCAACTTCTCTTCCTTTCTATCATCCTTTTATTACCGGAGTTCTTCATGGAGGCTCAACATGGTGGCTCATCAAGGATTCTTTTCATTCTTCAATTGTTCTTCAAGATCTCTCTAGAAGTCATGACCTGCCAAGCTATACTCTAAAATAAACATGGTGTTTAACACATGTCTTGTTTTGAGGAGTTCAACCATTATCCATCTTGCATTTCTAAGTGCAGTTCTTCCTATCTTATCTTTTGAGGTGGTGTTATGTCATTCTTGACTTTGAGTTCGTGTTTCATGATTCACATGTTGTCAAGAATGAGATATTTTAAATCCACCAATCTCTTCATTGGAATTATCTTGGGTTATATTTCACCTAAAGCTTTCCCTAGGGATTGTTTCTATTTATGGTTCTCATAAAGGACCCAAGTTCTTCATTTATCCTACCGGTGAAATAAGTATCTCGTCTCCTTGTTCATATCAATCCAATCTATTGTTTTTTGTTAGTGGCGGAATTTCACCTCAAGATTTTGAGATGTTTTGCATAAGCCCACAACAAGCTTACTCTTTTCGTTTTTGGTTTTCCAACAACTCCGTTCGACCCTTCTCCTAAAGATGCCCTTTCAAGCTCATTTGACATAGACGATGTTGTTTCTCCCTTCGTTCTTTTGATTCTATTCTTACATTTGTTCCGGAGGCATTGTGATGTTGCTCTCTTCGACCCATCATCTTGTTTTGTCAAGTTCATGTTCAATTCCTTCCATTTACAGTCAGAGTGTTGTCCAAATTATATCATTCTTTTCCTTCTCTATCTTGTTTAACCAGAGTGTCGTGTATGTCATTCCTCGTCTAACCGGAGTCTCATCCAAGTGCTTTCATTTTGCCAAGTTCATATTCTATGCCTTCTTTTCCAACCAAAGTGTTGTCGTAATTGATCTATATCGTTCCTTGTACATCTCGTTTCAACCGGAGTGCTTGCATGTACTTCTTATCCATTGCAACTTTTTTCTTATGTCTTTCAACCTACAAGGTTCCCATAATGTTCCTTGTTCCTTTTTTCTAACGGGGTGTTTTCAACTTTGTTCATCTTTGGTGTATTCTTTTTTCAATTTGTTCAACCTCGCAAGGTTCTTTGGTTTCAATCATTTGTCCAAGAAGTAGCTTAGTTTTACCTCTTCTCTTCCTCTTCCGTTTCCCTCCGGTGGCATCCCTAGATCTCGGCACGAGATCCTCTTGTAGTGTGGAGTGTTGTAACGCCCCAAATCCGATGCGCCAGGTGTCCTCCAGTTATTCGCTGTTGTTGCCATGTCGTTTGCTTGCGTGTCGCATCTTTGCCATGTCATCATGTGCATTGCAGCATCATGTTTTCAAAATTTGCATTCGTCTGGGTTCCCCAGTTCTCCCCATTGTCCGTTCTGAGCCCAGATACACTCGCACGCGCCTGCGGCATGTCCGAAATATTATTTTATTAGTGGCCGGAAATGGTCTAGGAATGGGATGAAAGTTGGCGTGCGGTCTTGTTATAGTGTAGGTGTCAAGTTTCGTCACATTCGGAGCTCGTTTGATAGCCCAACCGTTAAACATATAGCGGCACTATAGCCGGTCATACTTCAGACGTTTTCGGTCTCCGGAAACTGCTGTCGGGCCTCTCTCTCTTTTCTCTCCTCTCAGCCCAAGGCATTCTGCACAGCCCACAAGTTCCAACCGACCCCTCGCGTGAGCGTCCGAAACTTCCCCAGACCCGACCCGGGCAGTCGTTACCGTTGGGTCCGGATCATCCCCAAACACATATAAAATATCTTTGTTTTATTTATTTGACTCCCCAACCTATATTTTTCTCGACCGTCCGATTTAAAATCGGAGGAACCAAATACCCCTAAACCTAGCCACACTTGCTATATATAGTCCACCCTTAGTCTTTTTGGACAAACCCTAAAATCTAGGGACTTGTCCCGTCGAGCCGCCGCCACCCGCCGCATCTTCATCGGGATCCCCATCACCCCAATCCAGCGCCTCCACTATTTTCCCCCGATCCCTCTGCCTCCACTCGCTGCCTCCACCGCACATCCATCCAGCCGACCGTCCCCGCAATAGAGCAAGCCATGGCCACTCCTACATCGCCTCGCGCACGAGCGCCCAAGCCCCTCGATCCAGCCGTCCAGGAGGCCGCCGCCGTGGACACCAGGCACCATCTCCCCGATGCCTCCTCCTACCCATGTCGTTTCCCTCTGGATCCCTCTCTCTTTCACTCAGTTTCCTCCCTCTCCCTCTCACTCTGGTTCACAGGAACGTCGCCATGGCCGCCGCGTCGACTTTGTCACCACCGAAGCCCCGGCGATGACCAGCACCCGACGCCGGCAAGCAACAGAAGCAACTCCCGCATCTCCGACTCCCGAGCACCTCCACCGTTGCTGTTTTAGGACCCGCCATGGAAAACCCCGTCGACCTCGCTGGCAGGAGCTCCAGCTCCACCACCAGGACCGGCCTTGTCCCACTCATCTCCGTCCCTCTCTCTTTCTTCCTCTGATTTCCTTTCTCACCTGATGTCTCTCTTCTCCATGAAACTCACAGGAACTCCATGGCCGTCCCTAAGCCCCACCCATGGACAGCGGCTGCCGGAGCTCATCTTCCCCATCACCGCGCATGCCCGCCGTCGGCGAGAGTCCCAAGCCACCAACGCCCTGAACGGAATCCATCCAGGATCTCACCGCCGTCCGCTCCTTCCTTAAGCCTCCTCACCAACGCCGTACCCTGCCATCATCGTCTGTCCGGCGAGCCACCCGAGCCCCAGGTCGTCCCTCTCCTTCGCCCCGCTGCTCCCCCGCCTCAACTCCGGCCGGACCAGCTCGGTTCCCTGCTGCCTCGCCAAGTCCATGGAGCCGCCTTCCCATGCTCCTTCACCTCGCCTTGTCGTTCGAGGGCCGGCACCACCGCCGGCGACCACAAGGCAGGAGACCGCCATGGACGGCCGCCCAAGTCCGCCTTCCCGTGCCATGTCGCCGCCCTGCGCCTCAAGTTTCCCCTGTCGGAGCCCCGCGCATCGCCCTATTCCTTCTCCTGGAACGAGACGACGAACAACAGTAGGGGAGCGCTCGCGTTGACTGCAGGGTGGCTCGCGTGGGTCCTAGCTCCAGCAACCGCGCTGCATTGCTCTGTTTATGTCGAGCGAGTTGGAGAATGCTCGTGCTGCTTCTGTCGTGCGCCAGGTGGGCCACCGACCGGCCTCCAGCCCAGCTGCCTCATCCATCGACCTAGGCCTCAGCCCATGGGTGAGCAGCCCCCTCCAGCTCCTCTCCTTACACATTCAGGCCAGCCAGATTCGGCCCACATACATGTTTTTAGATCTGCGATATTGCTAATTAATCCGGAGACTGCAGTTTTACAGAAAAACCCTCTAACTTCATGCATATAATAACTCATGAACTATGCATCATTTGTAAAAAACTTTATATATGTAAAATGCTTATATTTTCATCTAATTTCATAAGATGTTGCTTTCATGCATGTTAAAAATGTTTAAAATGTTGTTTGTGTTTATTTTGCTTAATTGCCATGCTAAAATGCTTTACTTCATAACTAAATAATCGTAGCTCCAAATTTAATAATCTTTATATGTAAATGGGGTAGAAAAATGCCTAGTTTAACATGGTGCACTCATCTTGCATGTTTAATAACTATAAAATATAGTTTAGGGCAGAACAGTACCAAATCTAAAATATGCACATGAGGATTTCTCCGGACTTGTTGCTTGTTGCTCCGGCCTCATTTAAACTTGTCTAGTTAGATAGTTTCTTTATGTTTCACCCCTTGTTGTGTTTAATAACATTTAATATTGTTGGGTACATAAACGAGAGAGAACTAAATAAGTCATGTGGTGTTTCGTCAATATGCAACTCGTTGCATATTGAGCTCCACTTAACTTGTAGTTTTGTTTGTGCACTTTGCCATGCCATGCCTCATTAAACCAGACATGCATCATCCTTGGTTGTGCATCATGCAATGTTTATGCTTGTGTGTTTACTATGTTGCTTGCTTCTTTCTGGGTTGCTTCTCTCGTTAGCTTCGGTTTCGTTCCGGAGTTGTGAGGATCCGTTCGACTACGTCCGTTTGTCTTCTTCATGGACTCGTTCTTCTTCCTTGTGGGATCTCAGGCAAGATGACCATACCCTCGAAATAACTTCTATCTTTGCTTGCAGTTGTTCGTTCTACCGATATGTCACGCTACCTACCATTTGTTTATCATGCCTCCCATGTTGCCATGTCAAGCCTCTAACCCACCTTCCTAGCAAACCGTTGTTTGGCTATGTTGCCGCTTTTGCTTAGCCCCTCTTATAGTGTTGCTAGTTGCAGGTGAAGTTGAAGCTGGTTCCATGTTGGAACATGGATATTTTGGGATATCACAATATATCTTATTTAACTAATGCATCTATATACTTGGTAAAGGGTGGAAGGCTCGGCCTTATGCCTGGTGTTTTGTTCCACTCTTGCCGCCCTAGTTTCCGTCATACCGGTGTTATGTTCCTTGATTTTGCGTTCCTTACGCGGTTGGGTGTTATGGGAACCCCTTGACAGTTCCTTTTGAATAAAACTCCTCCAGAAAGGCTCAACCTTGGTTTTACATTTTCCTAACAACCTATACCTTGCCCTTGGGAGTAATTAACCCGAGGGTCATCTTTATTTTAAGCCCCCGGGCCAGTGCTTCTCTAAGTGTTGGTCCGAACTAGAGCCCCTTGCAGAGCCACCTCGGGGAAACTTGAGGGCTGGTTTTAGTTGTACGGATTGCTCATCCGGTGTTGCCCTGAGAACGAGATATGTGCAGCTCCTATCGGGATTGTCGGCACATCGAGCGGCTTTGCTGGTCTTGTTTTACCATTGTTGAAATGTCTTGTAACCATGATTCCGAGACTGATCAGGTCTTCCCGGGAGAAGGAATATCCTTCGTTGACCATGAGAGCTTGTGATGGGCTATGTTGGGACACCCTTGCAGGGTATAAACTTTCGAGAGTCGTGCCCGCGGTTATGCGGCATATGGGAATTTGTTAATGTCTGGTTGTAGAGAACTTGACACTTGACTTAATGAAAATGCACCAACCACATGTGTAGCCGTGATGGTCTCTTTTCAGCGGAGTCCAGGAAGTGAACACGGTCTTGTGTTATGCTTGAACGTAAGTAGATTCAGGATCACTTCTTGATCACTTCTAGCTTCTCGACCATTGCGTTGCTTCTCTTCTCGCTCTTATTTTCATATGTTAGCCACCATATATGCTTAGTGCTTGCTGTAGCTCCACCTCATTACCTTACCCTACCCATAAGCTTAAATAGTCTTGATCTCGCGGGTGTGAGATTGCTGAGTCCTCGTGACTCAAGGATACTTCCAAACAGTTGCAGGTGCCGATGATACCAGTGCAGGTGATGCAACCGAGCTCAAGTGGGAGCTCGATGAAGATCTTGGTTGTTGTTATGTGTCTTTTCTGGTTGATCAGTAGTGGTGCCCAGTTGGGACGATTGGGGATCTAGCATTTGGGGTTGTCTTCTTTTATTTTGGTTCCGTAGTCGGACCTTGATTGTACTCTGGATGATGTATGTTTAACTTGGTATTTGTGTGAAGTGGCGATTGTAAGCCAACTCTTTATCCCTCTCTTATTCAGTACATGGGATTGTGTGAAGATTACCCGTCTTGCAACAAATCTACCATGCGGCTATGCCTCTAAGTCGTGCCCCGACACGTGGGAGATATAGCCGCATTGTGGGTGTTACAAAAGCTCTCTCTAGTAATCTCAAATACTTTGCTAACCCTAATTCGGAGCTAGGAGATGAGTACTTATAGTCCAATGGGTAAGTTAGGGATACATGGGTCAAGGCCCCTTTCTCTGCACATAGACAGGTCGGTTATACCGGTCACCCAGACGGTTGTACCACTAGGAGTGGTTGTACTACTTTCCTGGAGGCGTGTACTGAAGTGGAGACCGGTAGTACCGGTAGGAGGACCGGTTGTACTAGTCGAGCTGCGGCTGTAGGAACAAGTGTGTGTGTGTGTGGGGGGGTACCGGCCTTAAACCGCTTGAAAATGGTAGGTTTGCTAGGTGGAGCAGCAGTGAACCGGTAGTAGACCAGTTGTACTGGTATTTTTGGGCTGAGCAAAAATCCTCTCCATGTTCTTAGGGTCCCTCAAGCTCCTTTCCTTCTCCATGACTGATTCCTAGGTACCTAAGCACAAAAAGTTTCTCCATTTGAGATAGTAGCCATGTCTCAAGTGGGTCGAAGGGAAGTTCAACAAGGAAAGAGTTAACCTCGGTTCCAATAGCTCTTTCATGGGATCTTATCATTGGTCCAGTTGGTGCTTGACGAAACACTGTGGTGTCCATGGGGATGACTGAAGGATGCTTTGCATTATCTCCCACCCCCCTTGGGAAAGATCCGGTCTCGGATCAATAACTTTATCGCCATGGAAGGGAGATAGGTCCTTGACGTTGAAGATGTCACTCACGTTGTACTTATTGTGTGGGATGTCGATCTTGTAGGCGTTGTCATTGTACCATGCTAGCACCTTCAATGGCCCATCAACACGAGGTAGAAGCTTGGACTTGTGCTCGGTGGGGAAACGGTCTTTGCAAAGGTGTAACCACACAAGATCTCCGGTGTTGAACACCATGGGGTGCTTATTGATGTTTAGCTTGGTGGTGAGGCGATGTACTTGGCGGTCAATCATGTGCCTTGTATCTTCATGCATCTTCTTGAGGTAACTTTCCCTTGCGCCCGCGTCCATGTCTGTTCGTTCTTGTAGTGGTAGCGGGAGGATGTCTAATGGCGACAATGGGTTGAAGCCGTAGACGACCTCGAAGGGGGACTTGCCGGTTGTAGAGTGTCGTGCTTGATTGTAGGCGTACTCGGCGATGGGTAGCATTCATCCCACTCACTGATGTTTTTCTTGATCAACACACGGAGGAGCGTAGATAGTGTCCGTTTGGTGACTTTCGTTTGGCCGTCAATTTGTGGGTGATATGCCAAAGAGAACAGTAGTTGATTCCAAGCTTGGCGCATAATGTCTTCCAAAAGTAGCTTAGGAACTTGACGCCGTGGTCTGACACGATCTTCTTGGGCACTCCATACAACCTAAAGATTTCCCTACGAAAAATATTTTTAACATGTGAAGCATAGTCTATCTTGTTGCATGGGATAAAATGTGCCATCTTAGAGAAATGGTCCACAACAACAAATACGGAATATTTGCCATTTTGTGTTCTAGGCAACACAAGCACAAAATACATACTAATGTCTTCCCATGGGTGATACGGAATAGGAAGTGGCATATGTCTACAATGAGATTGAGCTTCTGACTTAGCTTTCTGACATGTAGAGCATCGGTTGGTGTAGCGTGCAACATCACGAAATATCTTTGCCCAACAGTAGTTGGTGGAGAGCGTCGCAAAGGTCTTGTTGCGTCCGAAGTGTCCCATAAGTCCTCCGCCGTGAGCCTCTTGCAAAAGCAAAAAACAAAGAGAAGACTCGGGAACACAAAGTTTGTTAGCCCGCATAAGATAGCCATCCTTGAGATAATATCGCTCCCAATAAGTGTTAGCTTGACATTTGGCATAAGGAATCAAAAATGAAGGATCATGCACATACAAATCTTTAACGTGCCCAAAGCCAATAACATTCAATTCAAGTTGGTAACCAACATGCACTTGTGGGAAAAAGCATACACTACTACATTTTCTTTATCCTTAATGTACTTAATGACATAAGGAAAAGACTTAATGAATTCACTCCATTTGGCATGCCTTTTATTCAACTTGCACTGGTGCAACGAGCTGCTATACAAATGGGTTTTAACCCATTTCCATGACAGCATTTTAAACCATCGCTTAGTGAGTGTGTGTGATAGGGGGGTCCTCCCGACACGACCCAAAAACCGTCGGCTATAGGGAGCCATGATGCAGACGCATTGCCAAATGTAATCATATGCGATGTAGCAACATATCGCACACACCACATTCTGGTACGCATGTGGGGTTGGTGATCAAACGTTTCTAACGACGCTGTGAAACCAAATGGTGTTTCATAACCGTTTGGGAAGCAGTATCTAAGGCACATGGGCCAACTTATGAACTTTGTGCGATATGTGACCCATCACACACGAGTTTTCTGCGGAACTCATCTGCCATGCATGACACTATCGCACATGTTAGGCGAACAATTACCGTGTGCAATAATGTGCTATCAGAAATGGTTCAAGAGCCCCTTCGCATACATACAAGTGCCACAGATCATTTGTGATTTTTGGTGTATCACTGAAGTTTGCGGTATGAGTGACGTGTGCTTTCCGTTTGGGATCCCACATGTTTCCTGTAAAATTTATAGGAGGGATTGTATTTTACATTGGGCATGGTTTACTATAAGCTCTCGTGTGTGATAATGTGGTATCACAAACGGTTCGGGAGCCCCTACGCACACGTAGAAGTGCTGCAAATTGTCTACAATCTGCTGTGTATCACTGACAGTTCTACTACGATTGACGTATGCTTTCCAATGTGGATCGCACACACTCATTTAGTTGAACCGTGTGCGCATCAATGACCATTTTAAAGCAAAAACATACCATTTGAATTGGCATGCAAAAAGCAAATTCGCCACAATATGCAATTGAACAAATAGTGTCCACAGGAAGAACATTCATCAGATTCCACAACAATTGCAATTGAACAAATGGTAGCTAAATCCAACGATTTGTCGACATATATATGCATTACATAATTAATCATAGTGTACGAAATACGAAGACCTCATCACATGGAAAACAATGGATCCATGCGTATATGTTTAGCGGCTAACTCTTACTCGGTGTTTTAGGAGAAGGCATGCTAAAGTCTTCATTATCACCAGTGGGGTTGATGTAGTGATTCAGGAAGAAGTTGCTGATAAATCTCCGAACCATCAGCAATTCACCAGCAAGGAGTGGTTCAGGGGTCCTCGGTTCAAAGATGAGTTGCAGTATTTTTAAGATCAGAATGTGCCATATGAGTGGAGTAGAAGATATTAATTAAGATAGACTTACTGGGACTAGTTCATGAGCATCTTCACAACTATCAACAGATTTGCAGATGGAGATCATGTGTCTGCAAACATAATATCCACAAAGGTTGGCCCCTGCTTGTTGCCGAGGACACTGAATTTTATTGTACATAATTATTCATGTATTTGCCCTATTAGGAACAACCTAACCAATGTCAGATGTATTTTTTCTTTGGACAAAAATAGAAAGAGGTTTAGAAGCTTGAACATTTGACTAGCATAAGAAAAGGTATTTGCAAACTATTGGATATATTTTCCAAAAATGGCGGATTTCGGTGTGTTACGGAGAAACGATCTCCTACTTTAGAGGTAGTTCCCTCTTGAACATGTTCTTGGTTTAGTTTTCTACAATGCGACCACACTGCAAATGAAGATGAATTTTCACAACATCAATTCTTGAACCAGATATGAGTGCAAATTAATTTCAACACCATAGAATACAATACCTATCCATGAATTGTTGAAGATGCGTCAGATCCTGAGGCTTTATTGACTCTTTGAGAGAATCAATGTAGTAAACTATGTTCTTATTTGGAACAATGAATACCAAGATCCAGTAATTGCTACATATTAAGAAAACCATGAACTTACGAGTTATGTCGAAATCTGAAAGACAATCAGTGTATGCGTGGTTGTTTATTTGACTTACGCCCACGATATGGCCAGAGAAATGATTTTGCATGGGATGTGTTTTTGAAGATACGAGCGACCGTGTTAATGGCCCACTCCCGTTCATCCTTACCATGTAATGTTGTGCCATTTGCTAATGCCTATCTATGAAATACACACTCTCCCTTTTTCTTCTCTGCATGGTCAATCCCCTGAGAGGAATAAAATGCAGTTAGTTGTTTATCATTTACAACCTTGTATGGAGAAGTTGATCAGAGTTTGTTAAGTACTTAAAAAATCAGGCATCTAACAAGAGTGACATCGAGCACGTTCAAGTTGAAGAAGGGATGTAAGTCCTTGAAATCCACACTGATGGAACTAGGATCGTGTCAGAAATGATCTCTGTTGTAGTAGACTAGCTGAACATGATGAACTACTGACATTAGATCCATGCAATATTTATGTAATGCGCGGCAACTGCAACTACACTCATCAAAGTATTGGCCAACAAGAAATGGCTGGCCATGGACGTAACTATGTGCTTCAAGTACGTCTCCTTTATTTTGAGCAAGTGCCAATTCTACTTGTGCATCATCCATGCCGTCAGAAATAATATTACTCTTGGATTCGAATAACTTCTTGTTAATTTGATTCTGGGTGATGAGTGCCTTAAGTAAGAGGAAACCATTCTCATTCCTCTTCGATCTCGCGGGTCGCCTCCTCACGGGTGCAGCCTTTTTGCTCGCTTCCTTCCTAGTACTTGAAGTAGTTCTGGTCCACGGTCTGGATGGCTGAAACGGGCTCCTGAGTAGGCAGTAAAGCCGCGACGGACTGTTTAGCAGACGGTTTAGCTATGCCGAAGTGCCGAGCTGGCGATGCTGCTATGACGGACTGCTGGGCTATAGGAGCAGAGGCATCGGACTGCTGACCAGGCATTGAAGCAATGTCGGGTTTCTGCGCAGGTGGTGACAACTTGTCGGTGTGCTGTGGAGGTTGTGCCAACGCGTTGGTTTGCTGAGCAGGCAGTCCTGATGCATTGGTATGCTGATCACGTGGATGCAGACTGATGGACTGATGAGCAGTCAATTCTGGACCTATAGACTGCTTAGCAGGCGGTTCCAAAGCATCAGACTGCTTAGCAGTCTGTTCCACCAGGTTGTTCTGATGAGCATGTGGTGG
>NC_041392.1:413698056-413701509 GCF_002162155.2 Triticum dicoccoides
GTGGTGCGTCTTCAGCAGTTGTAGGCCTTGCCACTGGCTGTTCTGGGGCAGACGATGACATCGCCTATACAGCAGAAAGTCAAGCGGGCTGATCACAGGTTGATGCATCACTCGTCGGATTACGAGTATTAGGTTCCTTGGGGGAAGCACGCGAGAGCTGCCGTGGCAAGGAGAGCATCATCGGTTGAAGGGCGACAATGGTTGCTCTTGGCAGGGCTTCAAGGATCTCATCCATGAAGTCTCCTTTTGTGGCCACTGGGTTTGATGTAATAGTGTTTCTCCTAAGGGTCTCTGCTCATCAAAGTCCCCTAGGACATTCTTCTAGGCAAATTCATTGAATCCATGCTTTACTTCAGTCACGTAGCACTTCACACCGCCCGGCTTCAATGGCACATTGTCCAACAAGAGGCCCTCTTCCAAGAAGGGTGGGAAAACCCAGGTTGTTGCACATTTTAACGTACCTTCATAATGTCTAAGCACGCCCCTCAGTCTGTCTTTCATTCTAGTTAGATCAGATATAGCATCATCATGCAGCTACAGTCTCAGTGTCGCTGGGGTCAGCTGATGCACATCTACTCTTGTGCGGTGTTGTCGCGCAATAACCAGCATCATCCATGCCCACCTCCCCTCCCATATGTTGGCTACCTGTTAGTGTTAGAGTCTTCCGCATCATCATTGACTCCTCAATTTCCTTTCGAAGCCCCGGGTACATGTCCCTCCTCAACCTTTCATACGATTCATTCTACTTCATTTCACTCCTTGCTTTTTTCATGTTGAGCCTCTCTTCTTTGCTGAGTTTGAAAGCCCTCTTGTGCGGGACATTGACACCTATACCCCTTACACGGCCAGGGACTCTTTTGTTTCCAGACTATCAGACAGAATGTCACATGGCCCTGAGTTCTTGTAGAACCTTCCAGGGATCTTGTAAGCCTTTAACATCATGCTATAAAGTTCTTCATCACGCGATTTTTCAATGTAATAAGTTCCGTCGTCACGCCTCCTTGCACGTGCCTACAAGTAGTCTCTAGCGTGTTTGCCCCTGATATCACTAAAGGTCAGTTTCCCACTCGCAGCTATGGCTTCTTTGTCCCCCTGGTCCCATATCGGTTTCATATCGTAGTATCCTGCCACACCCATACGGTGGGGGAGTGTGTTCATCTTCTGAAGTCTGATTGCTTGGCACTCTTCTCAGTAAACTCTGTAGTTACCCTGACCCTTTTGAATTCTGCCCAGTCTGCCTTTGTAATTTGGGGGTATGCGGGGATTGGGTCCTTACCTTCAGTCAAGTACTTCTTGTACAACACGTGCTTCTCGTTTCTCCAAGCATCCCTGGCCGTCTTCAGTGCAGCGTGTTCCACCTGCATTCTCCACTGCTCTGGAATGTTGAAGTGATCCATGATCTCCCGGACTATCCTTTGTCATGTTTCTGTGTCAGCCTTCCGAAACCATGGCAGATTAATGTTGAGCCTTGCCCTGCCAACAAATCCACACACACTCCTGAACCTCATGTGTGCTTTATCTAGTTTAGTTGGAGCCCAAGACTTTAAATCGATGTCGGTCACTTCATATACACCTTTAGGCTGGTGTGTGGGCTTCCTTGGAGCATTCCTCCATGTCCTGACCGGAAGGGTAATTGCTACAGCTCTCCCCATTACAGATTACTTGATCCCTGACCATCTGCTAGAGACCTAGGGTTGTCAGGCTCAGGTGAAGATACATCGCCGGAAGCATGAGTGATATCGTTGCTACTCAGCATCAACAGAGAACACATGCGAAACTCAGGAAAGAAGGATAAGCATAAGGCTAACAACTTGGTAGCAAGCTGTGTAAACATGTCATGCAATAATTTTGAAAATGTACAGTTAATTTGTTAACTTTGTGTGACTCGGGCGCCCATGATTTGTAAATCAACAATAACTAATTGGAACAAATATAGCTTATATGTACTAGTTAGGAAGGTAGATAATAAACATATATATGCTCTCCATTATTTTATAGCCAATTTGGGAACATACTAAATGAAATAGGATGAGGGATTGCGAGGAAATATGCCTCGCCGCAATGGAGAACAGTAACTAAAAGGTTTTTTGTGTAGACCCGGCAGGACCACATGAGAGGCGAGGGTTACAGGATCGATATGCTCAAGGGCGGCTGGTGAGCAAACGAAGATGGTGAGGCACGTACATTCACGTGTTGGGAACAACCGTGGAGGTAGGGTTGACGCCGAAAAGTGGGCACACGGCCGGGTTGAGCACGCCGCCACCGAAGAGGGTTCTGGTGTGGATCTTGGGGAGGGGAGTTGGCGATGGAGATTGGGTGGACTATTGAGTGAAATGGGGGCCGGCGGTGGGGGGATGTTTGCGGCTTTAGTGAAAAAGGTGAAAAAAGATCCTCGGTCGCCGCGCGGAAAGGCCTATGCAAACAGTTGCCTCTAAGCGACCATGTGCACAAACAACATAATTTCATTTGAAATGAAGATGTGAGTTCATCGTTATGCCTCGAATTTTTTTCCATGGTAAGCAATCACCATTATACCACAGATTTGATTTTCTGACGCATTTCAGGTATCGTTTGCTATATTGAAGCCATTTTTGGCATTTACCATGCATTTTGGCATATAAATCAAATCCTAGCCGCAATTGCATGTGCTGATGAAAGGGATGGGGATTGTCATTCGATCTGGGAGCATCCAATGGTGCAGACGTACGATTTGTGGGGTTTGGATTCTGGCCAATCAGAATGCACGACTCACAACACGCGCGCGGTAGGGGGCACATCTTCCATGGTTTGGTTGGCATGCGGCTTTCGTGAATGAACCGTATGCTATTTGAAAACATTTACATCAACTAACAACATATTCTTATTTGAATGAAGACGTGAGTTTATCGTTTGGCCTCTAATTTTTTCCACGGCAAGCAATCACCATTGTACCCTAGGTTTGATTTCCTGGTGCATTTCATGTCTCGTTTGCTATATTTGAATCATATTTTGCATTTACCATGCATTTAGTGCATATACATACATACATACATACATGCATGCATATATATATAGGACTATTTTGTTACAAAGCCCTTATAGAGGCCCGATCCATTTTGCACAAACTGGTGTTGTGGCACAAAACAGAGAAAAAGCCCACCCACTTTCCAACTTTTTCTCGAACCTCATATCCATGTCCCCTGCTCCCACACGCCACCGGCCGCCGCTCTCCTCCTCCCACGTGTCGCCGGACCCTGCTCCCATGCGCCGCCAGCCGCCGCGTCCCTGTTCACTCGCCGCCGGCTCCCCTTGGTTCCACGCACCACCAGCCCCTGCCTCCATGCTTCCATAAGCCACCGACCGCCACCTCAGCTCCAGGCGACGCCCACCCCCTCCCACCACCCCCGGCTCCTAGCACCGCCCGCACCCACCTCCCTTCGGCTCCCGGCGCCACCGAGCGTCCAACCTCCCTAT
>NC_041392.1:413702278-413719817 GCF_002162155.2 Triticum dicoccoides
TCCCTATATTCGGCGATGCCTCGCGTGTACCTCCTCCCGTCTCCCGACGCCGCCCTCCCACATCATCCCCCGATCCTGAAGCCGCCCCATGCCATCCTCACCTTGCTCATCCCCGTTGCTGGTTGCAGTGTTGTTGCGACTGTATCCCTTCTCCAGCGACGCGTGAGCAACACACGAGTCTGTCGTAAATGCACTTAGAGTGCCGCCGCCCCATACGCTTGTGCCCGTTCCGTGCCGACCCCCATGACCTCGACTGTGATAATGCCAGATCTCGTGGCTCCCCTCTGCTGCTGAAGATGAAGGGTGTCAACGCCAGCAGTCCTACTTCTCCATGACGACAAGGATGACGTTGTCGTGTGTGCTCGGCTGTGGCGTGCATGCTGTCCTTTCTTTCTGCTTCCGAGACGGTGAGGTGCTCCAGCAGGCGTCTGCCAATGGGATACCCAGGACAGCCCCCATCTTCCACCTACCCTACTCCTCTCTGCCCGGAAGAATTGATGATAACCCGCCGGAGGAGCAACACTGCCGGAGATCGAAGTAAAACAAGGACGGCTACAGTGCTGCACCGTGCAGTTCGCCCGCTCCTATCCAAGTTCCCGCCATGCATTTTGTGTGTGTAGAATTTCGTCTAATCTAGTTCGAATTTGGTCCACTTGCGTAAATCTGGTAGTTCAAGACAAGTACGTTCGGATGCTAGAAATTAGGTCCTTTGTGAATATTGCTTGTTTCAGAAAGAAATAGACTTTGTAATTGCATGACATGGTGTACTGAAAACCATAAACATGGTGTACTGAACAAAACATACACATTCTATCTATTTAGCCGTGAATAATACTTAAGAACGTTTGATATGCACAACAACTATTGAGTCTTTGATCCAGGAATACACACACCAATTGCCACTATAGATAGATAGATGGACACCTCTTACCTGATGTATTAATTCAAAGCTCCAATTCCAATGTAAACTGCTGCTGCTGCTTAACACACAAAAAGCCACTTATTTGGATTGAGGAATATACTACTTATTGTCATGATTTACTAAAGCCAAGATCCACTGCAGCATTCGAAGCCCTTCAGTTCACTTCTATATCTCCCGATAAGTTTAGTGTGTGTAATGAAAGAAACGAAAATATAATAGTTCAGTTCACTTCAACTGGTTGATATTGGATTCTATTGGTTGATTGCAAAATACTTTGCTATTTGCCCATCGTTGTGGCCTTGCTCCCTAACCAACGCCGCCGGCCAATGATGTGGCCTTGCCCCTGATCATCACCACGGCCCCTCCTCGTGCCGTCACATCGTGCACTCACCCCACTGTGTGTGGCATCCTCCCGGTGAAGCGCCCGCACCGGCAACAAGCGCCATGCTGCAGGCCAATCTTCCGGCGTCGCCCTCCGCCACCTCAGTGCACAGGTCGTCCACCTCCACCATCCCAAGATGCTCACCACCGCCACGAGAGCCTGTTCAACTACGTGCGACACCAAGAGGCTAAATCCCATGGAGCTGATGACCGATCTGCGGCGTCGACAAGTATTTAAGTGCAAGTTCAGAACTGAAACAATGCCGATGTTGAATTCAAAACTTGGTGTGGTAGGTGTACTGCTCAGAAGTGGTGTTTGAACCCATTTTGAAGAGTGACATCCATAGATGTTTTTGTATACATAAAAAACCAAAAATTTCAGTTCACCTTTGTGTGTGCCTTCAGATCATCTTACATGTCAAGCACCAAACCGACACCCCTGGTAGCCAACGCGACTTGTGTTGCTGGTGCTAGTGTGGATGTGTACCAAGTTCAACTACTAGTATATGCTGAGTACATGTATGTTGTCATGAACGACCAAGTTCGGGGATGCCTCTGTCCCTAAGGCAAGTCGGGGTACTATAAGCAGTTCTTTGTAATAGTCCTATTTACTACTACTTATTAGCATTTTTAACTCTCTTGATTTCTTAATAATAGGGTAGTTCAATTTTGCTAATTCCTACAGTTCTCTAGTTAGAAAACTAGTGGTTCATTTTTCTAATTCTTGTGGTCTACAAAATTATTTAACCACCATCGTTGGCCGTTCTCCTTCGACATCTCCTAAAGTTCAGCATTCTTCATCTCATCCTTGTATTTCTACGCATGTTCAATTGCTGCTCGCTTAAGAGTTCAGAAACAAAGATTTTGAATAGTGATCACTAAATATTTTCTTGATCACTAAACATGACCAATTTTAGCATGTTACCTAAAATATTTTAGCATGTTTTCTATTCTCATCCACAAGTTCACACACTACCATCTCGGATGTCCAAACATTTGTTTCCCTGATGTTCATATATTATTGTCTAGGAATAAATGCTGCAACTTCGAGAGAAAAGTTCATGTTGATTACTCCCGTCTAGTGTAAAAGTTCGCCAACATACAATCTATAAGTTCAAATATCCAACACATTAGTTTAGTCATTGGTAGTAACTACTCCAGTCTTCTTCTTGATGTACCTATGGTGTCTAGTTTTTGTTTCTTTCGGTTCAATTTCTAAATTTCATCCAGTTCAATTCGTATGGTAGCTCCAATTTAGTCCACGTGGTTAATTGTTGGCTGGTGTTTGTGTAGGGTACCGCGACATTGAGTAGGCGCGAAGTGTATCACTCCAGCACGCCATGTTGTGCATGACAATGTCTTTTCCACTGCAATGGAAGCTGCAGATTTGCTCGGCTCTACTTGCCTTGCTAGTGTTTGCTTTAATGCCTCAGTGGTGCACCGTGCATCTTTTGCTCTCTGAACACAAAATTAAAAAAAGTGTTTCCTGTCCAAAAACGTCCAAAAAATGAGTGGTTGTATAAAAATAGTCTATGAATCACTGTACTGATGATAGAACTAGTCTGCATGGTCTAGAAACTTTGGATTTCAGTTGCGTTGTTGATCGAATATGAGCTCCTATCAGCCGGTAGTCCAATGATTGCGGCTTGAACTACGTCGGTATTCCCCCAAAGAGGAAGGGATGATGCAGCACAACTACGATAGGTATTTCCCTCACTGATGACACCAAGGTTATTGAACCAGTAGGAGAACCACGCAACACCACGTAAATAGCTCATGCACACAAACAACAAATACTTGCAACCCTACGTAAGAGAGGGGTTGTCAATCCCTCATGGTAAAAAGATAGGTAAAATTGTAGTACATTGGATAAATAGATCTCACGGGAACGCAAGATAAAATAAATAAATAAAAATTACAACAAGGTATTTTTGGGGTTTTTGGATTAACAGATCTGAAAATAAAAAAAATAAGAATAGACCCCGAAGGAAAATATAATAAAGAAGAGACTCGCGGGCCGTAGGTTTCACTAGTGGCTTCTCTCGAGAAAAATAGCAACGTTGGGTAAACAAATTACTGTTGGGCAATTGATAGAACTTAAAATAATCATGACGATATCCAGGCAATGGTCATTATATAGGCATCACGTCCAAGATTAGTAGACCAACTCCTGGCTGCATCTACTACTATTACTCCACACATCAACCGCTATCCAGCATGCACCTAGTGTATTAAGTTCATGGAGAAATGGAGTAATGCAATAAGAATGATGACATGATGTAGACAAGATCTATTTATGTAGAAATAGACCCCATCTTGTTATCCTTAATAGCAATGATACATATGTGTCCGTTCCCCTTTTGTCACTGGGATCAAGCATCGTAAGTTCGAACCCATCACAAAGTACCTCTTCCCTTGGCAAGAAAAATCGATCTAGTTGGCCTAACCGAACCAAAGATTCGAAGAAGAAATACGAGGCTATAAGTAATCATGCATATAAGAGATCAAAAGATTCAAATAATTTCATGGATAAAAACATAGATCTGATCATAAACTCAAAGTTCATCAGATCCCAATAAACACACCGCAAAAAAGTTACATCAAATAGATCTGCAAGAGACCATTGTATTGAGAATCAAAAGAGAGAGAGAGAGAGGAAGTCATCTAACTACTAACTACGGACCCGAAGGTCTACAAAATACTACTCACGCATCATCGGAGAGGCACCAATGAGGATGATGAACCCCTCTGTGATGGTGTCTAGATTGGATTTGTGGTTTCTGGAACTTGCGGCAGCTGGAATTAATTTTCGTCGACTCCCCTAGGGTTTCTGAAATATTGGGGTATTTATAGAGCAAAGAGGCGGTGCGGGAGGCCACCGAGGTGGGCACAACCCACCTGGGCGCGCCTGGGGGCCCAGGCGCGCCCTGGTGGGTTGTGCCCCCTATGGGCACCCCCAGGTGATTCTCCGGCCCATTGGATGTCTTCTATTCCATAAAAATTCCACAAAAAGTTTCACTGCGTTTGGACTCCGTTTGGTATTGATTTCCTGCAATGTAAAAAGCAAGCAAAAAACAGCAACTGGCACTTCGCACTATGTCAGTAGGTTAGTACCAAAAACTGATATAAAATGATTGTAAAACATCCAAGAATAATAATATAACAGCATGGAATAATAAAAAATTATAGATACATTGGAGACGTATGATGCAAGAGTATGCAGACAATGCAAACATAACAACAATCTGCCAAAACAGTACAATCTGTAAAGAATGCAAGAGTATAAATACTTCCCTAAATCCAAAAGTTATGTAAATTTGTCACACTGTAGAAAATTTAACAGAGATCATTTTGCAAAAAGTTTCAACATTTTATCACATTCTGACTTTTCTAGGGAATTTTTGCAACAACGGTAAACTTTCTGTTTTCAAACAGCAACATGTATACTTGCAAAATAAGCATGGCAGAGGCTATCATTGCCACTTTTATTGAAATAAAAGATGCAAAACATTATTCTAAATAACATCAAGCAAATCCTAACAAAATAAAATGATGCTCCAAGCAAAACACATATCATGTGACGAATGAAAACATAGCCCCAAGTGAGGTTACCAATAATGTTGGAGATGAAAGAGGGGATGCCTTTCGGGGCATCCCCAAGCTTAGTTGCTTGGATATTCCTTGAATATTACCTTGGGGTGCCTTGGGCATCCCCAAGCTTAGGGTATTGCCACTCCTTATTCTCCTCATATCGACATCTCACCCAAAACTTGAAAACTTCAATCACACAAAACCTAACGGAACTTTGTGAAATAGGTTAGTATGATAAAGAGCAAACCATTTCACTTTTGGTACTATCAAAGACAAGATTCATAATTGCTCTCACACAATGATCTTACACAATGCCTACTACAGCATATAATTTGCACAATTTATATTGAGCAATATAAGTCATGGAAATTAGAAAACAAGCAAACTATGCATAAAAAAAAGAATATGTCAAAAACAGAACAGTCTGTAGTAATCTATACTCCAACCATACTTCTGCTACTCCAAAAATTCTAACAATAGGAAAACCTGGGTAATTTGTCTATTAATCTTCTGCAAAAAGAGTCAGCATTTTATCACGCTTCTGTTAAAAATGAGAATTGTTTTCCCGAGCGCAAAAGTTTTTGTTTTTCAGCAAGATCAAATCAACTATCACCGTAAGCCATCCCAAAGGTCTTACTTGGCACTTTATTGAAACGAAAGCAATAAAACATGATTACTATAGTAGCCTAATCACGTGAACACACAAAAACAGTAGGTAAAAGTGTTGGGTTGTCTCCCAACAAGCGCTTTTCTTTAATGCCTTTTAGCTAGGCATGATGAGTTCAATGATGCTCGCATAGAAGATAAGGATTGAAATACAAAGAGAGCATCATGAAGCATATAACTAGCACATTTAAGTCTAACCCACTTCCTATGCATAGGGATTTTGTGAGAAAACAACTTATGGGAACAAGAATCAACTAGCATAGGAAGGCAAAACAAGCATAACTTCAAAACTTTCAACACATAGAGAGGAAACTTGGTATTATTGCAATCCCTACAATCATAAGTTCCTCCCTCATAAAAATTTTCAGTAGCATCATGAATAAATTCAACAATATAACCATCACATAAGGCACTCTTTTCATGATGCATAATCATAGAAATTTTGTTACTCTCCACATAAGCAAATTGATTCTCATCAATAGTAGTGGGAGCAAACTCAACAAAATAGCTATCATGTGATTGAAAATTAAAATCATGATGACAAGTTTCATGGTTATCATTAGTCTTTATAGCATACATGTCATCACCATAATCATCATAAATAGGAGGCATGCAATCATTATAACAAATTTTCACATCAAATCTTGGGGGACTAAAAATATCATCTTCATCAAACATAGACTCCCCAAGCTTATGGCTTTGCATATAATTAGCATCATGGATATTCAAAGAATTCATACTAACAACATTGCAATCATGCTCATAATTTATACCAAACATTCTATTGAATTCTTCTTCTATCAATTGAGCAAAATTTCCTTCCATCATTTTCACGAAAGATATTATAAAGATGATCAATAATATGATGCAACCTCAATTCCATCTTTTAGTTTTATTTTATAAACCAAAATAGAGATAAAACAAGAAACTAAAAGATTTGATTGAAAAATCTAAAGATATACCTTCCTACACTCACCTCCTCGGCAGCGGCGCCAGAAAAGAGCTTGATGTCTACTACGCAACTTTATTCTTGTAGACTCGTGTTGGGCCCCAAGCGCAGAGTTTTGGCAATTTTCCCTCAAGTGGATGACCTAAGGTTTATCAATCCGTGGGAGGAGTAGGATGAAGATGGTCTCTTTCAAACAACCTTGCAATCAAATACAAGAAATCTCTTGTGTCCCCAATGCACCTAATACAATGGCAAATTGTATAGGTGCACTAGTTCGGCGAAGAGATGGTGATAAAAGTGTAATATTGATGGTAGAAATATATTTTTATAATCTGAACAAATAAAAACAGCAAGGTAGCAAATAGTAAACGGGCACAAAAACGGTATTGCAATGCTTGAAAATGAGGCCTAGGGTCCGTACTTTCGCTAGTGCAATCTCTCAATAGTGCTAATATAATTGGATCATATAACCACCCCTCAAAGTGCAATGAAGAATCACTCCAAAGTTCCTATCTAGCGGAGAACATAAGACAGAATTGTTTTTAGGGTATGAAACCACCTCAAAGCTATTCTTCCCGATCAACCTATCCTAGAGTTCATACTAAAATAACATGAAACTATTCTTTCCAATTGATCTAACCAAGCGTTCATACTAAAATAACACCAAAGAAAATTTAGATTCATAATATTCAATCCAAAACAAAGAACCTCAAAGAGTGACCCAAGATTTCTACCAGAGAAACAAAAGATGAGAACGTGCATCAACCCCTATGTATAGATTACCCCAATGTCACTGCGGGAATCTGCAAGTTGAATGCCAAAACACATATCAAGTAAATCAATATGATACCCCATTGTCACCACGAGTATTCATATGCAAGACATATATCAAGTGCTCTCAAATCCATAAAAGTATTCAATCCGATAGCAACAAAATCTCAAAGGGAAAAACTCAATTCATCACAACAGATAGAGAGGGGGAAACACCATATGATCCGACTATATTAACAAAGCCCGCGATACATCAAGATCGTGTCTGCTACCTCATGAGCATGCGTTGGTTTTCCCTTGAAGAGGAAAGGGTGATGCAGCAAAGTAGCATAAGTATTTCCCTCAGTTTTTGAGAACCAAGGTATAAATCCAGTAGGAGACAACACACAAGTCACCTAGTACTTGCACAAACAATCAAGAACCTCGCAACCAACGCGATAAAGGGGTTGTCAATCCCTTCATGATCACTTGCGAAAGTGAGATCTGATAGAGATAGTAAGATAAATATTTTTGGTATTTTGTTGTATAGATTGGAAAATAAATATTGCAAAATAGTAAACGAGATGCGATAATAAAAGAGATGCAATATAATAAGAAAGAGACCCGGGGGCCATAGGTTTCACTAGTGGCTTCTCTCATGATAGCGTGTATTACGGTGGGTGAACAA
The DNA here is from genome assembly GCF_002162155.2 of Triticum dicoccoides. Classification (NCBI taxonomy): domain Eukaryota; kingdom Viridiplantae; phylum Streptophyta; class Magnoliopsida; order Poales; family Poaceae; genus Triticum; species Triticum dicoccoides. The sequence goes on from NC_041392.1 coordinate 413,710,226, forward strand.
ATTACTGCTGAGCAATTGATAGAAAAGTGCATAGTTACGAAGATATCTAAGGCAATGATCATGAATATAGGCATCATGTCCGTGTCAAGTAGATCGAAATGATTCTGCATCTACTACTATTACTCCACATATCTACCGCCATCCAGCATGCATCTAGAGTATTAAGTTCATAAGAACAGAGTAACGCTTTAAGCAAGATGACATGATGTAGAGGGATAAACTCATGCAATATTATATAAACCCCATCTTTTTATCCTCGATGGCAACAATACAATATGTGTCGTTTCCCTTTTTGTCACTGGGATCGAGCACCGCAAGATTGAACCCAAAGCTAAGCACTTCTCCCATTGCAAGAAAGATCAATCTAGTAGGCCAAACCAAACTGATAATTCGAAGAGACTTGCAAAGATAACCGATCATACATAAAAGAATTCAGAGAAGATTCAAATATTTTTCATAGATAATCTTGATCATAAACCCACAATTCATCGTATCTCGACAAACACACCGCAAAAGAAGATTACATCGAATAGATCTCCAAGAGAATCGAGGAGAACTTTGTATTGAGATCCAAAGAGAGAGAAGAAGCCATCTAGCTAATAACTATGGATCCGAAGGTCTGAGGTAAACTACTCACACATCATCGGAGGATCCATGGAGTTGATGTAGAGGCCCTCCGTGATCAATACCCCCTCCGGCGGAGCTCCGGAAAAGGCCCCAAGATGGGATCTCTTGGGTACAGAAGGTTGTGGCGGTGGAAATAGGGTTTCGTGGTGCTCCTGGATATTTTCAGGGTATGTGAATGTAACACCCACGACGCGGCTATATCTCCCACGTGCCGGAGCACGACTTAGAGGCATAACCGCATTGTAGGCATGTCGCAAGAGGGGTAATCTTTACACATCCCATGTACTGAATAAGGAAGGGATAAAGAGTTGGCTTACAATCGCCACTTCACACAATACATAAATATAGCATTACATCATCCAATATACAAACAAGGTCCGACTACGGAACCAAAATAAAAGAAGACAACCCCTAATGCAATAGATCCCCGATCGCCCCAACTGGGCTCCACTACTGATCAACTGGAAACGAAACAACACAACGAACACGATCTTCATCGAGCTCCTCCTTGAGCTCGGTTGCGTCACCTGCACGGTATCAATGGCACCTGCAACTGGTTGAAGCAATCTGTGAGTCATGGGGACTCAGCAATCTCACACCCTCGCGATCAAGACTATTTAAGCTTATGGGTAGGAAAAGGTAGTGAGGTGGAGTTGCAGCAAGCACTAGCATATATGGTGGCTAACTTACGCAAATGAGAGCGAGAAGAGAAGCAATGCACGGTCGTGAACTAGAAGTGATCAAGAAGTGATCCTGAAACTACTTACATTCAAGCGTAACACAAAACCGTGTTCACTTCCCGGACTCCGCCGAGAAGAGACCTTCACGGCTACACACGCGGTTGATGCATTTTAAATAAGTTAAGTGTCAAGTTTTCTACAACCGGACATTAACAAATTCCCATCTGCCCATAACCGCAGGCATGGCTTTCGACAGTTCAAAACCCTGCAGGGGTGTCCCAACTTAGCCCATCACAAGCTCTCACGGTCAACGAAGGATATTCCTTCTCCCAGGAAGACGCGATCAGACTCGGAATCCCGGTTACAAGACATTTCGGCAATGGTAAAACAAGACCAGCAAAGCCACCCAGATGTGCCGACAAATCCCGATAGGAGCTGCACATATCTCGTTCTCAGGGCACACCGGATGAGCAAGACGTCGGGTTGGCATAAACCCTGGTTGCCCAGGGGGCACCGGACATCACTCAGGTTGGACCAACACTTAGAGAAGCACTGGCCTGGGGGGGGGGGTTAAAATAAAGATGACCCTTGAGTCCGCAGAACCCAAGGTAAAAAAGGCTAGATGGCAAATGGTAAAACCAAGGTTGGGCCTTGCTGGAGGAGTTTTATTCAAGGCGAACTGTCAAGGGGTTCCCATTATAATCCAACCGCGCAAGGAACGCAAAATCAAGGAACATAACACCGGTATGACGGAAACTAGGGCGGCAAGAGTGGAACAAAACCCAGGCATAAGGCCGAGTCTTCCACCCTTTACCAAGTGTATAGATGCATTGATTAAAATAAGAGATATTGTGATATCCCAACATATCCATGTTCCAACAAGGAACAAACTTCATCTTCACCTGCAACTAACAATGCTATAAGAGGGGCTGAGCAAAGCGGTAACATAGCCAAACAACGGTTTGCTAGGACAAGGTTGGTTAGAGGCTTGGCTTAGCAATATGGGAGGCATGATATAGCAAGTGGTTGGTATCGCAGCATAGGCATAGCAATAGAGCGAGCAACTAGCAAGCAAAGATAGAAGTGATTTCGAGGGTATGGTCATCTTGCCTGCAAAGTTCTCTGAGAAGACGAAAGTTTGATCCTTGTAAGCGTACTCAATGGGTTCCTCGAACACGAACTCATCTCCCAGCTCTACCCAAGGCAATAACACAAGCAAAGGAAACAACAATCAACCACGGTGCAATGCACAAGCAACATGATGCAAAACATGACATGATATGCGGGATGTGATATGCAATGCATATGCATGCTCCGGAAGGAAAAGATCAAACCAGGCCTCAACTTGGCAAACCAAGAGCGCCGCTGGAAAGATGAGTTGATTTCGGTCGAAACCGATATAAAGATCACCGGAATCGGATGCACGGTTTGCAAATGACAAGCAAAACAAGTATGGCACAATTCTACGGTTAACAGCACGATGCCATCTAAAATGCATCAAGAAAATAAGCTACTGCACTCTAACATAGCAACAAAGCACATGGCAGTGATCTACTCAAGATGCTTGACAAAAGATGAACACTAAGCTATGGCTAAATCACACAAGAGCAGGTCCAAACAAGCATGGCAAAAGTACAAAAGATATCAGGTTCACAGACTTAGTGAAAATAACAACATGTCAGGAATTAACATCAGGAAGCAATGTTTAGAGCAAGATAACAACATGCTACAGGAACATATCATGGCAAAACAAGGCATGGCATGAAACTACTCAAAGCATATAACAAAAGTCCCTTACTGACCATAAGCCAAAAAGGATCATAAGATATGACGACACCCATGTAAACATAGCAAGTTTCATTAACAGATTCAGACTTAGCAGAAAACTGGACATGGCATAAACAGAGTTGCGTAGGTATGTTTGCGAGCTCGATGCACTCAACACAAAGCATTGCATGACAAACTAAGCATACTACCAGCAAGAAGACATGATCAAGAAGCTAACCATGGCAAGAACAATCTCATAGCATGCATGGATCAACTACAACCACCTTGGCAAAATTGATTAACATGTAAACAATCTGCCAGGAACATTTTATAGCAAAAGTAGAGCAAGATTGAGTCATGCTATGGTACTCCATAATTGCAAAAAAAGACATGGATGTATAGAGCATAACAATATCTCAAAATCATCCTTACTGAACATACTCACAAGAAGCATGGATCACTCTGTAGCAACATGAATACATGGCAAAAAAATAACATCAGGGAAATGACTTGAATTCTAAGTCCCTGAAATCAACAACATCACGAGAGATACTTTGCATGCATGTGCTAGTCACCACATTGATCACAAAAATACATGGCATACACCCCTGTAAAGATGACATGGCATATAACAAAACACATGTAAAGCTCATGCCCATATGCAGCACACAATAATCATGGTAAAAATGAAAAATGCTCATAAACTGATAAGAATTAGGAACTAACATTATGAAGCACTCTTCCAACAGTCATTAGGACATCAAGATGGACACAAACAAGCATGGTGTAATGGAACAAAATGAAGAGCACAACCTGATGAACATTTTGATATATCATGCATGCAAAACGGAGCTACGGGTGAGAAGTTATGGCATGATGAACAGGACAATAAAACTTCACAGATCTGGGACTTAGAGAGAAAAACATGGGCACAGGATAGCTAAAGTGCGCATGAGCGGGGTTCAGAGGGATGGCTCACCATGGGCCTGGCCCAGGTTGAAGGAGAGGCGGGCCAAACTGAGGTGGGCCGGCGCGCTGGCCCACGGGGAAACGAGCGAAGCGGGCGGGCGGTTCCAGCCGCTCCCGATGTGGGAGGTGAGGGTGACACCGGCGCGGTGGCGCCAACTCCGGCGAGGTCTAGGGCTGACGAGGAAGGTGCGGGGCGCCGGGGATCTACCGGATCTCGAGCAGGGCGACCAGATCCAGCCATTTTTCGGCGATGGCGGGGCGGAGCTTGAGGCGGCGAAGACCGAACCCGAGCACAGCGACGGGGCGAACAGAGGAGGTTGTCGGACGATGGACGGTGGGGATCCAGTGAAGTGCGGCGGCGGCGCGTGCTGGAGAGGAGGGAAGCGGACGGCGGAGGAAGCAGGCGAGGCGGCGTGGTGCGGCGACGTGGTCGGCCAAGTCCGGCGAAGCGGGCGCGGCGGCGCCGGCAAACGGGCGCCGGGGTGGCGCGGAGGGGCGCGGCCCGGTTCGGCCCGGAGCGGGCCGGTGATGGGCTCCGCGGGCCCGCGTGTGGTGGAGACTGGCGACGGCGACGTGGCGCGCTACTGTTGGCCCGGAGCGGCCGCTGGGGTGAGGTGGCGCGACCCTATTGGTCGGAGTGATGTGGCGGCGGCGGTGGACATGTCCGGCGACGGGATGGACATGTCCGGCGGCGTGAGGAGGAAGAGGACTAGGGTTAGACTGCGCGAATTTCGGAGGGAGCCACATATTTATAGGTAGAGGGAGCTAGTAGAGTCCAAATGAGGTGCGGTTTTCGGCCACACGATCGTGATCGAACGACCGAGAGGATGGAGGGGATTTGGATGGGTGTTGGGCCACTTTAAAGGGGTGTTGGGCTGCAACACACACTAGGGCTTTACGGTTCCCCGGTTAACTGTTGGAGTATCAAACGAACTCCAAATGGCACGAAACTTGACAGGTGGTCTACCGGTGGTAAACTAAGGCCGCTTGGAAAATCTCGGTCCAATACGAGAACATTCAACACCCGCACACGAAAAGAGACAAAAGGAGGGCGCCAGAGGACATAGGAGCGCCGGATTGAGAAATGGACAACGGGGAAAATGCTCGGATGCATGAGACAAACACGTATGCAAATGAGATGCACATGATTACATGATATGAAATGCATGACACGCAAACAAATGACAAGGCAACAACAGCGAATAACTGGAAGACATCTGGCGCAACGGTCTCGGGGCATCACAACACTCCACCACTACGAGAGGATCTTGTCCCGAGATCTAGAATGGCACCGGAGAGAAACGGAAGAGGAAGAGAAGAGGTAAAACTAAGTTGCTTCTTGACAATTGAGTGAAACCAAAGAACCTTGAGAGGTTGAACAAAACGAAAGAAAGAATACAACAAAGATGAACAAAGTCGAAAACACTTCCTTAGAAAAGAGGAACAAGGAACATTACTAGAACCTTGTAGGTTGAAAGACATCAGGAAAGGGTGCAATGGATAAGAAGTACATGCAAGCACTCCGGTTGAAACGAGATGTACAAGGAACGGTAACGATTAATTACGACAACACTCCGGTTGGAAATGGAAGGTAAGAATATGAACTTGGCAAAATGAGAGGATACTTGAAAAGAGGACACGACGCTCCGGTTAAAAGGATAAGCACGAAAAGAACATGATCCTCGCCATTCGAGATGATGATTGAAAAGAGCAACATTACAATGCCTCCGGAAGAAATGAAAGAATGGAATGAATGAACGGAGGGAAACACGATCTTGCGAGAGCACGCTTACAGCAAATGCTAGAACGAAGTCATTGGATTATCAACAACAAAAGGATAAGCTTTAAGTGGGCTTATGGAGAACATCTCAAAACTGAGGTGAAATTCTGCCACTAACGGAAACGATAGATTTGATTGAGGTCAACAAGGAGATAAGAAACTATTTCACCGGGAGGATAAATGAATAACTTGGGTCATTTATAAGCACCATAATAACAACAATCCTTAGGGAAGGCTTAAGGTGAAATATAACCCAAGATAACTCCAAAGAATAGAAAGATTGGTTGAAAAGATGTCTTGAGCGAAGAGAAAATGATGGATTTAGATGTGTCACTCTTGAAAACTTGTGAATCATGAAACACGAAGGAAAATTATCAACAATGACATAACACCACCTCAAAAGATGAGATATGAAAGAATTGCACTTTGGAATGCAAGATGAAGAATCCTTGAGCTCCTTTGAAAAGAATCTCGATGAACACTTCGAGAAGGAATTAAATCCTTGATGAACCATCATGTAGATCCTCCATGAAGAACTCCGGTAACAAAACGATGATCTAATGAAAGGAAAGAGAAGTTGAAAACACAAGGTGAAGCCTTGCGATGATTTAGATGGAGCTTCGTGATGAGATAATGCGGAAAAAAAACTTGGAACTCCGAAAAAGAAAGATGAACAAAAGAAATCAATAATTTTGATGAACCTCCGGAATAAGGAATTTAATTTACTCGAAGAAACAAGAATAAGAATTACATTATGCTTATCCTTCACCAATTAAATTGATGACAAAGCACGGATTTTTGCATACTACTTATTCTCGTAGAAAGGATTAATATAGATATAGCGCCAACTCGAAGAGGCCTTCAACGAACCACCGGTAGGATTGGAAAGAATGAATGAATTGATATGATAACGAAGGAAGAGAAATCTCGAAACCGAACCACCGTAAGAATTGAAAATGAACGAAGAAAAGATAAAGAACCACCGGGAAGAATTGGAAAACGAATGAAGATACTTGCTAGGATTCAGATACATGAGAATGAAGAGAACATGAAGTGATTAGAGGATATTTGAATGATGCAACGATATGATTTGGAGGATGAGAGCTGAAAGCTGGAAATGAATAATTCTGATATGATGACCTTCGGAGAATCAAACTAAAAAGAATCTTGAATTGCTCCGGATGGGTGAAAATAATTCTCACAATCAAAACAATTATGAGCGGATGGCATCAAGCTAGAACCATGAATCTTGAAGAAAATGGAGCAAGATTTAAGAGAAACTCTTCTTCGGTCTCCAAAAGCTGAGAATGACGATGAGAAGCACCACAATGAATTGTTGAGGCACTCCGGAATGGAAATTAGAAAGGTTAAACCAATGATGAAAAGAATTTGAAAGATCTTGGAGAAAGACATATGACTGATGAAAATTCATTCTTACGTGAACTTTAGAAGATTTGAGAATAACTCCGGGAAAATTAGAAGAGTCAGGTAAGATCCTGGGAAAAGACCTGTGGGTTAGGGCCCACTCAAAAGATACACCGTTGAACAATTACTTGAAAAGGAGATTGCACCGGTTGATTTAAATGGCTTGAATGAGATAGCATCCTCGAAAGATCTTGAACGAATGTAGAGTGGAAATATGAATCTTCGAGATATCTTCCGCACTTCGGAACAATTGAATAGCGAGAAATTGAAGATTAAGAGGTGCACCGACATGGGAAAACATTTGGAACGAGCAAAGGATATGATCAACAAAGCTTGAATTGAATCCACCGGAGAAGAAAAAGAACGAATAATGATGAACTTGAGGCTCCGCTAGTATCTTCTTGAGAATCACCGGATAAGAATATTGACGGAAAAGAATGGAGAGACTTCGCATCAATAAGATGGATACTCCATTAAGAGATCCGAGTCCTTGAAGAAAAAGGGTGGGAGGGCGGGAAAAAAGGCAACTTGGGACGAATGAAACAAACACCGTTGCAAAGAACTGAGAATTGATCTCGTGAATGTAGAAATGATCGGATCCACTTGAAGAGGAACACGCTGGTTGAAAAGAATTATCATTACAATCTCGATTATCATGAAGGATTAGTATTCACATAGAAATATGAGAACACCATTTAGGAAAGGTATGGAATCAACATTTGACTTTGAAGCAACTCGAATACCACAACTCAAAACAAAACAAAGGATTGGCTTACAGAATAAGCCGGAACAAACATATGATAGAGATTTCGTCCGAAGTTTTCGTGGTGGGGCCCACACGGGCTCGATCGTACAGCACCATCATGTACAAGGCAGTGCACATGACATACAAAGCGTCCCTGAGTCAGCATAGCCAAGGACTCTTTAATACACAACGAGACCACTGTAAAACCAACCGTGGATAGGCGGACCACTAGACGTCAAACCCAATTTCATATCATACATCTATCGGAAAGATATTCTAGGAGTGCCGAGGGACTAATCCACGAGCACCTATGGGACCGGTGGACCAAGTCCCTTTCGGTTCGGCGGGGGCGAGGGTCGCACGAAGAGCGGATCGAGGCGAAGCACACGAGCGGTTTACCTAGGTTCGGGCCGCACGGATGCGTAAAACCCTACTCCTGCTTTGTGGTTTGTATTGAGTTCTTGCTCGGGAGCGCGGAGTGCTACAGTACACCCCAGCAGCTAACGAGACCGAGCCTGAGTGTTTCCCCCCTCCTACGTTGCGCATGGGCCTCCTTTTATATGCTCAAGGGGTCACCGACAGGTGGCAACGTAGACAAGGGTAAAAATGGAAAGGTGTTGCGGTTGGTACAGCTACCTGTTACAGTGTATCATACCTAACCCTGACGGCAGGGGACAAGGGCATTAAATGCCCGTCTGCGTCGCCTAAATAGAGCAAAAGGGACCGTCAGGGACGCCACCGCTCGCCACGATGGCAATCTTGTCAGTGCCGCTTGCCACCACGCACCGCTGGCTGCAGAGCCTCCCGCCACGTACGCCTGGAAGGGTCCCAGATCGACACGTTGGTGGATGTGCTGGAGCGCGGGCATAGAGTGGTGGCTTGCCGCGGCAAGCGCCTTGCCGCGGTCGTTGTCCTGTCGCGTCCGGGAGCTTGTTGCTCATCGGGCCTTGCCAGGACGCGTGGCGTGTCGCGGAAAGTTCCTTGAGATGCCTTGGTTGGCCTTCCCGGCAAGCTCCTCTTGCCGGGTTCTTGTCTCCTTGGCTTGGATACTTTGTCCTTGAATGGCTCCAAAGGAACCACGGAGGACCTTGGCGGTCACCCGGCAAGCCTTGCCGCGGGATGCTGCGACTGCCCGTGCACAAGTTCGGGATACTAGGGTACCCCTACTCTAGTACACCGACAGGAGCCCCCGGGCCTGGGCCATACACGGTGCCGAGCGCTGTTGGGCCAGGCCCAAAACAGGGCACGGGCACGCGCGGCCTGGGTTATGCCGTATCTCTCCCCGTATCCACCGCGTCCTCCCCGAACGGCACGCATTGAATGCGGCGTCGTGGGAGAGATCGTGGGTGGTTTCTTTATTCGGAAAGGCAGAACGTCCGCCCCCTCCCTCTTTATAAGCAGGGGAAACAGGGGTAGTTCGCCCATTCGCCGGTTGCTACTCCAATCTCGGAAATCTCCGCCGCTCCCTCGTCTTCCCAAAGCTGAAAGAGAGCAGCGCCCCGCCCCCCATCGCCACCAGCACCACCAACGCCGTCGACCTCCTCCACCACTTCCGCCATGGCTCCGAGAGCCGACAAGGGGAAGGTTGTGAAGTCGACC
>NC_041392.1:413720272-413797054 GCF_002162155.2 Triticum dicoccoides
GACGGAGACGCGAGCGCACTCGCGCACGAAGGTACTTCCAGCCGCCGCTTGGAAAACGGCTCCAAATGGATATCCATTCTTCGCCTTGTTCTTCTACTGCGGGCTCTGCCCGCCTTTCTCTGAGTTTTTCTGCGATATTATGAACACATACGGGTTCCGCCTCCTTGACTTCACCCCCAATGCTGTTCTGACCATGGCAGTTTTCGCGCATCTCTGCGAAAACTTTGTCGGAGTCCATCCCAATGTAGCCCTTTTTCGCCACTTCTTTATGCCCCGAGTAGAGAGAGGAGAGCCTTTATCCGGCGGAATTGCCTGGATCTCGAGGGCCGGCAAGAAGGACACTTATCTGGAAGGAGAGTTCCGTGGCAAGTGGGAGGAATGGAGAGCAGACTGGTGCTGGATTGTCGAGGAGAACCCGCACCCGTTTACCGCCCGGCGCCAAACCCCAATAGCACGCGGCAGCGATTGGAGTGACATGGCCCCGGAAGACGATAGGCTGAAGATTGTCGTCACCCGGATCCTATGCCTCAGGCTTGCCGGGATCACTGTAGGCGCTGTTGGTGCAGATTTTCTTCGCCGCCGCATCGCCCCCTGCAGGAACGGGGGAGACCCGCCTGGGAATTCAAGAATGCGGCGGATATCATGAGGCTGCGTCCGGGCCTCAACTTCAACTTCACTGTTCTGGAGCTCAACGCGGTGCTCCAGGAGCTGTTCAAGTACGACCCTCAACATCCCGAAGTGTTCAGGTTGCCGGGGGGTGTCGTTCCGCTGTGCAACAACTCCGCGCTCGACCGCATCCGTGCAATGATGCCGCTATGCGATTCGCATGGAATTGTCCTAACTTGGCAAGAGCCTGCAGACGACGTCATGCAGGAGTTCTTTGACGGCTTGGTAGAAGTGCCGGTCCGGTCCGACGAAAAGGATAGCCTCACCCGCGACACCACCGATGCGGAGATGACACGCATCGCCACTATGCTGGAAGAGGCGGCGGCGGCCGCAGCCGCGGGCGAATTTGGATTCACCATGGAGGAGGCAGATGCGGCAGAGGCGGCAAGCCGTGCCAAGCGAGGGGAGCCCGCCGGCGAGAAAGAGCTTGCCGGGCATGGCGTCGAGTCGAACGAGCCCGTCGAGGATGCGAGCGGCTCGCTGGAGATCAACTCCTCTTCCCCCTCATCTTCAGGCAGCTCGCTGCAAGCAGAACCTCCATCTCCACCAAGGAGGCGTCTCCGCAAGGCCAGGGACGTAGCGGGGCAGCGGGCAAGTGAACAGCCGCCGCGCCGCGCGACACGCTCCACCGCGGCAAGCACTGTTGCCGCGGGAGCACCTCATGCTGCTGTGGCAACTGGAGCGGGGTCCACCCGGACCACCACTTCTGCTCCTGCCGCTTCTCACGCCGCGGTGGCAGCCGGAGCGGGGTCGTCTCATACCACCGCCACTGTTCCCGCCAAGCGGCCAAGGGAAACCACTCCTCCGCCTCCTCGCGCCGGACATGAGCCAGACTTCGACTTCTCCGCGCTCAGCTCCGACGAGGAAGAAGAAGAGTAAGATTCTCTTGTTGTACTTGTAGTTCTTCAATTCTTGCTGTTTTGTCTTGTATCTCATTTGCTTTACTCTGAACTTATTCCTTTTTAGGACTCTGGCCCAGAGAGCAGCGAAGAGAGCCAAGGTCCCGGTGATTGTCATCGAGGACGAACCCACCGCGACAGCAGGGGGTGCATCCAAGACAACCTTGCCGGACCCGACAACTGTTCTCCAGAGCAGCCCCCAGCGTAAGTATATGGTTCGCTTTCCGCTGTTAGGCGCGCATGGATACTCTTTCTTTGCTGACATCTGACTGTTGGTTTGTGTAGGAGCAGAGCAGCCCCACCAGGAGCGCCCGTAGGCCGCCCCCGAAATGCCAAGGGAGAGTCCTCCGGCAAGGGACAGTTCTCCGGCAAGGGACAGCACCAGCGTCCCCCCGGCGGTGGAGACTGCGACTGCCGAACCCAGTACAGGTAATCTTCTCTTCAAAGCTTCCCTTGGGTTCTTCTTCTTTTTGGGTATTTGCTTGACTTTTCTCACTTTTCCGGCCATCAGACCCAGCTGCTGCGGAGCCGATGGAGATCGAGGTTGCTGCCGATGACGCCGCTGCCACTGAAGAAGCAGCAGGCGTTGATGATCCCGCCGGCGACGAGTCCGCCAAAGCTGCCGCCGCAGCAGCTGGCGAGGGGTCTGGCGATCGCACTAACGGCCCTGAGGCCGCAGGAGCGCCAGGCGCTACGTCGACCGCCGACCCGTCCGCCGCTGCCGCAGCGCCAGGCTCCGAAGAGCCCCAGCCAGGCGTCTACTTGAAGGCTGGCGATGGCGTCTTCATCAACCTCCCCTGGGCGTCAAGCTCCAGGGTGCCGGTCGAGGGAGAGAGCTTTGATGGAGAGGTGCTCGCCTCCGCTGGGCTGACGCTAGTTGATGCGCCGAGCAGCAGCAGCGGCGAGCCTAAGGAGGAGCGGCTGCTGCGGAAGCTGTTGTCGCTCTACCGCGCGCGGCAAGCCAAGCTGGAATCCTGTGAGGCGTTTGTCATGAAGGCGGGAGTGGACATCGAGAAGCGCGCGGAGGAGATCCGGGGTCTCAACCAGGAAGCTCTCCGGTCCCTGGCAGAGGAGCGGGAGCAACTCGCCGAAGAGCAGAACACCTTCTTCCTCGAGAAGGCCGAAGTTGAAGAGCAACAGCGGCTTGCCGCTGAGAAGTTGTCTGCGCAGGAGGGCGAGCTGGCGTAGCGGAAGGTCAACCTTGACGCACACGAGGAGGAGCTTGCCGCGCGCGAGCGAACATTCGGCGGAGCCCTCAAGCAAGCGGAGGATGCTGCCGCAGCTGCCGAGGCCGCCAAGAAGGAGCTGGAGACAAAGGTGGCGCAGCTGGAGGCCGATCTCAAGGCGAGTGGTGAAGAGCTTGCCGAGAAGGGCAAAGAGCTTAGCGCCGCCAAGGACTCCAACGCAGATCTTGAGTTGAAGCTGACCACTTTGACCAAGACGCTGGACGGCGCCAGGGAGCAGGAGGTGGCCTTGAAGGAGGAAATCAAGGCCGACAAGGCGCTGTTGGTGAGTGCTGCCGCCGCCCAGAATGCTTTTAGGGAGAATGTGGAGCACTGGACGGAGGGTCTCGTGAATGTTGCCGCAGACATTGACAGGGAGCTGGCGCAGCTGGGGATGGAGGATCTCGGGTATCCCTCCGACGAGAACCTCCAACCCAGCGCCAAGCTCATCTTGTTCTTCAAAGGCGTGGCGACGGCCCTCCAGCGGCTCCGGGAGAAGATCCCAAAGCAGCTGGCCGACGAGTCGCGTAAGATCTGCGCGGGAGCTCTTCAAAAGGTGTTGGTGAAGGTGGCCTTCCGCAACCCGGGCCTCAACCTCACCAACGTCCTCAAGACCCTACTGCCGGATGCTGATCTGGAGGCGCTCAAGACCCTTGTCGCACCCATTGTGGACAAGGTGAGCGGGATCAAGAGGATTGAGGGCGATCGCGTAGACTAGGCCGCCCGTCTTCTTCTTTTCTTGTCGATGCTGGTCATGTTATGAGAACAATCTGTTAGAGCCGTGATAAGCTACCTTGTACTATAACTCTATTCCGGGTAATGATTGCAATGTTATTCCCTTTGTATGTTTTTGCCCTACGCTTTTAGGGAACTTGCTGGTGCAGACACCTTAGCCGCGAGCGTTGAGTGCGGAACGTCAGTAGCCTGCTGGCGGTGCCGCTACCGACAAGAAACCTTATCGCAACTAGTCGCAGCTCACTTAAGTTGTTGAGCGGACTCGAAACAAAATAAGGGCGCAACTAGCTACGAGTTGGTTCCTCCGCGCACAGGTTTTCCATACAAAGTGCGGTCGTTCAAGGGAGATAACTTAAAAAATTTAAAAATCTGATTCCTCAAACTTTGGCAACTTAGCTTTTCTGTTGTTTGCTTCCCGGTAAGGCGAAACTTTCTTGAACGACGCCTGGTCCATACCATTATCTTCTCCTTCCCCCCGGCAAACTTGTGGGCGAGGGAACCTTCCTTTCCTTGAGAAAAAAGAAAGAAGAGAAAATAAAGATATGGAGCCTTACAACTTGTTATCGCTTACCTCGGAGTAGGTGCTGCACAAAGTGTCAGATCACATATGCAAAAAATAGAAAGCGTGATATTGACAAGATGTGCGGAGCACATGAGCTTTGCTTATGCACGGGGTCTGCGCCCGGCTTTGTACAAAGGATTACATGCAACAGCGGCAAGACTTGTACAAAAGGTGGTTGCCGGAACAGGTTCCGGCAACCGCGCCTTACGGGTAAAACTTACGAAGATGCTCAATGTTCCAGGAATTGCTCACCGGAATGCTATCTTCGGTCTCAAGGCGGACAACGCCGGGCCTAGTGACTCATTTCACCCGGTAAGGGCCTTCCCACTTCGGCGTTAACTTGTTGGAATTCTTGGCGGACTGAACACGCCGAAGAACAAGGTCGCCTTCCTCGAGACTTCCGACGTTAACTTTGCGGATATGGTAGTGGCGCAAAGCTTGCTGGTAGCGAGCAGCTTGTACAGCAGCCTGAAGACGGTCTTCCTCAAGGAGTAGCGCGTCATCTTGTCGCAGCTGCTCTTGCTCAAGCTCATCATAAGCGAGCACTCGAGGTGACCCGTATACGAGTTCCGTGGGGAGAACTGCCTCTGCTCCATAGACTAGAGCGAAAGGTGTCTGGCCAGTGGCTCGATTTGGCGTCATGCTGATCGACCAAAGAACCACCAGCAGCTCCTCGATCTAGTTTCTTCCGCACTTGTGCAGCCTGTCGAAAGTCCTGGTCTTGAGCCCATGCAGCACTTCAGCATTCGCCCTCTCCGCTTGACCGTTGCTTCTCGGGTGAGCAACAGAAGCGAAGCAGACCATGGCGCCAAGATCTTGGACGTACTGCATGAAGGTGCGGCTCGTGAATTGCGTACCGTTGTTGGTGATTATCCTGTTAGGGATCCCGAAGCGGCAAACAATCGACCTGAAGAACTTGACTGCTGACTGTGCTGTCACCTTCCTCACTGCTTCCACTTCCGGCCACTTTGTGAACTTGTCGATTGCAACGTACAAGTACTCAAAGCCCCCGATTGCTCGGGGAAAGGGGCCGAGGATGTCGAGCCCCCAGACCGAAAATGGCCAGGATAAAGGGATCGTCTGGAGAGCTTGAGCTGGTTGGTGTATCTGCTTGGAATGGAACTGGCACGCTTCACACTTGGTTACTTGTGCAGTTGCATCCTGGAGGGCTGTCGGCCAAAAGAAACCTTGCCGGAATGCTTTGCCGGCAAGTGCTCTTGCGCCAATGTGGTGACCACATATGCCTCCATGTATCTCTGCCAACAGCTTTTGTCCGTCTTCCCGGTGAATACACTTCAATTTCACACCGTTGAGTCTTCTTCTGTATAGTGTGTTGTCGACAAACTGGTACATACTTGACTGCCGGGCTACTCTTTCCGCTTCTTCTTGCTCTTCGGGAAGTTCTCCTGTCTGAAGGAAACGGACAATCTGCTGTGCCCATGCTGGAGCTTGTGGCTCGACAACAAGGACTAAAGGCAAATCTGCTGCTGCGGGAACATCCGCTTCTATGGTGAGAACCTGCGGCTCCGCCGGAGCTTGACGTTTCCCGGCAAGCTTGCCGGAGCAAAACTTGTCGGGAGCTTCTGCTTCAACGGAACAAACCCTAGGGCTTGTCGGAGCAGACTGCTCCTCAGCGCTCTTGGCGTTGATCTTGGGGACCTTCTTGGCGGCGGCTTCGGGAAGCTCTGCCGGAAAATAGTCACCAGAAATCAACTTCCTCTTCTTGCTCTGTCCAGTTGATGGCGTTACAGACGGTTGAGTCAGCTTGAGCACAAAGATCCTTGGTTCCACAGGTAACTTAAGTGCGGGGCACTTTGATAGGCCATCGGCAATGGCGTTCTGAGCTCTTGGAACATGCTCCATCTGTAGGCCGTCAAAGTGCTCTTCTAGCTTTCTCACTTCGTCGACGTAGGCTTCCATCAACGGACTCTGATAGCTCTTGTTCACTTGGCGGACGACAAGCTGCGAGTCACCCCTGACAAGGAGCTTCTTGATCCCAAGGTCTGCCGACATCCTGAGATCGGCAAGCAAGCCTTCATACTCTGCAGTATTGTTTGTTGCTTGCTCCTTGGGAAAGTGCATCTGGACTACGTACTTGAGGTGCTCTCCGGTGGGTGCGACAAGCAGCACGCCAGCGCCGGCGCCTTGCAGCGAAAAGGCACCATCAAAGTACATCAGCCACTCATTGCTCGCTTCCTCGACGGGGATGTTCATTTCTGGAATTTCCTCATCTGGTGTTGGCGTCCATTCTGCTATGAATTCCGCCAATGCTCTGCTTTGGATAGTTGAAGTACTCTCAAACTTGAGGCCAAAGCTTGACAGTTCCAGTGCCCACTTAACAATCCTGCCTGTCGCTTCTGGATTCTGTAGTATCCTCTTCAGCGGAAAACGAGTGACAACTGTGATCTCATGTGCTTGGAAGTAATGGCGCAGCTTTCTCGAGGCCATGACAAGGCCGAAAAGCAATTTCTGCACACCAGAGTACCTTGACCTAGCCCCCTGCAGAAGGGAACTGACAAAGTAAACTGTGCGCTGTACCATTCTCTTCTGTATCTCCTCGCGCGTCTGCGCAGATCCATCCTTGTCGGGACCATAGCTTGCCGGGGAAGCCCCCTGCTTGTCGCTGGATGCGCCTGCCGTGGTTGCTGGCTCGTCATCTGCCTCCCTCTCTGCTACTAACGCAGCACTAACCACTTAATTGGTTGCCGCTATATACAGCAGCAACTTGTCTTGTGGCTTAGGTGCAACAAGCGTTGGAGTGGACGACAGGTATCTCTTCAAGTCTTGCAGCGCAGCCTCCGCTTCCGGAGTCCATTTCATTGGACCTGCCTTTTTCAATATTTTGAAAAACGGCAGGGCGTGCTCAGCAGACCTAGAGATAAACCTGCTGAGAGCAGCCATGCAACCGGCAAGTCTTTGTACATCCTTGACGCGCTTTGGTGCTTCAATCTGCTCAATGGCCTTGATCTTGTCGGGATTGGCTTCGATTCCCCGCTGAGACACAAAGAACCCGAGAAGCTTGCCGGAGGGGACTCCAAACACACACTTCTCGGGGTTGAGCTTGAGGCTGATCTTGCGCAGATTTGCAAAGGTCTCGTCTAAATCTTGAATCAGAGTTGCCTTGTCCTTGCTTTTGACCACTATGTCATCCATGTAGGCTTCCACATTTCTGTGTATTTGCGGCTCAAGAGCGACATGGACTACCCTTGCAAATGTTGAACCAGCATTTTTTAAACCGAAAGGCATCCGTATGAAACAGTACGTGCCACATGGAGTGATGAATGTGGTCTTCTCCTCATCCTCTTCTGCCATGAAGATCTGATGGTATCCTGAGTATGCGTCAAGAAATGAAAGCAAGTCACATCCGGCCGTGGAGTCAACAATCTGGTCAATGCGCGGCAAAGGAAATGGGTCTTTGGGACAAGCTTTGTTAACATCGGTAAAGTCGATACAAAGTCTCCATTTCCCGTTCGCCTTGCGCACGACTACAGGATTGGCCAACCACGTAGGATGGAGCACTCCTCTGACAAGGCCTGCTGCTTCCAACTTCTTGATCTCTTCTGCGATGAATTCTTGGCGCTCCACTGCTTGCTTCCTGACCTTCTGCTTGACGGGCCACGCATGAGGACAAACGGCAAGATGGTGCTCAATTACTTTCCTGGGTACACCGGGGATGTCAGACGGTTGCCACGCAAACACGTCAACGTTCGCCCGCAGGAAAGCAATGAGCGCGCTTTCCTATTTAGGGTCGAGAGTGGCACTGATGGTGAAGGTACCACCAGTGCCGTCCTCCTTGGCGGACACCTTCTTGGTCTCTGGCGGAGCTGCCATTGTCTTCTTACACTTGCCGGTGGAGCTCGATGGTGCGTCCTCGATGGCAGTGCAGCACTCCGAAGAGGTGCGCTTGCCGGAGTGGGCATCAGAACTCTTGCCGGACTTGGTCTTCTTCTTCCCCCCGGGAGCTTCAACGGCAGGTGACTTGCGATCTGTTGCGGCTGCCGCTTCCCGGTAGATCTTGTCGGCGCAGATAAGAGCATCCTTCTTGTCGCCAGGGACAGAGATGACGCTTATCGGGCCTGGCATCTTCAGCATGTTGTATGCATAGTGAGAGGCTGCCATGAACTTGGGAGTGCTGGACGGCCGAGTATCCCATTGTAAGGCAATGGAAAATCGGCAACGTCAAAAGTGACCATCTCAGTCCTGAAGTTCACCTCGCTGCCAAATGTTACTAGCAACGTGACCTTCCCCTTCGGCTTGCTCCTTCCCGGGTTGATTCCTTGGAATGTGCCGGTCTCTTCAAGCTCGCTGTCAGGGATCTGGAGTTTCTGGAGTACAGTGGAGGAGATCAGGTTCAAGCCGGCCCCGCCGTCAACTAGCATCTTAGTGACCTTGAGGTTGCGGATAGTTGGTGAAACCAACATCGGCAAGCACCCGACCGCAGTTGTGCGATCAGGGTGGTCCTCAATATCAAAGATGATAGGCATAATGGACCATTTCAGAAGCTTGCGTGACTCGACAGGTGGTTCCGCCGCATTGACTTCCCGCACCCACTGCTTGAGTTGGCGGTGCGAAGTATGCAGAGAAGCACCGCCGTCAATGCACAAAACCTCTGTGGCTTTCTGGAACTCCTGCTCACTGGTCTCGACACCATCCATGTCTTCGTCGTCGTCGTCATCTTCATCCTTGTCGCGGCCGCGGGGAGGTTTGTCTCCTTGCCGCTGCTTGGCCTTGCCGCGGCGTCCTCCCCAGCCGGCGCGCTTCTTGCCGGATTCTCCAGCGCCTCCTTGGGCCCTCTCCTTGTCGCGTCGCTCGTATTCAGCCTTTTGCTGCTGGACAAGCTGCTCGACCTTCTTGTAGCTCTGGAGGTCATGGCCCTTGGTGCGGTGGATCTTGCAATACTGCTTGTCGGTGCCGTCCTGCTTGTCGGCGACCGCCACAGTCTGGCAGTTGGTGTATGCGGCAATCTCCTTGCCGGGGCTACCAGCTTTGGCTTTCTTGGCGCCACCTTCGTTGCCGAACTGCTCAATGACTAGCACATCTTTGCCTTTCTTCTTCTTGTTGTTCCGCCGCCGGTTTTTCTTTGCCGGGGCAGCATCCTCGCTGTCAGATCCTCCTGCTCATGTATTCTCTCCGGGGAGTTTCCTCCCTTCCTCAGCACATGCACACTTGTCGGCCAGGGCATACAGCTCACCGACGTCCCTGATCTTGCACATCGCCATCTCCTCCCGCATCCTGCGGTTACGCACGTTTTGATGGAACGCGCTGATGACCGCGGCAGGGTGGACATCTGGGATGTTGTGCTGTACACGGCTGAATCTCTGAATATACTTGCGCAGGGGCTCTCCTTCCTTCTGGGCGAGCAGATGAAGGTCACTCTCTTGGCCATGAGGTTTGTGGCCGCCTGTAAAGGCGCCGACAAACTGATGGCATAGGTCTGCCCAGGAGGATATGGAGTTGTCCGGCAAGTGCATGAGCCAGGACCTGACGTTGGGCTTGAGCACCAGCGGGAAGTAGTTGGCAAGGATCTTGTCGTCCCGCCCCCCGGCAGCCTGCACCGCGATGGTGTAGATGCTGAGGAACTCCGACGGATGCGACTTGCCGTCGTACTTCTCTGGTACGTCTGGTTTGAAATTCTTCGTGCTGGGCCACTGGACTTGCCGCAGCTCACGAGTAAACGCAGGGCAACCTACCGCGTACGGCAAGTCGCCTGGTTCCCCTGGCGCATGCATGTCGACAAAGGGCCCAGCACGCTGGTCCGATTGACGTCGCGCTTCTCTTCGGCGCTCGATGCGAGTACGAGCGTCTTCTTGCTGTCGTTCATGAAGAACTTGGCGCTGATCGCGACGAGCTTGTGGATCTGATGACGCGGTGGAGTCGCTGTCGAGGTGGATCCGGCGAGTCGGCGATCTTGGCCTTCGGGGCGGAGAGTGCACAGTGGTTGCACCCCCACCGGTCTTGTCGCCACCGGCTCATGCCTGGCTGACTTGCCGCGGCTGCGACGTGCTCTGCTGCCGTTGAGTGTCGCCGTTGGCGAAGCCGATGAGACTCTGAATGGTGGCCCTCCAGTCGTCGATCTTGTCTGCCATTGGAGGGTAGTCCAGGAGCAGTTGAGCTCGCGCCAAAGCTTCTGCTGGAGTGGCGGGTGGCGGTGGCGAACGGTGCGAGGAGCGGGATATGCTCGGACTTCTAACTATGTTAGAAGGAGCAGTATCCCGTCCAGGCGACCGTGCTTCGCTCGAATACCACAACTCAAAACAAAACAAAGGATTGGCTTGCAGAATAAGCCGGAACAAACATATGATAGAGATTTCGTCCGAAGTTTTCGTGGTGGGGCCCACACGGGCTCGATCGTACAGCACCATCATGTACAAGGCAGTGCACATGACATACGAAGCATCCCCGAGTCAGCATAGGCAAGGACTCTTTAAGACACAACGAGACCACTGTAAAACCAACAATGGATAGGCGGACCACTAGACGTCAAACCCCAATTTCATATCATACATCTATTGGAAAGATATTCTAGGAGTGTCGGGGGACTAATCCACGAGCACCTATGGGACCGGCGGACTGAGTCCCTTTCGGTTCGGCGGGGGCGAGGGTCGCACGAAGAGCGGATCGAGGCGAAGCACACGAGCGGTTTACCCAGGTTCGGGCCGCACGGATGCGTAAAACCCTACTCCTGCTTTGTGGTTTGTATTGAGTTCTTGCTCGGGAGCGCGGAGTGCTACAGTACACCCCAGCAGCTAACGAGACCGAGCCTGAGTGTTTCCCCCCTCCTACGTTGCGCATGGGCCTCCTTTTATATGCTCAAGGGGTCATCGACAGGTGGCAACGTAGACAAGGGTAAAAATGGAAAGGTGTTGCGGTTGGTACAGCTACCTACTACAGTGTATCATACCTAACCCTGACGGCAGGGGACAAGGGCATTAAATGCCCGTCTGCGTCGCCTAAATAGTGCAAAAGGGACCATCAGGGACGCCACCGCTCGCCACGATGGCAATCTTGTCAGTGCCGCTTGCCACCGCGCACCGCTGGCTGCACAGCCTCCCGCCACGTACGCCTGGAAGGGTCCCAGATCGACACGTTGGTGGATGTGCTGGAGCGCGGGCACAGAGTGGTGGCTTGCCGCGGCAAGCGCCTTGCCGCGGTCATTGTCTCGTCGCGTCCGGGAGCTTGTCGCTCACCGGGCCTTGCCGGGACGCGTGGCGCGTCGCGGCAAGTTCCTTGAGATGCCTTGGTTGGCATTCCCGGCAAGCTCCTCTTGCCGGGGTCTTGTCTCCTTGGCTTGGATACTTTGTCCTTGAATGTCTCCAAAGGAACCACGGAGGACCTTGGCGGTCACCCGGCAAGCCTTGCCGCGGGATGCTGCGACTGCCTGTGCACAAGTTCGGGATACTAGGGTACCCCTACTCTAGTACACCGACAAGGAGCTACTTGAATTCCCACTTATAAAACTCCCGAAACTTTCTGTTTATGCAATCAGGTGTTGGGGATACAGGGGAAGCATAATATGTCACCCAAACTAGCAATCCCTACATCCAGTTGTATCCATCCTTCAACACATAACCAAGAAACCTTTGGAAATCGTGTACCTCAACCTTCGAAAAGCATTTGTTATATGAGTTATGGCAATACTCCCAAACTCCCGCCCCAGTACTAGGTGGCGTTGAGGTTATCTCACCAACAACTGCATAAAAGAGATTTTTGATGTCGGTGAAACTCAGGTATTCCAGAACTGCAACGATAAAATTGTGACGACAACACCTCGGAGCTCAACTCCCCGGGACACTGCCACAACCCCTATATGACAGGAGGCACCAAGAACAATGTTCTCGTCACAAAACCATCGGAACGATTCCAAGATACCCACGTGGTCCTAAAAAAAATTCGTGAAATTTGAGGAGAGAAGAGTCAAAACTCTACATCAGGAGGCCTCACTAGAGCGACGAAGGGACTGAGGAGTAAAAAGAATCCTACTCTCCGATATATATAATCCTATAAGACTCAAAACATTTTTCTAGGCTCAACAACGCCAGCGATTCGATCAAGCAGGGGGCTCCTAAGTTGGGGAAGGCTCTGATACCAACTTGTAACACCTACAATGCGGTTATGCCTCTAAGTCGTGCTCCGACACGTGGGAGATATAGCCGCATCGTGGGTGTTATAGTGAACATATATAGGAGGAAGAAGTAGGTCGGTTGAGCCACGAGGGGCCCACAAGGGGGAGGGCCCAGGGGGGCAGGCACGCCCCCTACCTCGTGGCCACCTCATTGGTTGCTTGACGTCCACTCCAAGTCCTCTGGATCACGTTTGTTCCAAAAATCACGCTCCCGAAGGTTTCATTCCGTTTGGACTCCGTTTGATATTCCTTTTCTGCGAAACACTGAAATAGGCAAAAAACAGCTATTTGGGCTGGGCCTCCTGTTAATAGGTTAGTCCCAAAAATAATATAAAAGTGTAAAATAAAGCCCATTAACACCCAAAACAGATAATATAATAGCACGGAACAATCAAAAATTATAGATACGTTGGAGACGTATCAGCATCCCCAAGCTTAATTCCTGCTCGTCCTCGAGTAGGTAAATGATAAAAACAGAATTTTTGATGTGGAATCCTTTCTAGAATATTCTTCAATGTATTTTTCTCTATTGTGGCATGAATGTTCAGATCCGAAAGATTCAAGATAAAAGTTTATTGTTGACATAAAAATAGTAATACTCCAAGTATGCTAATCAAGCAATTATGTCTTATCAAAATACCATAGCCAAAGAAAACTTATCCCTACAAAGTCATATAGTTTGGCCATGCTTCATTTTCGTCACACAAAATGCTCTCATCATGCACAACCCCGATGACAAGCCAAGCAATTGTTTCATACTTAGCCATTTCAAACTCTTTCAACTTTTACGCAATATATGAGCGCGAGCCATGGACATAACACTATGGGTGGAATAGAATATGATGATTGAGGTTGTGTGAGAAAACAAAAAGGGAGAAAGTCTCACATTCACGCGGCTAATCAATTGGCTATGGAGATGCCCACCGATTGATGTCAATGCAAGGAGTAGGGATTGCCATGCAACGGATGCACTAGAGCTATAAATATGTCCAAGCTCATCAAAGAAACTAAGTGGGTGTGCATCCAACTCGCTTGCTCACGAAGACCTAGGGCATTTGAGGAAGCCCATCATTGGAATATACAAGCCAAGTTCTATAATGAAAAATTCCCACTAGTATATGAAAGTGACAAAATAAGAGACTCTCCATCATGAAGATCATGGTGCTACTTTGAAGCACAAGTGTGGAAAAAGGATAGTAACATTGTCCCTTCTCTCTTTTTCTCTCATTTTTTTTTTCTTTTTTCTTTTCTTTTTTATTTGGGCCTTCTTTCCTTTTTTTCTTTTGGCCTCTTTTTTTCGTCCAGAGTCTCATCCCGACTTGTGGGGGAATCATAGTCTCCATCATCCTTTCCTCACATGGGACAATGCTCTAATGATGATCATCACACTTTTATTTTCTTACAACTCAAGAATAACAACTCAATACTTAGAACAAAATATGACTCTATGTGATAGCCTCCGGCGATGTACCGGGATATGCAATGAATCAAGAGTGACATGTATGAAAAAATTATGAACGGTGGCTTTGCCACAAATACGATGTCAACTACATGATCATGCATGGCAATATGAAAATGATGATGCGTGTCATAATAAATGGAATGGTGGAAAGTTGCATGGCAATATATCTCGGAATGGCTATGGAAATGCCATAATAGGTAGGTATGGTGGCTGTTTTGAGGAAGATATAAGGAGGCTTATGTGTGATAGAGCGTATCATATCACGGGGTTTGGATGCACCGGCGAAGTTTGCACCAACTCTCAAGGTGAGAAAGGGCAATGCACGGTACCGAAGAGGCTAGCAATGATGGAAGGGTGAGAGTGCGTATAATCCATGGAATCAACATTAGTCATAAAGAACTCACATACTTATTGCAAAAATTTACAAGTCATCAAAACCAAGCACTATGTGCATGCTCCTAGGGGATAGATTGGTAGGAAAAGACCATCGCTCGTCCCCCACCGCCACTCATAAGGAAAGCAATCAAAGAACACCCCATGCTTCAAATTTGTCACATAACAATTACCATACATGCATGCTATGGGACTTGCCTACTTCAACACAAGTATTCATCAATTTCACAATTACTCAACTAGCACACCTCTAATATTACCACCTTTATATCTCAAAACAATCCATCAAGCATCCAACTTCTCTTAGCATTTAAAATTTATAACCAAAGTGAATTAATATGCTGTTCTAAAGGACTCTAAAAATGGTATAAGTGAAGCATGAGAGATAAATTATTTCTATAAAATAGAACCACCGCCGTGCTCTAAAAGATATAAGCGAAGCACTAGAGCAAAAATTATCCAACTGAAAAGATATAAGTGAATCACATAGAGTATTCTAATAAATTCCAATTCATGTGTGTCTCTCCCAAAAGGTGTGTACAGAAAGGATTATTGTGGTAAACTAAAAATCAAAGACTAAAATCATACAAGACGCTCGAAGCAAAACACATATCATGTGGCGAATAAAAATATAGCTCCAAGTAAAGTTATCGATGGACGAAGACGAAAGAGGGGATGCCTTCCGGGGCATCCCCAAGCTTAGGCTTTTGGGTGTCCTTGTATTTTACCTTGGGGTGCCTTGGGCATCCCCAGTCTTAGGCTCTTGCCACTCCTTGTTCAATAATCCATCAAATCTTTACCCAAAACTTGGAAACTTCACAACACAAAACTTAAAAGAAAATCTTCGTGAGCTCCGTTAGTAAAATAAAACAAACCACCACTTCAAGGTACTGTAATGAACTCATTATTTATTTATATTTGTGTTAAACCTACTGTATTCCAACTTTTCTATGGTTCATAAACTCTATTACTAGCCATAGATTCATCAAAATGAGCAAACAAGACACGAAAAACAGAATCTGTCAAAAACAGAACAGTCTGTAGTAATCTGTAGGTTTCGAATACTTATGGAACCCCAAAAATTCTAAAATAAATTCCAGACGTGAGGAATTTATCTATTAATCATCTGCAAAAATAATTAACTAAATAGCACTCTCCAGTAAAAGAATTCAGCAATTCTCGTGAGCGCTAAAGTTTCTGTTTTTTACAGCAAAATCAAAAAGACTTCCCCCAAGTCTTCCCATCGGTTCTACTTGGCACAAACACTAATTAAACACAAAAAACACAACCAAAACAGAGGCTAGATAAATTATTTATTACTAAATAGGAACAAAATCAAGGAATAAAAATAAAATTGGGTTGTCTCCCAACAAGCGCTATCGTTTAACGCCCCTAGTTAGGCATAAAAGCAATGATAGATCCAGGTATTGCCATCTTTGGTAGGCAATCCATAGGTGGCTCTCATAATATATTCATATGGTAATTTAATTTTCTTTCTAGGGAAGTGTTCCATGCCTTTCCTTAGCGGAGATTCCCTTTCTTCATATCAATAATTGCACCAATCGTTCTAAGAAAAGGTCTACCAAGAATAATAGGACATGAAGGATTGCAATCTATATCAAGAACAATGAAATCTATGGGCACATAATTCCTATTTGCAAAAATAAGAACATCCTTAATCTTTCCCATAGGTTTCTTAATAGTGGAATCCGCAAGGTGCAAGTTTAAAGAACAATCATCAAATTCAAGGAAACCTAGCAAATCACACAAAGTTACTGGGATCGTGGAAACACTAGCACCAAAATCACACAAATCATAGCATTCATGATATTTAATTTTTATTTTAATTGTAGGCTCCCACTCATCATAAATTTTTCTAGGGATAGAAACTTCCAACTCAAGTTTTTCTTCATAAGATTGCATTAAAGCATCAACGATATGTTTAGTAAAAGCTTTATTTTGACTATAAGCATGAGGAAAATTTAGCACGGATTGAAATAAGGAAATACAATCTATCAAAGAGCAATTATCATAATTAAATTCCTTGAAATCCAAGATAGTGGGTTCATTGCTATGTAAAGTTTCGACCTCTCCAATCCCACTTTTATCAATTTTGCATCAAGATCTAAAAACTCCGAATCATTGGGACGCCTTCTAACTAAAGTTGACTCTTCTCTAGTCCCATCATTATAAAGATTCATATTGCAAAACAAAAGATTTAATAGGGGACACATCAATTACTTTTAGATCTTCATCTTTATTATCATGGAAACTAGAAGAACACGCTTTCACAAAGCAATCTTTTTTAGCACGCATCCTAGCGGTTCTTTCTTTGCACTCATCAATGGAAATTATCATAGCTTTGAGAGACTCATTAATATCATGCTTAGGTGGAATAGATCTAAGTTTCAAAGAATCAACATCAAGATAAATTCTATCCATGTTCCTAGCCAACTCATCAATCTTAGACAATTTTTCTTCAATCATAGCATTGATACTCTTTTGCAAACTAATAAATTCTTTAATACTAGATTCAAAATCAGAGGGCATCTTATTATAATTTCCATAAGAATTGTTGTAGAAATTACCATAATTATTAGAGGAATTACTAGGAAACGGCCTAGAATTAAAATTACCTCTATACGCGTTGTTACCAAAATTGTTCCTACCAACAAAATTCACATCCATAGATTCATTATTATTCTCAGTCAAAGTAGACAAAGGCATATCATTAGGATCAGTAGGAGCACTCTTATTAGCAAACAATTTCATAAGTTCATCCATCTTTCCACTCAAAATATTAATCTCTTCAATCGCATGAACTTTTTTACTAGTAGATCTTTCAGTGTGCCATTGAGAATAATTAACCATAATATTATCTAGGAGTTTGGTAGCTTCTCCTAAAGTGATTTCCATAAAAGTGCCTCCCGCGACCGAATCTAAAAGATTTCTAGAAGCAAAATTCAATCCGGCATAAAATTTTTGTATAATCATCCATAAATTCAAACCATGTGTAGGGCAATTACGTATCATTAATTTCATCCTATCCCAAGATTGTGCAACATGCTCATGATCAAGTTGCTTAAAATTCATAATATCGTTTCTAAGAGAGATGATCTTTGCGGGAGGAAAATACTTAGAGATAAAAGCATCTTTGCACTTATTCCATGAATCATTACTATTTTTAGGCAAAGACGAAAACCAAGCTTTATCACGATCTCTAAGCAAAAAACGGAAATAGCTTAAGTTTAACAATATCATTATCCACATATTTCTTCTTTTTCATATCACACAAATCAACAAAGTTGTTTAGATGGGTAGCGACATCTTCACTAGGAAGGCTAGAAAACAGATCTTTCATGACAAGATTCAGTAAAGCAGTATTAATTTCACAAGATTCAGCATTGATAAGAGGAGCAATCAGAGTGCTAATAAAATCATTATTGTTGGTATTGGCAAAGTCACACAATTTAGTATTATCTTGAGCCATCGTGACAAGCAAGCAATCCAACACACAAGCAAACAAGCAAAGAAAAAGCGAACAGAAAGAGAGGGCGAAAGGAAAAGAGGGCGAATAAAATGGCAAGGGTGAAGCGGGGGAGAGGAAAGTGAGAGGCAAATGGCAAATAATGTAATGCGAAGGATAAGAGTTGTGATGGGTACTTGGTATTTCTTGACTTGGCGTAGATCTCCCCGGCAACGGCGCCAGAAATCCTTCTTGCTACCTCTTGAGCATGCGTTGGTTTTCCCTTGAAGAGGAAAGAGTGATGCAGCAAAGAAGCGTAAGTATTTCCCTCAGTTTTTGAGAACCAAGGTATCAATCCAATAGGAGACCACGCGCGAGTCACCTCATACCTACACAAACAAATAAGAACCTTGCAAACAATGCGATAAAGGGGTTGTCAATCCCTTCACGACCACTTGCAAGAGTGAGATCTGATAGAGATAATAATAATAAGATAAATATTTTTGGTATTTTTATGATATAGATTGAAAGTAAAGATTGCAAAATAAAATAGATTGGAAACTTGTATGATGGAAAATAGACCCGGGGGCCATAGGTTTCACTAGTGGCTTATCTCAAGATAGCACAAGTATTACGGTGGGTGAACAAATTACTGTCGAGCAATTGATAGAATTGAGCATAGTTATGAGAATATCTAGGTATGATCATGTATATAGGCATCACGTTCGTGTCAAGTAGACCGACTCCTGCCTGCATCTACTACTATTACTCCACACATCGACCGCTATCCAGCATGCATCTAGAGTATTAAGTTCATAAGAACAGAGTAACGCTTTAAGCAAGATGACATGATGTAGAGGGATAAACTCATGCAATATGATATAAACCCCATCTTTTTATCCTCGATGGCAACAATACAATACGTGTCATTTCCCTTGCTGTCACTGGGATCGAGCACCGCAAGATTGAACCCAAAGCTAAGCAATTCTCCCATTGCAAGAAAGATCAATCTAGTAGGCCAAACCAAACTGATAATTCAAAGAGACTTGCAAAGATAACCAATCATACATAAAAGAATTCAGAGAAGATTCAAATATTGCTCATAGATAATCTTGATCATAAACCCACAATTCATCGAATCTCGACAAACACACCGCAAAAGAAGATTACATCAAATAGATCTATAAGAGAATCGAGGAGAACTTTGTATTGAGATCCAAAGAGAGAGAAGAAGCCATCTAGCTAATAACTATGGACCCGAAGGTCTGAGGTAAACTACTCACACATCATCGGAGGGGCAATGGAGTTGATGTAGAGGCCCTCCGTGATCAATGCCCCCTCCGGCGGAGCTCCGGAAAAGGCCCCAAGATGGGATCTCTTGGGTGCAGAAGGTTGCGGCGGTGGAAATAGGGTTTCATGGTTCTCCTGGATGTTTTCGGGGTATGCGAACATATATAGGAGGAAGAAGTAGGTCGGTTGAGCCACAAGGGGCCCATGAGGGGGGAGGGCGCGCCCAGGGGGTACGCGCGCCCCCCTGCCTCATGGCCACCTCATTGGTTGCTTGACGTCCACTCCAAGTCCTCTGGATCATGTTTGTTCCAAAAAACACGCTCCCGAAGGTTTCATTCAGTTTGGACTCCGTTTGATATTCCTTTTCTGCGAAACACTGAAATAGGCAAAAAACAGCAATTTGGGCTGGGCCTCCGGTTAATAGGTTAGTCCCAAAAATAATATAAAAGTGTAAAATAAAGCCCATTAACATCCAAAACAAATAATATAATAGCATGGAACAATAAAAAATTATAGATACGTTGGAGACATATCAGTAGACAAGGCTCTTATGATTGAAGGGAAGCAGCAGCAAATTGAGAGCCGCAAAAGGAAGTATGGACAAGGGAAGTACAATTCAGGAGCTTAGCAGAAGCCTCGTTTTACCTTGAACTCGGGAGGATATACCCATAACCATGGAGGCCATACACACAATGGAGGAAGTTCGCATAACCACAGTGGCCCCAAGAATGGAAATGGGAATGGAGCAGGCAGCAACTAGAACCGCTCTAACCCAGCCACACCTGCCAAGAAGGACCAAAGTCACATTACTTGTTTCAAGTGCGGGAAGACTGGACACTATGCCAATGAGTGTCCTGAAGCAAAGAATGGAAATGGCAATGGAAGCTCTGGGAAGAAGCCCAACCCTTTCAATAGGGGACAAGTGAACCACGTTAACGTAGGAGGTTGAAGAGCAGCCAGATGCAGTTATAGGTAAGTTTTTGGTTAAGTCATTTACTGCAATCGTTCTTTTTGATACTGGTGCATCACATTCATACATTTCAAGGGGATTTCTGGATAAGTATAAGTTGCCCACCAAAGTTCTTAGGATACCCATGTTAGTAAGCTCGCCAGGAGCGGAGTATATGGCAAGCCAAGGATGTTTTCAGATGCCAGTGACCATAGGTAGGCATGTTTTCCCCTCAGAGTTAATAATTCTGGAGTCGCAAGGATTGGATGTGATACTAGGAATGGATTGGCTATCGATGTATGGAGGAAACATCGATTGCGCCAGTAAGTCAATTCTGCTCACCACCCTGGAGGGAAAAAGGATCAAGTATGTATCCAGACATGCACCAAGGAGGACCCAAGTAAATTCTCTCACGGGAGTTGTTCAGGAGGAAGTGCATGTAGTGAAGGATTACCCGGATGTATTTTCAGAGGAATTACTAGTCATGCCGCCGGATCGAGACATTGAGTTTTTGATAGAGTTGTTGCCAGGCACCGGACCGATATCAAAGAGACCATACCGGATGCCCGCAAATGACCTGGAGGATATAAAGAAGAAGATTAAAGAGTTATTGGAGAAAGGTTACATTCAACGAAGTTCGTCAAGGTGGGGAGCCCCATTGATCTTTGAGAATGGTTGTTGATTATCGTGCATTGAATGAAGTGACGATTAAGAACAAGTACCCACTGTTGATGATCAATGATTTGTTTAACCAGCTGCAAGGAGCTTAAGTATTCTCCAAGATTGATCTGCGATCAGGATACCACCAGCTGAAGATCCGAGAACATGATATACCTAAGAGAACATTCACCACAAGGTACGGCCTATATAAGTATATAGTTATGTCATTTGGATTGACAAATGCCCCTGCCTATTTCATGAGTATGATGAATAAGGTGTTCATGGAGTTCTTGGATAATTTTGTTGTGGTGTTCATTGATGATATCTTGGTGTACTCAAAGAATGAAGAGGAGCACAAGGAGCATTTGCCTTTAGTTCTCGAGAAGCTCAGGGAACACCAGTTGGATGCCAAGTTCAGCAAGTGTGAGTTTTGGTTGAAGGAAGTTGGATTTCTTGGCCATGTTATATCAGGAGAAGGTATAGAAGTGGATCCTACCAAGGTTCAGTCTGTCACTGAGTGGCTGGCACGCACCTTAGTTGGAGACATCCGTAGTTTTCTTGGACTTGCGGGATATTATCGGAGATTCATTGAGAATTTTTCCAACATTGCAAAGCCTATGAAGGAGTTGTTGAAGAAAGACACCAAGTTTAAGTGGACAAAGGAATGTGAGGCAAGTTTTCAGGAGCTGAAGAAACGTTTGGTTACAGCCCCAGTGCTGATTCTGCTGGATATACGCAAGGATTTCCAAGTGTATTGTGATGCTTCTCGCTTAGGACTTGGAGGTGTACTTATGCAGGACGGAAGAGTTGTTTCATATGCCGCACGTCAACTTCGATCGCATGAGTTGAATTATGCCATGCATGATTTGGAGTTAGCAGCTGTAGTGCATGCACTCAAGACCTGGAGACATTTTCTTATTGGAAATCATTGTGATGTGTACACGGATCATAAGAGTTTGAAGTACATTTTCACTCAGAAGGAGCTGAATCTCAGGCAAAGGAGATGGTTGGAGCTTATAAAGGATTATGATATGAAGTTGCACTATCACCCAGGCAAGGCCAATGTCGTAGTAGACGCTTTGAGCCGTAAGAGTTATGCCAATACCCTCGAAAGCAGAGGATTGCCAAAGAAGTTAGCCGAAGATCTCAGGGAGCTATGTTTGGAGATAGTCCCTAGAGGTTTTGTCACAACAATGGAGGTTCAGTCGACATTATTGGGAAAGATTCAAGAAGCTCAGAAAGGTGACAAAGAGATTGCCGAGATAAAGGAGAAGATGAGCAAAGCAAAAGCCAAAGGTTTTCGTGAGGATGAGCACGACACTTTATGGTTTGAGGACCGTGTTTATGTACCCAATAATGCCGAGATACGGAAGTTAATACTTCAGGAGGCCCATGACTGGCCATACTCGATACACCCCAGAAACACCAAGATGTATTTGGATTTGAAGGAGCGTTTCTGGTGGACTGGTATGAAGAAGGATATTGCCGAGTATGTAGCCGTATGTGATGTATGTTAGAGAGTGAAGGCAGAACATCAGAAGCAAGCAGGATTATTGCAGCCTATGCCGATACCCGAATGGAAGTGGGACAAGCTTGGCATGGATTTCATCACTGAATTACCCAGGACCCAATCGGGATATGATTCTATCTGGGTAGTAGTGGATCGTTTGACCAAAGTGGCTCACTTTATCCCAGTGAAAACCACCTATACGAGTGCAAAGTTGGCCAAGATATATATGACCAGGATTGTATGTCTGCATGGAGTTCCGAGGAACATCGTATCAGATAGAGGGACCCGGTTTACTTCGAAGTTTTGGCACCAGTTGCACCAGACTTTGGGCACCAGGCTAGAGTTCAGTACAGCCTTTCATCCGCAGACAGATGGACAGACCGAGAGAGTCAATCAGATTCTGGAGGATATGTTGAGAGCTTGTGCGCTAGATTATGGATCTAGTTGGGATGATAATTTGCCTTACGCGGAGTTCTCATACAACAACAGCTCCCAGGATAGTTTGAAGATGGCACCTTTCGAAGCTTTGTATGGAAGGAGGTGCAGGACATCGTTGATGTGGGATGAAATTGGAGACCGTCAGTTTTTTGGACCAGATTTGATCAAAGAGTCAGAAGAGAAGGTCAAGTTGATTCGCGATAGACTGAAAGTACCTCAGTCCAGGCAAAAGTTATGCAGACTCAAAATGCAAGGAGGTAGTCTATGAAATCGGAGACAGAGCATATCTTCGAGTGTCACCTCTACGAGGAGTTAAACACTTTGGAGTTAAGGGAAAGTTAGCCTCGAGATTTATAGGACCATACCGAGTTTTGGAACGGATGGGAGAAGTGGCCTACAAGTTGGAGTTACCCGAAGGACTGTCAGGAGTTCATGATGTGTTTCACGTTTCCCAGCTGAAGAAGTACCATGCTGAGATGGCCGATATTCCTCTGAGAGATACAGTGACCACGGAGAGAGTTATTCATGATGTATTTCAATTTGGAATGTTATACATAGGTCATCAATGCATATCATATTTTATTGCATTTTGTTTTGCGATCCTGGAAAATCCTAAGCAACTCAAGGACCCACGGAGAGAGTTGGGGATTTCATTTATTTTCATATGTGATTTTTTCTCAAATATTGAAAAGGGATCATTTGGTTTTAATAATTTTTCTCTCCAAAAATATTTCAAATATAAAAATAAAAGGGAGGATATAATATGACTTCTCCAAAAATAAAAGAAATATTGGAGGAAAAATGTTAAAATCAAATAAATATTTTATTGGATTTTTATCCGGAGTTATTTTAATTAAATTAGGAAAAAACTGCATTTTTGAAAATTGCATTAGGTCCGGGAAAATTGTTCACTTTGTCCTAAATTTTATTAGAGGACAATGAATATTTATTTCGGAATTTTTGGACTTCGTTTGATATTTCCTTTTGTTTGTTTACTCCACCCGCTTTAAAAAATGCGTGAACCGACTTTGGGACGTGCCCGAGCCGGACAAGTCCTGCCCAGGCCCCTTTATAAGCGCCCGAGGCCGCCACCCCAGCCCAGCCGCCAGTCCACCCCGCGCCGCCTGAAACCCTATCCGCGCCGCCGCCGCGGTCGGAGTTCTCCGCCCCGCCGGAGTTCGCCGCCGCCGCCGGTTTTATTTTCGGTTTAGGTATAAACTGCCGTTTTTTAAACCCTAGATCTATTTATTTTTTTATTAGATCGATTTTTTCTCGGTTTAGTTTTATTTTACGAACGTTCGTTCGTTTAGATCTGTTAACGAATGAATTCATTCGTTAGTCTCTGTTAGCAGACGTTCGTCTGATAGATTTTTCCTTTTCTGTTTTTTTCCGGCCAGGGACCTATCCGCGATTATTTTTATCGTAGATTAGCCCCTGATCTTCAAACCCTCGCAACTTTTTAACCGTTCGTCCAAATCCTGTGAAACCAATGCCAAAATCTTCGTCTCGAGCCCCTCTTTCTGGTTAATCAACTTGAACATGGTTTTGACTATTTAAAATTTGGTTTCAAGCAGTTTTGAATTCGAAGTTCTTTTGACCGTAGTTTCAGTTCCGTAGCTCCGATGTGATTGATTCTTTTTGCAAATCGAAGCTTTTCAGTTGGACTTTCAGATTTGGATCTTCTTATTTGAGTTTTACCCTTGCATCTATGCTTGAGTGCTTATGTATGCTATTGTTTGTTTGCGATAGAATTCCGAAGTGCGAAGCGTGTTACTACGAGTCTCTAGGTTTTGCGGATCATCAGCAAGGCAAGTAACACAATGATCATACCCCTTTATTACCCAGATTTTATGCATTAGTTACAATCCTCAAACACTGCATGATTAGGATGTGATTAACATGTGGGTATTGAGAAGTAGATGATGAGGTAGAACCTATTGCCCTTTTATTATCAAACCCTTGGGAGTTACATCTACGTTATGCTTATACTGCTATGCTATGCTCGTAGACATGGTTTGGTTTGAGTGATCAGTGACAGATGTGAGATTGTTAATTAATGCTTAACTTAAGGTGGCTACTTAAATACACATCTGGGTGGAGTGGTTGCAGGCACCTAGGGATATACCAGTGTTGTCTTTGGTTCACCAACCAGGCTCAAAGGGATCATAAGATTATTCATGCTAGAAACTTCCGTGTGCAGACACAAGCTATTATGGGCTCTAGCATAGTTGAGTATGTTGCATGACCTCTTTCAGTGGCAGGCTAGCAGATGTAGGGGAAAGTAAGTGTAACAATCTACCCAGAGTAAAGAGTTAATGCTTCTGAAAGACTGTGTCTCGGTCATCCGTTTCTCAAACACCATGTAGTGCGAGAAATCCAACGGAGGAGATCAAGTCTTGTGGGGAAAAGTGTGCAAACCTCTGTAGAGTGTACAAACTAATCATGGTTAGCCGTGTCCCCGGTTATGGACATCTTGAGTATCTGGTTCTTGGATTATCATGTTGATTTCATCACTCTAAACTAATTTGTTGGATTATTAATTAATGTTTAATTGGGATTGAGATGGGGGTACCATTCTCAATGTTTATCAACTACCATGATAGTTAAATAAAATATATTCCTTTGATGTAGGGAAGAATTGGCTTTTAGCAGAAACATTATAACCATAGAGCCTCCACCAGCCATATATGCATGTAGTGATAGCATTTACTCGTTCATTGCTCTATTGTGTTATCTTGCCAGCATATTCCATGTGCTGACCGTTTCGGGCTGCAACATATCATGTTACAGACTTTTCAGACGAAGAGTAAGGTGCGCTAGGTCTTTGTCGTGCTCTCGGCTATGCCGTTGGAGTTGATGGACTCACTTTATCTTCCAAGCCTTCCGTTGTTATCTTATTTAGATGGCACTAAGCCATATTATTGTAATAAGTTCTCTTTTGAGACATTCGATGTAATAAGTGTGTGATTGCACTCTGTTATAAATCCTTCAAGTATTGTGCATGTCAGCATTACCGATCCAGGGATGACACTTATGCACAGAGATTTGACCGTTTGAGGTCGGATTCGCTACAGTAGTAGGAGCAATCGGAGTGCTAATAACATCATTGTTGTTGGTATTGGCAAAGTCACACAATTTAGTATTATCTTGAGCCATCATGACAAACAATCAATCCAACACACAAGCAGACAAGAAGCAAGCGAAAAGAGACGAACAAAAAAGGGCGAATAAAACGGCAAAGGTGAAGTGGGGAAGAGGAAAACGAGAGGCGAGTGGCAAATAATCTAATGCAAGGGAGAAGAGTTTATGATGGGTACTTGGTATGTCTTGACTTGGCGTAGATCTCCTCAGCAACGGCGCCAGAAATCATTCTTGCTACCTCTTGAGCATGCATTGGTTTTCCCTTGAAGAGGAAAGGGTGATGCAGCAAAGTAGCGTAAGTATTTCCCTTAGTTTTTGAGAACCAAGGTATAAATCCAGTAGGAGACAACACACAAGTCACCTAGTACTTGCACAAACAATCAAGAACCTCACAACCAATGCGATAAAGGGGTTGTCAATCCCTTCATGATCACTTGCGAAAGTGAGATCTGATAGAGATAGTAAGATAAATATTTTTGGTATTTTGTTGTATAGATTGGAAAATAAAGATTGCAAAATAGTAAAGGATATGCGATAATAAAAGAGATGCAATATAATAAGAAAGAGACCCGGGGGCCATAGGTTTCACTAGTGGCTTCTCTCATGATAGCATGTATTACGGTGGGTGAACAAATTACTGCCGAGCAATTGATAGAAAAGTGCATAGTTACGAAGATATCTAAGGCAATGATCATGAATATAGGTATCACGTCCGTGTCAAGTAGATCGAAATGATTCTGCATCTACTACTATTACTCCACACATCTACCGCCATCCAGCATGCATCTAGAGTATTAAGTTCATAAGAACAGAGTAACACTTTAAGCAAGATGACATGATGTAGAGGGATAAACTCAAGCAATATGATATAAATCCCATCTTTTTATCCTCGATGGCAACGATACAATATGTGCCTTGCTGCCCCTACTGTCACTGGAAAGGACACCGCAAGATTCAACCCAAAGCTAAGCACTTCTCCCATTGCAAGAAAGATCAATCTAGTAGGCCAAACTAAACCGATAATTCGAAGAGACTTGCAAAGATATCAAATCATGCATATAAGAATTCAGAGAAGAACCAAATAATATTCATAGATAATCAAGTTCATAAACCCACAATTCATCAGATCTCGGCAAACACACCTCAAAAGAGTATTACATCGAATAGATCTCCAAGAACATGGAGGATAACTTTGTATTGAAGATCAAAGAGGGAGAAGAAGCCATCTAGCTAATAACTATGGACCCGAAGGTCTGTTGTAAACTACTCATGCTTCATCGGAGAGGCTATGGTGTTGATGCAGAAGCCCTCTGTGATCGATTCCCCCTCCAGCAGGTCGCCGGAAAAGGCCCCAAGATGGGATCTCATGGGTACAGAATGTTGCGGCGGTGGAGAAGTGGTTTCATGGCTCCCCCTGGTGTTTCTAGGGTATAAGGGTATATATAGGCGAAAGAAGTACGTCGGTGGAGCTCCATGGGGCCCATGAGGGTGGGGGGCATGCCTACCCCCCTGGGCGCGCCCTCCTATCTCGTGGCCGCCTCACGGAGTCCCAGACTTCAACTCAAACTCTTCTAGTTTGCTTTCGGTCCAAGAAAGATCATCGCGAAGGTTTCATTCCGTTTGGATTCCATTTGGTATTCCTTTTCAGCGAAACACTGAAATAGGAAAAAAAATAGAAACAGGCACTGGGCCTCCAGTTAATAGGTTAGTCCCAAAAATAATATAAAAGAGCATATTAAAGCCCATTAAACATCCAAAACAGATAATATAATAGCATGGAACAATCAAAAATTATAGATATGTTGGAGACGTATCAGTGCCATCTCAAGAACACAAGAGAGAGAGAGAGAGAGATTAAACACATAGCTACTGGTACAAACCCTCAGCCCCGAGGGTGGACTACTCCCTTCTCATCGTGGTGGCCGCGGGATGATGAAGATGGCCACCGGAGATGATTCCCCCCTCCGGTGGGTGATGTCTACTACACAACCTTCTTCTTGTAGACGTTGTTGGGCGACCAAGTGCAGAGGTTTGTAGGATAGTAGAAAATTTCCCTCAAGTGGATGACCTAAGGTTTATCAATCCGTAGGAGGCGTAGGATGAAGATGGTCTCTCTCAAGCAACCCTGCAACCAAATAACAAAGAGTCTCTTGTGTCCCCAACACACCCAATACAATGGTAAGTTGTATAGGTGCACTAGTTCGCGAAGAGATGGTGATACAAGTGCAATATGGATAGTAGATAAAGGTTTTTGTAAACTGAAAATATAAAAACAACAAGGTAACTAATGATAAAAGTGAGCGTAAACGGTATTGCAATGTTAGGAAACAAGGCCTAGGGTTCATACTTTCGCTAGTGTAAGTTCCCTCAACAATGATAACATAATTGGATCACATAACTATCCCTCAACATGCAACAAAGAGTCACTCCAAAGTCACTAATAGTGGAGAACGAACGAAGAGATTATGGTAGGGTACGAAACCACCTCAAAGTTATTCTTTCCAATCAATCCGTTGGGCTATTCCTATAAGTGTCACAAACAGCCCTAGAGTTCGTACTAGAATAACACCTTAAGATACAAATCAACCAAAACCCTAACGTCACCTAGATACTCCAATGTCACCTCAAGTATCCGTGGGTATGATTATACGATATGCATCACACAATCTTAGATTCATCTATTCAACCAACACATAGAACCTCAAAGAGTGCCCCAAAGTTTCTACCGGAGAATCACGATGAAAACGTGTGCCAACCCCTATGCATAGGTTCATGGGCGGAACCCGCAAGTTGATCACCAAAACATACATCAAGTGAATCACGTGATATCCCATTGTCACCACAGATATGCACGGCAAGACATACATCAAGTGTTCGCAAATCTTTAAAGACTCAATCCGATAAGATAACTTCAAAGGGGAAACTCAATCCATTACAATAGAGTAGAGGGGGAGGAGAAACATAAGATCCAACTATAATAGCAAAGCTCGCGATACATGAAGATCGTGCCAAATCAAGAACACGAGAGAGAGAGAGAGAGACCAAACACATAGCTGCTGGTACATACCCTCAGCCCCGAGGGGAGAACTACTCCCTCCTCATCATGGAGAGCGCCGGGATGATGAAGATGACCACCGGTGAGGGTTCCCCCTCCGGCAGGGTGCCGGAACAGGGTCCCGATTGACTTTTCATGGCTACATAGGCTTGTGGCGGCAGAACTCCAGATCTAATCTCCGTTCTGGAAGTTTTAGGATACGTGGGTATATATGGGTGAAAGGAGTACGTCGGTGGACCGAAGGGGGGGGGCACGAGGCAGGGGGCGCGCCCCAGGGGGTGGGCGCCCCCTACCCTCGTGAGCTCCTCCTTCATCTTCTGACGTAGGGTCCAAGTCTATCTGGTAGGTTTCGTTCCAAAAATAACTTCTCCAGTTGATTTTGTTTCGTTTCGACTCCGTTTGATATTCCTTTTCTTCAAAACACTGAAATAGGCATAAAACAACAAATCTGGGCTGGGCCTCTAGTTAATAGGTTAGTCCCAAAAATAATATAAAAGTGGAAAATAAAGCCCAATATTGACCAAAACAGTAGATAATATAGCATGGAGCAATCAAAAATTATAGATACGTTGGAGACGTATCAAGCATCCCCAAGCTTAATTCCTGCTCATCCTCGAGTAGGTAAATGATAAAAAAGATAATTTTTGATGTGGAATGCTAGTTGGCATAATTTTAGTGTAATTCTTCTTAATTGTGGTATGAATATTCAGATCCATAAGATTCAAGACAAAAGTTCATATTGACATAGAAATAATAATACTTCAAGCATACTAACTAAGCAATCATGTCTTCTCAAAATAACATGGCCAAAGAAAGTTATCCCTACAAAATCATATAGTCTGGCTATGCTCTATCTTCACCACACAAAATATTTAAATCATGCACAACCCCGATGACAAGCCAAGCAATTGTTTCATACTTTTAATGTTCTCAAACTTTTTCAATCTTCACGCAATACATGAGCGTGAGCCATGGACATAGCACTATAGGTGGAATAGAGTGGTGGTTGTGGAGAAGACAAAAAAGGGGGAAGATAGTCTCACATCAACTAGGCGTATCAACGGGCTATGGAGATGCCCATCAATAGATATCAATGTGAGTGAGTAGGGATTGCCATGCAACGGATGCACTAGAGCTATAAATGTATGAAAGCTCAACAAAAGAGACTAGTGGGTGTGCATCCAACTCGCTTGCTCACGAAGACCTAGGCATTTTGAGGAAGCCCATCATTGGAATATACAAGCCAAGTTCTATAATGAAAGATTCCCACTAGTATATGAAAGTGACAACATAGGAGACTCTCTATCATGAAGATCATGGTGCTATTTTGAAGCACAAGTGTGGTAAAGGGTAGTAGCATTATCCCTTCTCTCTTTTTTTATCATTTTTTTATTTTTTATTTTTTTATTTGGGCCTTTCTCTTTTTTTATGGCCTCTTTTTTTATTTGGGCTTGTTTGGCCTCTTTTATTTATTTATTTTCGTCTGGAGTCTCATCCCGACTTGTGGGGGAATCATGGTCTCCATCATCCTTTCCTCACTGGGACAATGCTCTAATAATGATGATCATCACACTTGTTTTTACTTACAACTCAAGAATTACAACTCAATACTTAGAACAAGATATGACTCTATATGAATGCCTCCGGCGGTGTACCGGGATGTGCAATGATGCATGAGTGACATGTATGAAAGAATTATGAACCATGGCTTTGCCACAAAT
The DNA here is from genome assembly GCF_002162155.2 of Triticum dicoccoides. Lineage (NCBI taxonomy): Eukaryota > Viridiplantae > Streptophyta > Magnoliopsida > Poales > Poaceae > Triticum > Triticum dicoccoides. The sequence goes on from NC_041392.1 coordinate 413,750,565, forward strand.
ACAATGTCAACTACATGATCATGCTAAGTAATATGACAATGATGAAGTGTGTCATAATAAAGGAACGGTGGAAAGTTGTATGGCAATATATCTCGGAATGACTATGGAAATGCCATAATAGGTAGGTATGGTGGCTGTTTTGAGGAAGGTATATGGTGGGTTTATGGTACCGGTGAAAGTTGCGCGGAACTAGAGAGGCTAGCAAAGGTGGAAGGGTGAGAGTGCGTATAATCCATGGACTCAACATTAGTCATAAAGAACTCATATACTTATTGCAAAAATCTACAAGTTATCAAAGCAAAGTATTACACGCATGCTCCTAGGGGGATAGATTGGTAGGAAAAGACCATCGCTCGTCCCCGACCGCCACTCATAAGGAAGACAATCAATAAATAAATCATGCCCCGACTTCATCACATAATGGTTCACCATACGTGCATGCTACGGGAATCACAAACTTCAACACAAGTATTTCTCAAATTCACAACTACTCAACTAGCACGACTTTGATATTATTACCTCTATATCTCAAAACAATCATCAAGCATCAGACTTCTCTTAGTATTCAACACACTCATAAGAAAGTTTTATTATTCTTGAATACCTAGCATATTAGGATTTTAAGCAAATTACCATGCTATTAAGACTCTCAAAATAATCTAAGTGAAGCATGAGAGTTCATATATTTATTCAAAATAAAACTACCACCATGCTCTAAAAGATATAAGTGAAGCACTAGAGCAAATGACAAACTACTCCGAAGGATATAAGTGAAGATCAATGAGTAGTCGAATAATTATGCAACTATGTGAAGACCCTCTAACATTTAAGAATTCCAGATCTTGGTATTTTATTCAAACAGCAAGCAAAGCAAAAGAAAATGACATTCTAAGAATGGCAAACATCATGTGAAGAAGCAAAAACTTAGGATCAACCGAAACTAACCAATAGTTGTTGAAGAAGAAAGGTGGGATGCCAACCGGGGCATCCCCAAGCTTAGACGCTTGAGACTTATTGAAATATTATCTTGGGGTGCCTTGTGCATCCCCAAGCTTGAGATTTTTTGTCTCCTTAATTCCTCTCATATCAAGGTCTCCCTAAATCTCAAAAGCTTCATCCACACAAAACTCAACAAAGACACGTGAGATAGGTTAGTATAAACCATTGCCAAAACCTTATCATACTCTACTGTAGCAAATCACTAAAATTATTATTCAACATTGCATACTAAATGCCTCTGCATATTTAATAGTCCTATCCTCAAATAGAATCATTAAAGAAGCAAACATATCCAAACAATGCAAACATAACAGCAATCTGCCTAAACAGGATAGTCTGTAAAGAATGCAGAAACATCCATACTTACCTAGCTCCAAAAATTATGAAAGAAAATTGCCACTGTAGTAAATTTATCAGAGATTAATATGCAAAAGGTTTCAACATTTTATCACATTCTTACTTTTCTAGGGAATTATTGCAACAGCGGTAAACTTTCTTTTTTCAAACAGCAACATGTGGACTTCTAAAATAGGCATAGTAAAGGCTATCAATGCCACTTTTATTGAAATAAAAGATGCAAAACATTGTTCTAAATAACAGTAAGCAAATTCTAACAAAATAAATTGACGCTCCAAGCAAAACACATATCATGTGGCGAATAAAAATATATCTCCAAGTAAAGTTACCGATGAATGAAGACGAAAGAGGGGATGCCTTCCGGGGCATGCCTAAGCTTAGGCTCTTGGCTATTCTTGAATATTACCTTGGGGTGCCTTGGGCATCCCCAAGCTTAGGCTCTTGGCTATCGTTGAATATCACCTTGGGGTGCCTTGGGCATCCCCAAGCTTAGGCTCTTGCCACTCCTTATTCCATAGTCCATCTAATCCTTACCCAAAACTTGAAAACTTCACAACACAAAACTTAACAGAAAACTCGTAAGCTCCGTTAGTATAAGAAAATAAATCACCATTTCAAGGTACTGTAATGAACTCATTCTTTATTTATATTGGTGTTAAACATACTGTATTCCAACTTCTCTATAGTTTATAAACTATTTTACTAGCCATAGATTCATCAAAATAAGTAAACAACACATGAAAAACAGAATCTGTCAAAACAGAATCTGTCAAAACAGAATCTGTCAAAAACAGAACAGTCTGTAGTAATCTGGATCAAATGTATACTTCTGGAACTCATAAAATTCTAAAATAAATTTCTGGACCTGAGGAATTTATCTATTAATCATCTGCAAAAAGAATTAACTAAATAGAACTCTCCAAATAAAAATGGCAGCAGTTCTCGTGAGCGCTAAAGTTTCTGTTTTTTACAGCATGATCAACAAGACTTTCCCCGAGTCTTCCCAACGGTTCTACTTGGCAAAAACACTAATTAAACACATAAAACCATATCTAAACAGAGGCTAGATGAATTATTTATTACTAAACAGGAACAAAAATCAAGGAACAAAAATAAAGTTGGGTTGCCTCCCAACAAGCGCTATCGTTTAACGCCCCTAGCTAGGCATGATGATTTCAATGATGCTCACATAAAGGATAAGAATTGAAACATAAAGAGAGCATCATGAAGAATATGACTAGCACATTTAAGACTAACATTCTTCCTATGCATAGGGATTTTGTGAGCAAACAACTTGTGGGGACAATAATCAACTAGCATAGGAAGGCAAAACAAGCATAACTTCAAGATTTTAAGCACGTAGAGAGGAAATTTGATATTATTGCAATTCCTAAAAGCATATATTCCTCCCTCATAATAATTTTCAGTAGCATCATGAATGAATTCAACAATATAACCAGCACCTAAAGCATTCTTTTCATAATCTATAAGCATAGAAATTTATTACTCTCCACATAAGCAAATTTCTTCTCATGAATAATAGTGGGAGCAAACTCAACAAAATAACTATCATGTGATTGAAAATTAAGATCAAGATGACAAGTTTCATGGTTATCAGCATTATTTAAAGCATACGTGTCATCACAATAATCATCATAGATAGGAGGCATGCTTTCATCATAATAAATTTGCTCATCAAAACTTGGGGGACAAAAGGTATCATCTTCATCAAACATAGCTTCCCCAAGCTTGTGGCTTTGCATATCATTAGCATCATGGATATTCAAGGAGTTCATACTAACAACATTGCAGTCATGCTCAGCATTCAAATATTTAGTGCCAAACATTTTATAGATTTCTTCTTCTAGCACTTGAGAACAATTATCCTTTCCATCATACTCACGAAAGATATTAAAAAGGTGAAGCGTATGAGACAAACTCAATTCCATTTTTTTATAGTTTTATTTTATAAACTAAACTAGTGATAAAACAAGAAACTAAAAGACTCGATTGCAGGATCTAAAGATATACCTTCAAGCACTCACCTCCCCGGCAACGGCGCCAGAAAAGAGATTGATGTCTACTACACAACCTTCTTCTTGTAGACGTTGTTGGGCCTCCAAGTAATGAGGTTTGTAGGACAGTAGCAAATTTCCCTCAAGTGGATGATCTAAGGTTTATCAATCCGTAGGAGGCGTAGGATGAAGATGGTCTCTCTCAAGCAACCCTGCAACCAAATAACAAAGAGTCTCTTGTGTCCCCAACACACCCAATACAATGGTAAGTTGTATAGGTGCACTAGTTCGGTGAAGAGATGGTGATACAAGTGCAATATGGATAGTAGATAAAGGTTTTTGTAATCTGAAAATATAAAAACAGCAAGGTAACTAATGATAAAAGTGAGCGTAAACGGTATTGCAATGTTAGGAAACAAGGCCTAGGGTTCATACTTTCGCTAGTGTAAGTTCCCTCAACAATGATAACATAATTGGATCACATAACTACCCCTCAACATGCAACAAAGAGTCACTCCAAAGTCACTAATAGCGGAGAACGAACGAAGAGATTATGGTAGGGTACGAAACCACCTCAAAGTTATTATTTCCAATCAATCCGTTGGGCTATTCCTATAAGTGTCACAAACAGCCCTAGAGTTCGTACTAAAATAACACCTTAAGATACAAATCAACCAAAACCCTAATGTCACCTAGATACTCCAATGTCACCTCAAGTATCCATGGGTATGATTATATGATATGCATCACACAATCTCAGATTCATCTATTCAACCAACACATAGAACCTCAAAGAGTGCCCCAATGTTTCTATCGGAGAATCATGACGAAAACGTGTGCCAACCCCTATGCATAGGTTCATGGGTGGAACCCGCAAGTTGATCACCAAAACATACATCAAGTGAATCACGTGATATCCCATTGTCACCACAGATATGCACGGCAAGACATACATCAAGTGTTCTCAAATCTTTAAAGACTCAATCCGATAAGATAACTTCAAAGGGGAAACTCAATCCATTACAAGAGAGTAGAGGGGGAAGAGAAACATAAGATCCAACTATAATAGCAAAGCTCGCGATACATCAAGATTGTGCCAAATCAAGAACACGAGAGAGAGAGAGAGAGATCAAACACATAGCTACTGGTACATACCCTCAGCCCCGAGGGAGAACTACTCCCTCCTCGTCATGGAGAGCGCCGGGATGATGAAGATGGCCACCGGTGAGGGTTCCCCCCTCCGGCAGGGTGCCGGAACAGGGTCCCGATTGACTTTTGGTGGCTACAGAGGCTTGCGGCGGCGGAACTCCAGATCTAATGTCCGTTCTGGAAGTTTTAGGATACGTGGGTATATAGGGTGAAAGGAGTACGCTGGTGGGCCGAAGGGGGAGCCACGAGGCAGGGGGCGCGCCCCAGGGGGGTGGGCGCACCCCCTACCCTCGTGAGCTCCTCCTTCATCTTCTGACATAGGGTCCAAGTCTATCCGGTAGGTTTCCTTCAAAACATAACTTTTCCAGTTGATTTCGTTCCGTTTCGACTCCTTTTGATATTCCTTTTCTTCGAAACACTGAAATAGGCATAAAACAACAAATCTGGGCTGGGCCTCTGGTTAATAGGTTAGTCCCAAAAATAATATAAAAGTGGAAAATAAAGCCCAATATTTCCCAAAACAGTAGATAATATAGCATGGAGCAATCAAAAATTATAGATACGTTGGAGACGTATCAGCGGGGTGCCGAAACAGGGTCTAGATTGGTTTTCGGTGGCTATAGAGGCCTGTGGTGGCGGAACTTCTGATCTAGGTTAACCCGAGGGTTTTCCAAATATTTGTGAACTTATAGGGTAAAGAGGGGGTGCGGGAGGCCACCGAGGTGGGCACAACCCACCTGGGCGCGCCTGGGACCCCAGGCGCGCCCTGGTGGGTTGTGCCCCCCTCGGGGCACCCCCAGGTGCTTCTCTAGCCCATTGGTGGTCTTCTGGTCCATCAAAAATCCACAAAATGTTTCGCGGTGTTTGGACTCCGTTTGATATTGATTTCCTGCGATGTTAAAACAAGCAAAAAACGGCAACTGGCACTGGGCACTGGGTCAATAGGTTAGTCTCCAAAAACGATATAAATTTGCTATAAAATAATTGTAAAACATCCAAGAATGATAGCATATTAGCATGAATACTTTATAAATTATAGATACGTTGGAGACGTACCAGCACCCCAAGCTTAATTCCTACTCGTCCTCGAGTGGGTAAATGATAAAATAATAATTTATGAAGTATGAATGCTAGCAAAGTGCACAAGTTTGATCAATGACAATTTCAATCACTTCTCCTAGCATCATAATAGCAATTGTTTTCTTATAAAACTTCTCATGTTATAGTAGCAACCAATTCACATGTTAAGGTTCAAACAATGAATTCTCTTGAAACTCAACAACCTGTGTTCTCAGTCACCAAGCAGTTGCAATTCAACTTATTCAACAGATTCTAAGTGAGAGCTCCACATACTCAACCAACATATAGTCTTCTATGATTTCTAACACTCGCGGCATACACATGAGCAAAACGTTTGACACATAGAAAGATAGAGGCTTATAATTTCTCCTCCCAACGTATTCACCTCAAGGGTGATGTCAACAATAATAACTCATGCTACCCATATCCAACTGGATATATGTGCCTAGATCTTTCCTCACCACATTATGCTTGCCAAAAGAGAAAAATAAAAAGGAATAGAGAGAAAAACTTTGACTCTTGCATGAAAGTAAATACATAAAAGTAAAAGATAGGCCCTTCGCAGATGGAAGCAGAGGTTGCCATGCGCTTATTTGTTTGTATGCTCAACCCCTTAGTGCAAAAGAACATCACGTTATATTGCCCCTTATGATAGCAACCTTTATTATGCAGTCTGTCGCTTTTATTCTTTGCCATCACAAGTTCATACAACGCTCAATTTTCTCTTACACTAAATGATCTAACACTTCTAGAAGCAATTTTTATTACCTTATTGCACCGATGACAACTTACTTGAAGGATCTTTCTCAATCCTTAGGTAGGTATGGTGGACTCTTGAAGATAAGATTTGCGTTTAAGGGTTTTTGGATGCACAAGTAGTATCTCTACTTGGTGCAGAATTTTTGGCTAGCAAAGATGGGGGGCAAGCACCACATGTTAAAGGATCTATGACAATATAAGTTCTATGTGAATATGAACAAACATAAACCATTACGTTGTCTTCCTTGTCCAACGTCAACAATTTTGGCATATAATATTTTGATGGGGGCTCACAATCACAAAAGATTTCCAAGATAGTGTATTTGCATGTGAAAGTTCTCTTCCTTATACTAATTATTCGTGAATTGCTTGTATGACCAATATGGTGATTGTCAAGCCTCAAAAGATTTCACTTTCTAAACCCAATGTGAAGCTACCACTAGGCATGATATGATTTCAAATTCATGACATTCAATTTATTCAATAATTTACTCATAGGATATAAGTGAAGCACAAGAGTAAATGACAAGCTACTCCAAAAAGATAAAAGTGAAGATCATGAGCATAATATTTCTTTCTCTCAAATTAATTTAAGTTAAGCAAGAGAGAATTTCTTCAAAAATATTAAAGCACACCATTCTCAAAAAGATATAAGTGAAGCACTAGAGCAATTCTGTAGAAAAGAGCTTCGTTGACGAGATGTGCGTGCCGCTTACCTAGCCTCCTTGGAAACTATTTGTGGAGTCTATTTTATTTAAAAACTTTTAGATATAAGTATTTTTTTTAAAACAGCAAGAAAAATGAAAATAAAATGATATTCTAAGAATATCACAACTCATGTGAAGAAGCAAAAACTTAGGCTCAACCGATACTAACCGGTAACTGTTGAGGAGGAAAGGTGGGATGCCTATCGGGGCATCCCCAAGCTTAGATGCTTTAGGATTCTTGAAATATTATCTTGGAGTGCCTTGGGAATCCCCAATATTGAGCTTTTGTGTCTCCTTAATTCTTCTCATATCACGGTTTTCCTAAATCTCAAAAGCTTCATCCACACAAAACTCAACAAGAACTCATGAGATAAGTTAGTATAAACCAATGCAAAAACCTTATCATTATCTACTGTAGCAAATAACTAAAATTATTATTCAAGATTGCATACTAAATGCCTTTGCATATTTAATACTCCTATCCTCAAATAGAATCATTAAACAAGCAAACATATGCAAACAATGCAAACATAATAGCAATCTGCCAAAACAGTACAGTCTGTAAAGAATGCAAGAGTATCGATACTTCCCTAACTCCAAAAGTTCTGAAAATTTGCCACACTGTAGAAAATTTATCAGAGATCGTTTTGCAAAATGTTTCAACATTTTATCACATTCTGACTTTTCTAGGGAATTTTTGCAACAGCGGTAAACTTACTGTTTTCAAACAGCAACATGTATACTTGCAAAATAAGCATGGCAAAGGCTATCATTGCCACTTTTATTGAAATAAAAGATGCAAAAAATTATTATAAATAACAGCGAGCAAATCCTAAAAAAATGATGCTCCAAGCAAAACACATATCATGTGACGAAAGAAAACATAGCTCCAAGTGAGGTTACTGATAATGTTGGAGATGAAAGAGGGGATGCCTTCCGGGGCATCCCCAAGCTTAGTTGCTTGGATCTTCCCTGAATATTACCTTGGGGTGCCTTGGGCATCCCCAAGCTTAGGGTCTTGTCACTCCTTATTCTCCTCATATTTACATCTCACCCAAAACTTGAAAACTTCAATCACACAAAACCTAACGGAACTTTGTGAGATAGTTTAGTATGATAAAGAGCAAACCATTTCACTTTTGGTACTGTCAAAGACAAGATTCATAATTGTTCTCACATAATGCCTACTGTAGCATATAATTTCCATAATTTATATTGAGAAGTATAAGCCATGGAAATTAGAAAACAAGCAAACTATGCATTGAAAACAGAATATGTCAAAAACAGAACAGTATGTAGTAATCTGTACTCCAACCATACTTCTGCTACTCCAAAAATTCTGAAAAATAGGAAAACCTGGGTACTTTGTCTATTAATCTTCTGCAAAAAGAATCAGTATTTTAACATGCTTCTGTTAAAAATGAGAATTGTTTTCTTGAGCGCAGAAGTTTCTGTATTTCAGCAAGATCAAATCAACTATCACCGTAAGCCATCCCAAAGGTCTTACTTGGCACTTTATTGAAACAAAAGCAATAAAACATGATTACTACAGTAGCGTAATCATGTGAACACACAAAAACAGTAGGTAAAAGTGTTGGGTTGTCTTCCAACAAGCGCTTTTCTTTAATGCCTTTTAGCTAGGCATGATGAGTTCAATGATGCTCGCATAAAAGATAAGGACTGAAACACAAAGAGAGCATCATGAAGCATATAACTAGCACATTTAAGTCTAACCCACTTCCTATGCATAGGGATTTTGTGAGAAAACAACTTATGGGACCAAGAATCAACTAGCATAGGAAGGCAAAACAAGCATAACTTCAAAACTTTCAACACATAGAGAGGAAACTTGGTATTATTGCAATTTCTACAATCATAAGTTCCTCCCTCATAATAATTTTCAGTAGCATCATGAAGAAATTCAACAATATAACCATCACATAAGGCACTCTTTTCATGATGCATAATCATAGAAATTTTGTTAATCTCCACATAAGAAAATTTATTCTCATCAATAGTAGTGGGAGCAAACTCAACAAAATAACTATCATGTGATTTAAATTAAAATCATGATGACAAGTTTCATGGTTATACTTATTCTTTATAGCACACATGTCATCACCATAATCATCATAAATAGGAGGCATGCAATAATAATAACAAATTTGCACATCAAATCTTGGGGGACTAAAAATATCATCTTCATCAAACATAGCATCCCCAAGCTTATGGCTTTGCATATAATTAGCATCATGGATATTCAAAGAATTCATACTAACAACATTGCAATCATGCTCATAATTTATACCAAACATTCTATTGAATTCTTCTTCTATCAATTGAGCACAATTTTCCTTTCCATCATTTTCATGAAATATATTATAAAGATGATCAATAATATGATGCAACCTCAATTCCTTTTTTTAGTATTCTTTTATAAACCAAACTAGTGATAAAACAAGAAACTAAAAGATTCGATTGCAAGATCTAAAGATATACCTTCATGCACTCACCTCCCCGGGAACGACGCCAAAAAAGAGCTTGATGTCTACTATGCAACTTTATTCTTGTAGACTCGTGTTGGGCCTCCAAGCATAGAGTTTTGTAGGACAGTAGCAATTTTCCCTCAAGTGGGTGACCTAAGGTTTATTAATCCGTGGGAAGCATAGGATGAAGATGGTCTCTTTCAAACAACCCTCCAATCAAATACAAGAAATCTCTCCAAAGTTCCTATCTAGTGGAGAACATAAAACGGAATTGTTTGTAGGGTACGAAACCACCTCAAAGATATTCTTTCCGATCAATCTATCCTAGAGTTCATACTAAAATAACACGAAACTATTCTTTCCGATCGATCTAACCAAGAGTTCATACTAAAATAACAACAAAGCAAATTCAGATTCACAACATTTAATCCAACACAAAGAACCTCAAAGAGTGCCCCAAGATTTCTACCGGAGAAACAAAAGACGAGAACGCGCATCGACCCTATGCATAGATTACCCCAATGTCACCGTGGGAATCCGCAAGTTGAATGCCAAAACACATATCAAGTAAATCAATATGATACCCCATTGTCACCACGAGTATTCATATGCAAGACATATATCAAGTGTCTCAAATCCATAAAAGTATTCAATCCGATAGCAAAAAAATCTCAAAGGGAAAAACTCAATTCATCACAACAAGATAGAGAGGGGGAAAAACCATATGATCCGACTATATTAACAAAGCCCGCGATACATCAAGATCGTGCCATCTCAAGAACACGAGAGAGAGAGAGATTAAACACATAGCTACTGGTACAAACCCTCACCCCCGAGGGTGGACTACTCCCTCCTCATCGTGGTGGCCGCCGGGATGATGAAGATGGCCACCGGAGATGATTCCCACCTCCGATAGGGTGCTGGAACAGGGTCTAGATTGGTTTTCGGTGGCTACAGAGGCCTGCAGTGGTAGAACTTCTGATCTAGGTTAACCCCGAGGGTTTTCGGAATATTTGTAAATTTATAGGGTAAAGAGGGCGTGTGGGAGGCCACCGAGGTGGGCACAACCCACCTGGGCGTGCTTGGGCTCCCAGGCGCACCCTGATGGGTTGTGCCCCCTCGGGGCACCCCCAGGTGCTGCTCTGGCCCATTGGTGGTCTTCTGGTCCATAAAAAATCCATAAAAAGTTTTGTGGTGTTTGCACTCTGTTTGATATTAATTTCCTGCGATGTAAAAAACAAGCAAAAAACAGCAACTAACACTGGGCACTGGGTCAATAGGTTAGTCCCAAAAAATGATATAGAGTTGCTATAAAATGATTGTAAAACATCCAAGAATGATAATATATTAGCATGAATACTTCATAAATTATAGATACGTTGGAGATGTATCAACGTATCAACATCCCCAAGCTTAATTCCTGCTCGTCATCGAGTAAGTAAATGATAAAAACAGAATTTTTGATGTGGAATGCTGCCTAACATGTTCATCACATATTCTTTCTTTTATAGCATGGACAATTGGACTTTTATATGGTTCAAAGCAATAGTCTAGTTTTGACATGAGGACTTTAATACTCAAGCATATCAACAAGCAACCATGTCTTTCAAAATATCAACGCTAAAGCAAGTTATCCCTAGCCCATTATGATCAATCATTGATCCACTCATGAAGCACACTCGCATATTAGCAACACCCAATGATCAAGTACGATCATAGTGCCCCTTAGTTGGTGCTTTATAAGAGAAGATGGAGACTCAAGTAAAAGTAAAAATTGCATAAAGTAAATAGAAAGGCCCTTCACGGAGGGAAGTAGGGATTTGTAGAGGTGCCAGAGCTCAAAGTGAAAAAGATAGAGATAAAACATTTTGGGTGGCATGCTTTTCCTTTCAAAGAAAGTGATCAAGTAGTTCCCAATACTTTCCATGCTAGATCATAGGCGGTTCCCAATCCTTTTCCACCATACTTTCACTTTCCATGGATAACCGTATCCACGGGAGCCTTACATACCAACACTTTCCAAGGAATTTATTATTTGACAACATAAAGTAAATTCATTTTTCATTTCAGGACTGGGCATCCCTAATACCTTTGCCGTACTCTCGTGCAATGACAAGTGAATAAACACTCATCTTGAGAATAGCACACATCTAGCATGGAAATATATCAGCCACCCCCTACCGTTTCATGAGCGATACGAGCACACACAAGAGAAGTTTATTATGAAAATTAGAGATGCCGCATACAAATTTGCTTAGAATGGAAAAAGAATACTGCATATAGGTAGGTATAGTGGACTCATATGGCAAAACTGGTTTAAAGGATTTTGGATGCACAAGTAGTGATCATACTTAGTGCAAGATGAAGGCTAGCATAAGATTGAGAAAAACCAACCAAGAAACGAAAAATCTCATAAGCGAGCATTAAGCATAACTAATACCGAATAATGCACCACAAGTAGGATGTAAATTCATTGCATAACTATTGACTTTCATGCTTGCATAGGGAATCACAAACCTTAACACCAATATTCTTACTAAAGCATAATTACTCATCAACATGACTCACATATTACATCAACATATCTCAAAACTATTGCAAGGAATTAAGTTTATTTTGCCCAATGATCTTCATGAAAGTTTTTATTATATTCTCCTTGGATATCTATCACTTTGGAACTAGTTTCATATGTTGCTTTTGATAGCTCAAACAAATATAAGTGTAGAACATGAGCATAAATGTTTTTCTTCTCTCAAAATAATTTAAGTGAAGAAAAAGAGAATTTCTTAATTTTTTTTACTAACTCTCAAATAAATCTAAGTGAAGCATGAGAGCATTTCTTCAAAAAATACTAAAGCACACCATGCTCAAAAAGATATAAGTGAAGCACTAGAGCAATTCCATGGCTCAAAAGGATTTAAGTGAAGCATAGAGAGCAGTTCTAACAAGTCAGGGCATAATTTTGGCTCTCTCAAATAGTTGTTTCCAGAAAGGATTCATGAATAAAAACACAAAGCAAAACAAGCAAAGACTCATATCATACAAGATTCTCCAAGCAAAACTCATAATATGTGACGAATAAAAATATAGTTTCAAGTAAAATACCGATGGTTGTTAGAAGAAAGAGGGGATGCCACTCGGGGGCATCCCCAAGCTTAGTTGCTTGATACTTCTTGAATATTATCTTGGGGTGCCATTGGCATCCCCAAGCTTAGCCTTTTGCTAATCCTTATTCCTTCATCCATCGTAAAGTCACCCAAAACTTGAAAACTTCAATCACACAAAACTCAACAAAATCTTCGTGAGATCCGTTAGTATAAGAAAGCAAACCACTACTATAAGTACTATTGCAAACCCATTAATATTTTATTTTTGCATTATATCTACTATATTCCAACTTTTCTATGGCAAAAAATCTTCAAATAAAACCATAGGACCATCAAAACAAGCACACAACACAAAGAAAACAGAATTTGTCAAAAACAGAACAGCATGTAGCAATCTGGATATTTCCAATACTTCTGTAACTCCAAAAATTCTAAAAACTTAGGACGACGTGAATTTTTTTATATTAATATTCTGCAAAAAGAATTAGTATTTTATCGTGTTTCTGTTAAAAATGAGAATTATTTTTCCGGATGCAAAAGTTTCTATTTTTCAGCAAGATCAAATCAACTATCACCCAACATGATCCCAAAGGCTTTGCTTGGCACAAACACCAATTAAAACACACAAAAAACACAATCATAACAGTGGCATAATTGTGCAAACACTCAAGAACAGAAAGAAAAAGGCAAAAATAAATTTTATTCATTGGGTTGCCTCCCAACAAGCGCTATTGTTTTACGCCCCTAGCTAGGCATAATGCAAAGGATCAAGTATTGTCATCTTTGTCTTTAGATCCATATAATGCCCTCATGATTGATTCATATGGTGGCTTAATTCTAGTCCTAAGGAAGTGTTCCATACCTTTCCTCAGTGGAAATTGAAATTTAATATTGCCTTCTTTCATATCAATCACGGCACCAATAGTATGCAAAAACGGTCTACCAAGAATTATTGGACAAGATAGATTGCAATCAATATCAAGAACAATAAAATCTATGGGCACATAATTCCTATTTTAAAGAATAAGAACATCATTAATTCTTCCCATAGGCTTTTTAATAGTGGAATCTGCCAAGTGCAAATTTAGAGAACATTCTTCAATATCGGTAAGACCAAGCACATCACATAAAGATTTCAGAATTGTAGAAATACTAGCACCCAAATCACATAAAGCAAAACACTCATAATTTTTAATCTTGACTTTGATAGTAGGTTCCCATTCATCATGCAATTTTCTAGGAATTGAAATCTCTAATTCCAACTTTTCTTCCAAAGCTTTCATCATAGCATCAACAATATGTTTAGTGAAAGTTTTATTTTGTTCATAAGAATGGGGTGAATTTATCATGGATTGCAACAAAGAAATACAATCAATCAAAGAGCAACTATCGTAATTAAAGTCTTTGTAATCCAAAAGAGTGGGCACATCACTAGTTAAAGTTTTGACCTCTTCAAACCCACTTTTATCAATTTTATAAACAAGATTTTCACCCTCCAAATTATCGGTACGCCTTCTAGCTAAAGTTGACTCTTCTTTAGTCCCTTTATTACCAATCTTAATCTTACTAAACAAGGAATCAATAGAAGAAACACCAATCATTTTAAGATCTTCATCACTTTTATGAAAGCAATCACTAGAAAACACTTTTTCTAAAAATTCTCTTCTAGCTCTAAGCATAGCGGTTCTTTTCTTACTTTCATCCATAGAAACATAAAGAGCCTTAATTGATTCCTCAACCTTAGGCACACAAATTTTCATCTTGAGATTTTCTACATCATGAGAAATTCTATCAATACTACTAGACATATCATCAATCTTATTTAACTTTTCTTCTATTATAACATTGGAAACTTTTTGAGTATTGATAAATTCTTTAATATTATTCTCAAGATCAGAGGTGTTCCTATTATTATAATATTATTATTATTATTATTATTATAAGAAGTATTACCATAGGAATTACCATAATTATTAGAGGAATTACTAGGAAAAGGCCTAGGATTAAAATTACATCTATAAGCATTGTTATTAAAATTGTTTCGAGAGATAAAATTCACATCTATAGAATCACTATTTTGCTCAATCAAAGTATACAAAGGCATCAACTGTTATTAGCAACCAATTTCATAAGAGCATCAACTGTTTTACTCAAACAAGAAATTTCTTCAACTGAATTAACTTTTTTACTAGTAGGAGCTCTTTTGGTATGCCATTGTAAATAATTGGCCATAATATTGTCAAGGGTGGCTTCACCCAAAGTAATTTCTATAAAAGTACCACCCGTGGCGGAGTCCAAAAGATTACGAGAAACAAAATTCAACCCCGCATAAAAATTTTGTACAATCATCCAAACATTTAACCCATGAGTTGGGCAATTCCTTAGCATTAATTTCAGACTTTCCAAGATTGTGCAACATGCTCATGTTTAAGTTGCTTGAAATTCATGATCTGGTTCTAAGGGAAATAATTTTTGCGGGTGAAAAATATTTAGTAAGAAAAGAATATTTGCACTTATCCCAAGAATCAATACTATTGCGAGGCAAATAACAAAACCGATTTTTTTGCACGATCTCGCAAATAAAGCGGGAATAATTTCAACTTCACAAAATCATTATCCACATTTTTTTTTCTTTTTCATATTGCATAATTCCACGAATGTGTTAAGATGGGACGCGACATCCTCATTAGGAGTACCGGAAAATTGATCTTTCATAACAAGATTCAGCAAAGCGGTATAAAGACTCCGCACTAGTGGCGGGAGGAGCAATCGGAGTGCTAATAAAATCATTGTTGTTGGTATTGGATAAATCACACAACTTGGTGTTCTCTTGAGTCATTGTGACTACGCAACAAGATTGCACTGAAAAACAGATCTGACAAGAAAACAACGAACGAAAAAGAGGGCGAATAAAACGGTAAATTTTTGTGAAGTGGTGGAGAGGAAAATGAGAGGAAAATGGAAAATAATGTAAATTGCAAGGAGATGAGATATGTGATTAGGAACCTAGTAGATGTTGATGATGTCTCCCTAGCAATGGCGCCAGAAATTCCTTTTGATTGCGGCTTGAACTATGTCGGTATTCCCCCAAAGAGGAAGGGATGATGCAGCACAACTATGGTAGGTATTTCCCTCAGTAATGACACCAAGGTTATTGAACCAGTAGGAGAACCACGCAACACCACGTAAACAGCTCCTGCACACAAACAACAAATACTTGCAACCCTACGTAAGAGAGGGGTTGTCAATCCCCCATGGGTAAAAAGATAGGTAAAATTGTAGTAGATTGGATAAATAGATCTCGCGGGAACACGAGATAAAATAAATAAATAAAAATTGCAGCAAGGTATTTTGGGTTTTTGGATTAATAGATCTGAAAATAAAAGCAAATAAGAATAGATTGCGAAGGCAAATATAATAAAGAAGAGACTCGGGGGTCATAGGTTTCACTAGTGGCTTCTCTCGAGAAAAATAGCAACGTTGGGTAAATAAATTACTGTTGGGAAATTGATATAACTTAAAATAAACATGACGATATCCAGGCAATGATCATTATATAGGCATCACGTCCAAGATTAGTAGACCGACTCCTGCCTGCATCTACTACTATTACTCCACACATCGACCACTATCTAGCATGCATCTAGTGTATTAAGTTCATGGAGAAACGGAGTAATGCAATAAGAACGATGACATGATGTAGACAAGATCTATTTATGTAGAAATAGACCCCATCTTGTTATCCTTAATAGAAATGATACATACGTGTCGGTTCCCCTTTTGTCACTAGGATCAAGCACCGTAAGATCGAACCATCACAATGCACCTCTTCCCATGGCAAGAAAAATCGATCTAGTTGGCCTAACTAAACCAAAGATTCAAAGAAGAAATACGAGGCTATAAGTAATCATGCATATAAGAGATCAATAGAGTCAAATAACTTTCATGGATAAAAACATAGATCTGATCATAAACTCAAAGTTCATCGGATCCCAACAAACACACCGCAAAAAAGAGTTACATCAAATAGATCTCCAAGATACCATTGTATTGAGAATCAAAAGAGAGAGAGGAAGCCATCTAGCTACTAACTACGGACCCGAAGGTCTACAAAAGACTACTCACACATCATCGGAGAGGCACCAATGAGGATGATGAACCCCTCCGTGATGGTGTCTAGATTGGATCTGTGGTTTCTGGAACTTGTGGCGGCTGGAATTGATTCTCGTCGACTCCCCTTGGGTTTTTGGAATATTGGGGTATTTATAGAGCAAAGAGGCGGTGCGGGAGGCCACCGAGGTGGGTACAACCCACCTGGGCGCGCCTGGGGGCCCAGGCGCGCCCTGGTGGGTTGTGCCCCCCCTCGGGGCACCCCTAGGTGATTCTCTAGCTCATTGGATTTCTTCGGGTCCACAAAAATTCCACAAAAAGTTTCGCTATGTTTGGACTCCGTTTGGTATTGATTTTCTGCGATGTAAAAAACAAGCAAAAACACAGCTACTCGCACTTGGCACTATGTCAATAGGTTAGTACCAAAAAATGATATAAAATGATTATAAAATGATTGTAAAACATCCAAGAATGATAATATAACAACATGGAACAATAAAAAATTATAGATACGTTGGAGACGTATCATCCATCTATGCTCTGTAGTTCATGCAACCTTTTGTTATTAGTTCAGTTTAGTCTGGTTAGTCTGTTTCTACTATTAGTTCATGCAAACATGATTATATGATGTCTTGTTTTTGTCATTAGTACTCGATGTCTCATTTTCCTTTTTTCTATTATTTTTTCTTACAGGGAAGGTTCTTGTAACTCCTCCTTGCAGAGGGGGAGGTAGTTACTGTCCTCGGAGTCACTAAGGTCCTCGGGATTAAACTAATCCTCGCGTTCCTCTGAGTTGTCTGGCTGTTGCTCGGGGGCGGGGTCACCGAGGTCTTCCACATTGTCCGGGGTATCATCTTCTTTGGTGCCCGTGTTGCTTTCCCTGCCTCGACTCCCCTTGGATCGTCGGCGTTGTCTCCGGCGTTTGGGCGGCTCTACGCCGGGCTTGTTGCTATCTCTCCTGGGGGTGCCATCCTCGTTATTAGCACCATCACCATTGTCCTTGGGGTGTACACCATGTAAACATCATAGGTGGAGGTGGTTGTCCATCAGCCGGTGACGGAAGGGGCAGTGTCAGCGTGGGCCATGTCTTCGTCCATGTCGTCGGCCTCCTCAGCAGCGTAGTCCAGCATGTAGGTTAAGTCCTCAACAATGGCTACTAAGTGGGTGGTGGGTGGTGGGTGGTAGGTAGAATTCCCTATGGCCAGCCTCATGGCCCCGCCAGGCGTAGGCCGAGGATGGACCATCCATGATAGTCATCTTTTGGATCCGATCTAGCGCCTCGTTTAACAGGGCGAAGCTAGCTGGATTAGTGTGTGAGATTTCTTCGGAGTCGACTTTTGGAGTGATGCTGAGGTGGGGTGAGAGTTGGGCCGGGGCTAACTCCCGGTCCTCGGACGCTGAACTTGCGCCAAGGCTCAAAGCTAGGTCTGCCGTAAGGAGGGTGAGTCTGGCCGGGGTTGAATCCCGGTCTTAGGATATTGTGGTCGCATCTAGGCTCGAGGCCGGGTGCGAGGTAAGAGCCTACCCGGAAATCGGATCGGGAAGATGTTCCGAAGTCAATGCTTTAGGGTCTGTGGGTGCATCAGATAGGGCTGAGAAGCCGGTGAAGATCAGATCGCCCGAGTGTCAGCGACATTCTCTAGGTTACCGAATCTGATCCGGTACTCAAGGGAGAAACTGTCAACCTGGTCGAGATGACCGGTCGAGTTGGCATGCAGAACGATGCTGCCGAACGCAAAAAGCTACCAGGGAAGAAGATGTCCCCGGTGTTGATGCCATCTCCGATGATTAGGTGAGCCATTGATCCTTTAACGATCCAACAACAGAACTCTCAATGAAAGCACCAATGTCGGTGTCAAAACTGGCGGATCTCAGGTAGGGGGTCCCGAGCTATGGATCTTGGATCAATGGGGAATAAGGGACGAAGGACACGATGTTTACCCAGGTTCAGGCCCTCTCGAAGAGGTAAAACCCTATGCCCTGCTTGATTATATTGAAGTGTATAGGATGATTATAGAGTCGATCTACAATGAGATTAGATGAACTAAACCCTAGGCAAGTAGGATGATGGTTGTTGTTCTAGCTTCCACGGACTAAACACTCTGGTTTATATAGACACCAGGGGTACTAGGGTTACACATGATCAGTTACAAGGAAAGGATAAACATGCCGATTCTTCTCATCTTGACTTGGAGGAAACACCAAGACATCAAAGACCTCCTATCTAGACACGGGATCGCCTCGTAGTTCGGCCTTCTAGCAGTTGAAGTGTGGCCCAACTGCCCGGCCCACGAGAGATAGACCCGTAGGCTGAGGACCCCCTAGTCCAGAACTCCCTCAGCCGCCTCAGCCGCCGCCACCATCTCTATCTACATAGAGGTTGTTTTTATTTTTTGACGGGTATCCGCATAGTGGCTATTTACCCTAAGTATTACTATAACTCAATTATTCCGTCCCCATATGTACAGGGTAGTACATCATATACGGTTATGTTATGGCAACCGTGATTCACCTACATTGTCTTCTCACATGGTTTGGTGCAGAAATCGTGTGTGAAGTTGTAATACCTATACTTCTTCCTCAAGCTTACCATTGAGGAATGCACTTTTCACATCCATTTGATATAAGAGTATATCATGATGGTTAGCATATCCAAGTAGTATACGAATAACTTCAAGTCTAGCAAACATGTGCAAATGTTTCATCGAAATAAATTCCTTCAACCTGTGTGTAGCTTTGTGCTATAAGACGAGCCTTATTCCTCACAACTTGGACATTTTCGTCTCCTTTTTTGTAGTAGATCAACTTGGTACCGATGACATTGTGCTTGGGTGGGTCGGTACGCTTGACAAGCTTCCACACATTGTTGAGCTCCAATTGATGCAATTCATCTTGCATGGATTGAATCCATTCGGGCTCTAGAAATGCTCCATCAACTTTGGTGGGCTTTGAGATAGACACAAGGGCATAATGCCCACAAAATTTAGCCAAATGAGAAGCTCTTGAGTGAGTGAGGGAGATGTTGTCGAGGATTTTCCCAATTCCTACTTTGTTTGCCACTCATGGATCAGTTGAACGAGTGCCTTGTTGTTGTTGAGCATTTTTCTCGGTATCATTTTATTCAGGATCAGGAGCTTCTTAATGACGGGGAATGATCACTTCTTCAACAACTATTTCTTCACTGGGCACAATTTCGCTAGTACCCACCAACTTGATAGATTCCTCAGGAGGCATTTCATCTAGCACAGGAGGCAGGTGCTCTCTTTGCGAGACATTAGTTTCATCGAACTGCACATCTACAGTTTCAACAACCTTGTATTGGTAGGTGATGAAGAATCTATAGGTTTGTGAGTCCTTTCTGTAACCAAGCATAAAACCCTCGTGTGCTTTAGGTGCAAATGTTGAACTATGATGAGGATCTCTAATCTAGCATTTAGCACCTAAGACTTTGAAATAACTCACATTGGGTTTCTTGTCAGTGAAGAGCTCATATGAGATCTTCTTGAGGAATTTGTGAAGATATACCCGGTTGATGATGTGGCATGCAGTATCAATTGCTTCAGGCCACCAACGATGAGGAGTCTGTATTCATCAAGCATAGTGTGAGCCATATCGATGGGTGTTCTGTTCTTATGCTCCACGATCCCATTCTATTGAGGCGGATAGGGAGCAGAGAGCTCATGACTGATACCAAGTTCCTCAAGATAGTCACCATGACCTATGTTCTTGAACTTGTTGCCATTGTCGCTCCTGATGTGCTTGATGTTGACACCATAATTCATCATGCCCCGGTTTGAGAAGCTTGAAAACATCCCACACTTCATGCTTAAACATGATCAAATGCACTTAGTTGTAACAAGAGAAATCGTCAACTATGATGAATCCATACAGTAGGATCAAACTAATCCATATGAAGTAATTCAAAGAGACGAGTAGTAGTCATGATTGTCTTTGAGGTGTGCTTGGATCTCTTCATCTTCCCGGACTCACAAGCAGCACAAGCATCACAATGATATGCTTCTTCTCGACGAGCGTGCTCAAATTCCTCATGCCAGCATGTCCAAGTTGTTGATGCCATAGCCAGCATTTTGAACCTTTTACCAATAGACATGTGGCAGGTGGTTGACCTGTAGCAAAAGCTACAATGTACAAGTCACCTCTACTAAAGCCTTTGAGGACTTTCAATTTGTCAGGATCCAACAGCACAATGCATCTATATTTTCCCAAGATGGAAATCATATCAAGATCACAAAGCATTGAGACAGGCATGAGGTTGTATCCAAGGGATTCGACAAAAAACACTTTACCCATGTGCCGATCCTCTGAGATAGCAACCTTACCTAGACCCAATACTTTGCTTTTCCCTTTATCCATGTGTCGAACCCGTACACTTTGGCAACCCTTGGGGCGGTCACCAGAACCCATACAAATTGCTCGGGGCAATATCCACAACTTAATTGGAGTCCCCGATGCTTTTCCCAGAGCTTTCCACCACAATGATTGAGCTCCGCGACACCACCAACCGTCTAGGGCACCCAAGCATCTAAGAGGCACAAGCTCCAGGGTGCCCGAACACCCAAGAGTTATAAGCTTCTCAACTTTCACTTCCACGTATCACCATGGAGAACTCAAACCGATGCAACTAATGCAATGTCAAGAACACGACGAAGTGGTCAAGTCCCTCACACCCAAATCCCACTACCAAAACAAAAGCTATGGAGGAATATGAGAGGAAGAACAAGGAGAACACTAAGAACTCCAAGATCTAGATCCAAGGGGTTCCCCTCACTTAGAGGAGAAAGTTATTGGTGGAAATGTGGATCTAGATCTCCTCTCTCTTTCCCTCAAAAACTAGCAATAATCATTAGAGGGATCAAGAGCTTGCAAGCTCTAAGAAGGTCAACAATGGGGGAAAACACAAGCTAGAAGGATAAGGTTCATTGGGGAAGAAGACCCCCTTTTATAGGTCCCCCAAATCCAACCGTTATGTGCGCTGGACGTGCACAAGCAGTACTACCGCTCCTGGGAGCGGTACTACCGCTTTGCTAGGTTAACACGACCCAACAAGAACGAAGTAAAAGAGCAGTAGTTCTACTAGAGAGGTACTACTGCTTATAAGAGGTACTACCGCTCGAGCAGATTGGGCAACCGAAGCATAAAAATAAGTGGAAGTGGTTGCATTAGAAGGAACAGGAAGTACCATGCAAGTGGTACTGCCTCTTAGAGCAGTACTACCGCTCTACTACCGCTTAAAGCTAAAAATTGCCCAAGCAAAATAGAAGGATGCTCCAATGCTGAAACTGCTATAACTACTGCAAACGAACTCTGAAATCAACAAACTCAAGCTTGTTGGATAGAAGATGACAAGTACTATGCAACAACGAATGGATAAATTATGAACTAGCAATGGAGAAGACATGCCAATAGGATAAGGAAGAGGACCTTCCCTAAGCATGAACCAACAAACTCTCCAACATCAAAAGCTCGAAGATGAAGCATGCGAACTCCGTTTTCGAAGAGCTTGAGTTTGACAAGAAGATGAACACAAACTATAAAACCTCACAAAGAGAAGAGTCAAATAATAACCAATAAAGATGATGCAAGGATGCAATGATTTGAGCTCTCTATGAACGATATGATCAAGCTACATACTTGACAGCCACCCTTGATAGTACTACAATCGATCCTATAACCCGGTCTCCCAACTACCACCATGAGACCGGTAAAATAGAAAACCTATCCTATTAAGGGAAAACCTTTGCCTTGCACATAGTCCACTTGAGCTAGATGATGACGATCTTGACTTCCTCAAGTTGGGCCACCTTTCTTGATTGTGTTGGCTCGATGAAGACTAGTTGATTGCCCCCCATACTCCACTATGAGTGAGAAACTCTTCAGCACATCTTCACAAGTCCATTTTCACCACAATGGATGGAAAGCTTCAAGCATGTGATCTCTTTGTGATGCTCCTCTTGTACTTGCATACAACAATCTTGATGACGATCATCACTTGGTGTCGTCCTCCATGGGTTGTATGCTATCTTCCTTTTGATGCACGCCCATGGAAAAAAACCTAACCCCACAAAGAACTCTCACATAGAACATGGGTTAGTACACAAAGTGTAATGAACACTGCTTACCATACCATGGGATCACTTGATCCCTCTCGGTACATCTTCTATGCTTTGTGTGTTGATAAACTTGAATAAAAATTTGTACTTAGTCTTGATCAACCTTGTATCTTTCCAAATCTATTTATTAGGATGATATCTTGAAGGTAAACATGAATGTTAACACAATCTTATTCTTCAAGAAACGTTTGCAATAGGATCAATCTCACATGACCAATCTTTGGAAAATCCTTGAATAGACCCTTGGTCAACACTTATCACCTTCTTATAATCTTGAAACTAACAAATGGTCCTCAAGCAAAGCCTATGGACAAGCCCTTCAAATATAACTTAAGGCAAACATTAGTCCATATGGAATGTCAACAATTACCAAAAGCAAACATTGGGGCAACATGCTCTTTCAATTGTATTGAAGATCAGAGAGAGAGAGAGAGAATCACTATGGACTCGTAGGTATGTGTTGAACTACTCACACATCATTGGAGGTGCAGAAAGGTTGATGTAGAGGCCCTCCTTAATCGATTCCCCCTCTAGCAGAGTATCAGAAAAGGCTTCGGATGGGATCACGGAAGAACAGAGACTTGCGGCGGTGGATTTTTTTCCTGGTGGATGCTCTGGGTTTTTCCAATATCTGGGAATTTATAGCATTGTAATTGTGATAGACAGAGCCACGAGGGCCCCACAAGGCATCAAGGCATGCCCTGTTGCCTTTTCGTCTCCTCATAGGTCTTTTGGTCCCTCCCAGAAGCTTCTAGGGTCTCTTATGTCCAGGAAAAATCATCAAAAAGTTTCGTTGTGTTTGGACTCCATTTACTATAAATTTTCTGCAAAACCAAAAACAAGCAAAAAATAGCAACTGGCACTAGGCACCGAGTTAATAGGTTAGTCCCCAAAAATGATATAAAATTGCATATAAAGTATCTAAGATTGATAATATAACAACATGAAACAATAAAAAATTATAGATACGTTGGAGACGTATCATCCTATTCTTGCGAATGCTCACCCTTCATCCCTTGCGACTTCCTCACCATATCCACACGACGTGGCCAAAAGGACTTGCAGTGTAGAAATTATAGCTGAGCGCAAAGAGAAAAAGGAAGCGTGTGAGGAAGAAAATCGTAGCTTGGTGAAAGATGACCTCGAGAAGAAGAAAGTTGTTGGTTTGTGAGAAGGCCGCTCTAAGTGAAAATCAAGCCTTCCCGCATTAGTGCTCCCCTCCCTGCTACTCGGTTGTGGCGTTAGTCCAAGTGTGGCTCCATGATGCTACTGTACCATTAGTCGAATCGGTGCTACTAGCTACGGGTGTGGTGACGTGCGAGCTTGCCTTTGCCTAGGCAAGAGGAGTAGGGATGAGGCTTGCTCCATGGCGACTATCGGGAGCCTCTAGATTGTGCCCCCACCCCTCCTGGTACACCGGGACTGGCAGGGGACAAAATTGTGGATGCCTCCTACGGTGGAGGTGTTGACATAGACCTGGTGGCTGATGTCGGGTTAGGAGTGGACCACATGGTTGGCTCTCCAACAGGCGCCATGCGGCAGTGATGGCTATGCCTCTTGGTTGTCAGGGAGATAAGGATTTTAGAGGTGGGAAACTCATGCTCACTCTCTGTCTTTGGCGATAATGATGCCTAGATCCATATCTGGAATCTGATGCATGATGTAGTTGTTTTGGGTGCCTCATGGTAGCATGGGTGAGCTGCCAAGAGAAAGCAACGTGCTTTGGCGCCGACGATGGCGACGTCCGCGAGTGCCGCTGTCATCTTGAGGATTCCGATGTGGTTCTCCTCTCCCTGCCAGGGTTCTGGGTGAAAACACTTGTCCATTTCGGGCTCGACAACAACAACGCTTTACATTGTTCCCCCTCTTCAGGGCGTTGTCATGGAGCTTAGGTGTCGTAGGGCGTGTCATGATGTTGTATTGAGGTTGCCCTGTGTATTCCTTTGACAACATAGTCACGTGCGTTTGTGTTGTCCAGTTATCTCAGGATCTGCTTTGTAAGGAAGTTATCTCACTATTTTGTACTCCCTACTACCCTTTTTAGCCTGCATATAAGTTTTGTCTGAAGTAAAAGTATCTCTATTTTGACCAAACTCATAGAAAAATGTATCAGCACTCACAATGCAAAATCACTATTGTTAGATTCATTGTGAAATGCAGGTTCATACTATGTATTTAATATTGTGGATGCTGATATTTTTCAATATAAAGTTTTTCAAACTTTGTAAAGTTTGACTTGACAAAAATCTAATATGCAAAGTAAAAAGGACACGGATGCAGGAGGCCACTATCCAACCATAGCCGCATACATTTGCACAACAGTTCAAACCAACCAGATAAAATTCATGCAAACACGACCGGATTTCATATAAACATGACAGATTTCATTACATTTACATCAACTAAGTGGTGCTAGTCCGGCTCTGGAGGTATAATCATTACCTAGCCTAAACGGCCGCCCACGGGTCCCTTTGTCTTCCTCATCTCCGGCAGCCCGATCACCGGACTCTCGGGAGCCCCAGAGGTATATGCTTCAGCGCAAAGGATGGCTTGCTTCCCCACCGCTCAACGAGTGGAACCCCTGTCTGATGCTTCAGCCGGAGAGGAAGGGGGTGCCTCCGCTTTCGTGGAGCCCATGCGGGGTCGATGATGGTCTGCGCGGAAGAAGAACCGGGAAAGACACCAGTTGTGTACATCGCCGTTGCCTCGATGGTGGCTTCATGGGGCACAAGTGGCGCGGCATCCCTTGTTCTACTTCTCCTTGATGATGGCGGCGTACGCGGATGTGCTGGCCACCGATTCGTTGATCTTTGCGCACCCGACTTCTGACTCTGCATGCATGGAGGGACCGCAGGCACAGGAGGCAGGGTCGCAAACATGGGAGGCGGAGGACGACACGGTGTCATCGACGGCAGCGATGATGCCCATGCCACTGACACGGCGGGAAGCTACTCACCACTCCTCGAGCTGGCCTGGAGCGATGAGATACTCTTGTGCCGGCTTGGAGAGGCAACTGGCTTCGTCGGGCTAGGCGAGGGAGGTGGAGCCGTGAGCTTCCTTGCTCGTATCAGGCTGGCTCGACGGGCCACCTAGTCGGCTTTTATGCCAGAGAACTGATCTTCCTGCTTGTCGGATGCCATCGAAAGAGTGAAGAAAATGGTGGAAGGAAGATATGGGGAGTGGTGGAGTGGTGCGACTCTTGCCCATCATATGGACTCGCTAAATAGAGGGCGGACAGTAGGATCTTGGTCGGTGTTGCGTTTAATGCCGGTCCGCTCCTGAACGGACATGTGGCTGAAATAGGTTTCTCGGCTTGCACACGGGTTTAATGTAGGCATTTGAATGCGGCGAGGGGGCGTGTTCAACGGGGCGTGCAGTGGGCGGCGCCCACGGCCAACGCGCCACTTCAATGGTAGTCAGAGGTCGGGTCCGCCCTGAGTCGCCTTCAATGTCGAGTGGCGCGCTCTATAGCGGCATGAATGCGGGCAGCTGCCGCCGGTCCGGAAGCATACATGGGGAGGGGGGGCAGGGTGATCAAAAGCGAGCTTAGGATCGGTCCGAACTTCCGCAAACCTTGCCACGTTTGTCTCCGATTTGCGGCAGAAAACGCGTCCGGACCGTGTCATGAATCGATACAGGACCGTGTTGGATGGCTTTCGCGGTCCGTACAACGTGATCCGAACAGTTGTGGGGGATTTGAGGGTCGGCGTTGGAGATGTCTTTATGCTGTGTGATCAGCATCCTATGTTTTGAAAC
The DNA here is from genome assembly GCF_002162155.2 of Triticum dicoccoides. Taxonomy (NCBI): domain Eukaryota; kingdom Viridiplantae; phylum Streptophyta; class Magnoliopsida; order Poales; family Poaceae; genus Triticum; species Triticum dicoccoides. The sequence continues at coordinate 413,777,221 of NC_041392.1, forward strand.
CACAGGGTCTCCATACCCAAGTAATCAAGGAGGGATGGCTCAGCACGGGGATGGAGAGGACATTGCTAGCTCAGGCATGACAGCACAGGTGGCAGCAACTTACTCAAAACTGAAGACTTTCTGCGCCAATATCATCAAGAGGCTAGCTCCACCCCTGATCAAGGAAGTGTAGGCCTCATCTCTGCGGCCTGAGGCAGAGCCATTCACTCCGATGCGGACGACCAGGGCGACAAAGAAGGCAAGCTCTGCGGCCAATGCCAAAGCAACACCGGCAGAGAACGTGCTGCTCCGTGCCCTGGGGCTTGTCCCTGACGACCTGGTGCCAGACGAGTCGGTGGTGGCCAAGTTGAAGGACCTGTTCGATTCGTCGCTACGGGAGCAACATGTACCTGTGATTGCTGCCATCTTCGGCAAGTCTCTGCCACACTGTGAAGACCTTGCGGGTGACAGTGGGATAGTGATCTCCGCGCACTAGGGACGTGTGCGATCGGTGTTGGAGTCTTTACATCTTGCCCATGGATTTAAACCCATCTATTTTATGCTGGAACGTGCGAGGTCTTAACAATCCAGCAAAGAGGAAGGCGGTCCGTGAGTTCATCGCATCGGTGAAATGTAACATAGTTTGTCTTCAGGAGACCAAAATGGATGTATTTGACTCGTATCTCGTTATGCAATGTATTGGACCATCATTTGATGGGTTTTCCTACCTCCCGGCGACTGAGACACGTGGTGGCACCCTACTCGCTTGGGATTCCACTAGGTTTACAGTGGACAATGTGACCTATGACACACATTGTCTAACCGGGCTTGTTCACAATAAGGACGAGCAAAAGTGGTGGATCACCGTGGTGTATGGCCCCCAAGGGGATGATGATAAGATTGCATTCTTGGAGGAGCTAAAGGTGAGAAGAGCGGTCTGCCATGGCCAATGGATGCTCTTAGGAGATTTCAATATGATCCTTCGTGCCCCGGAGAAGAATAATGCCAACATTAATCGCCGTATCATGAACAAGTTCCGGGCCTTTGTGGATGAGATGGAGCTCAAGGAGTTATATATGCCTGGGAGGCGTTTCACTTGGACGAACGACCAGGATTGTCCGACGCTTACTAAGATCGACAGGGTGCTTGTTTCTGTTGACTGGGAATTGGCAAACGCGGATTGCTTGCTCCAAGTGCTAGCTACCGGCGTGTCGGACCATGCCCCGCTGCTTTTATGCACCAATGTGATCTGCCGCCCAAAACCTAGATTCCGCTTCGAGCTATATTGGACCAAGATGGAGGGCTTGAAGATGCTGTCCGTCAAGCATGGGTGTGTGATGAGGCTACTGTAGACCCTTTCAAGTGCCTGGACGCTCTGCTTCGTAACACATCCATAGCGTTGCAGGCGTGGGGATAGAAAATGACCGGGAACATTGAGCTCATGATGGCCGTGGCTAACTGGATTATCCTAAGAGTTGAACAAGCCCAGGAGAGGTGACATCTTAGCGAGGAGGAACTTTGGCTGCGGCGCACTTTGAAGGTCACGTTACTTGGGCTTGCCTCTCTTGAGCGAACGATTTCTCGCCAACGATCTAGGTTGCACTGGATCTGTGAAGGGGATGCTAACACGCAACTTTTCTAGGCGGTTGCGAATGGGAGAAGGGAAAAGAATTATATCGCCCACATTAAGCAGGGCGACACCATAATTACAGATCAAGCTAGAAAGGAGCAGATATTCTCTGAAACATATGCTCATCTGCTAGGGCACCATACGGCAAGGGATCACACGCTCGACCTAGATTACTTGGGTATGGAGACCCTGGATCTTCACGAGCTGGAGGGTATCTTCACTGAGGAGGAAATTTGGAATGTAATTAAGGAGTTGCCGGCGGACAGAGCTCCGGGGCCGGACGGGTTCATGTGGATTTTTTATCAAAAGGCTTGGCCAATCATCAAGCACGACATCATGGCAGCCTTCATGAAGCTGTATGTGGGGGATAGACTTGGATTTGGCAAGCTTAATAAAGCACTCATAACCCTAATCCCCAAACGTGCAGACGCAGAGGAAGTTGGAGACTTTCGGCCTATAAGCTTGACACACAGCTTTGCCAAGTTATTTGCCAAAGCGTTGGCTTGTCGCGCCAGAAGACGCATGACAAATATTGTCACTTGCAACCAGTCAATGTTTATACGGGGAAGATGCCTTCATGATAACTTTCTGTTAGTCCGATAAGTGGCAAAGAAAATGCACGCTATGAAAACCCCGGGAGTGTTTCTGAAGTTGGACATAACTAGGGCTTTTGACACTCTGTCCTGGCCCTTTTGTTCCAGGTGCTACGGCAGAAAGGGTTCGACGAGACTTGGATGCGCTGGATTGCCATTCTATTGCAGACTGCTAGCACCAAAGTGCTTGTGAATGGAGTTCCGGGTTTCAGTTTCATGCACGCATGTGGTTTGCGTTAGGGAGATCCAATTTCTTCGCTCCTGTTCGTGATTGCGATGGAGGCGCTCTCGGCCATTTTCAAAAAGGCCGAGGACACGGGGGTGATCAGATCGATCAGAGGGGTCTCGGCAACACAACATTTATCCATTTATGCGGACGATGTCGCTCTGTTTATCAAACCCTCCGACCAGGATCTACAGTTTGTGCGAGCAGCCCTACACAGTTTTGTCGTAGCCTCTGGGCTCTGGGTTAACTACAGGAAGTCGATGGCTGTGCTCATACGAGGATCGGAGGAGGACCAGAACAGGATTGCTACCATCCTTCAATGTGCTATAGGCAAATTTTCATGCAAATACTTGGGCATCCCTCTATCTATCAACCAGCTTACAAAAAATGACCGGCAGCCCCTACTTGACCAAGTGAAAAAGTTCATCCCGGCCGCAGAAAGGCCTCATTCATAGGCCCGGACGGCTTGTGCTCATTAAATCAGTGGTCTCCGCCAGACCCATACATCAGCTTATGATCCTCGAGGCCTCGGCTTGGGTGTTTGAAGAGATAAATGGTTGGATGCAATCCTTCTTTTGGGCTGGAAAGGAGAAGTCTAACGGAGGGCAATGCTTGGTGGCGTGGAACACAATATGCCGCCCAACTTGCTATGGAGGTTTGGGCATTAAAAACCTCAGGTTACAAGCTTTGGCGCTCAGAGTACGGTGGAAGTGGATGCGACGTACAGACCCTGAACGACCATGGCAAGGAATCCCGTTCTTGGTTGACAACGAGGCTAAAGATGTGTTCAACAGTTTGGTTGCGATCACAGTAGGCATCGGCAGCAGGGTTCTCTTCTGGAGGGACCGATGGATTAATGGATCGGCGGTGCGAGATATAGCACCGGCTATTCTGTGTTTGGTAAATGCCCGCACGATCAACAGTCGCACAGTCGAACAGGCGTTCACAGAAAACAGATGGGAGCACGACATCACTACACCCACCCCTTTCTTGGCGCTGATGCAACTCATGCACCTCAGAGCATCTCCAGCCGCGCCCCCAGAAAGGCCTCCACAGGCATTTTTTTCGCGCCTGCACTGAAAAATCGGCCCAGTCGCGCCCCCAGGAGCCCGATTTTTGCTGGCCTGGGCTGAATTTAGCGCCGGCAGACCCAGGCTGAACCCGACGCGCTGGGAGGCGCCGGGGCGAGCGGTTTTGGCGCGAAAGGGTCGCGGGCCCGCCGCATCAGCGACACCGCGCGTCATCTTCCCCGAACGCCTCGGTTTTCCGCGGGGAATCAATGGCAAGGCTGCCGCCGGTCAGCCTTACCAGTGATTCCTCACCGGCGGCGCATTCGCGGGGCGGTGCGCCGACGCCTCCCCTTCCTCACACGCGTACACACGGGGCGGCGCGCCGACGCCTCCCCTCCCTCACACGCGTACACACGGGGCGACGCCGCTATATAAGCCAATGGCCTCCCTCGCCTCTGGCTACACCAGCCACACCCGCCCTAGCCCGCCCTCTATCTCTCCCGAGTGCCGCCGCCGAGCCCTGCCTCTCCCGAGCGCCGCCGCCGAGCCCTCCCTCTCCCTCCCTCTCTCCCTCTCCCGATGGCCGAGCGGTTCCCCGGTGATGAGGCCGCGGCCAACGGCTTCGGCCGCCGATCGCTCCGCGAACAGGTGTCTTGGCTCCTGTTCCAGGCGAACATCCCGGTGCCGCCGGACATGCGCGCCGGGCCGACGGGCTAGAAGCTCAGCAACGGGGGAGTGCCCATTCCCCCGTTGCCCGACGCCGTGGCCAAACCCGGGTACTTCGCCGAGTAGGTCGACGTCGTGCGCGCCTCCCTCACCGCCGCCCAACTCTCCCCCCCCCAGTACGCCGCCGACAACCATGCGGCTTGGGCAGCGTACTTCGAGCGCCGTCAGCAGCAGCGGCTGGCGTCCACCAACGGCGCGGCGGTCGTCGGCGGCATGAAGAACAGCGAGGGGCTCCGCATGTGGTGGGGCGTCCCCGGCCGCACACTCGAGGGCGTGCTGACGCACCTCGAGGGCGGCAACAACCCGCCGTTGGCGTACCCCCCGGCGAGGGCGGCCGCCACGGCCACGGCTCACCGCCGACGAGACGGGCAATGGTTGACTAGGAGGTTCGGCGCCTCCTCTTCTTCCTCCTCATCACGCTCTTCTTCGCACTCCTCCGGCTCTCCGGCGTTGCTCGGCGTCAAGGCCGAGCCCGCAGCGGAGACGCCGCTCGGACGACGCACTCGCAGCGCCGGCATCGTCATCAACAAGGGCGGTCGGCACGCCTCCTCGTCGGCTCCTCCTCCACGCTTCGTCAAGCCCAAGACGGAGCCGGGGCTCGCGCCGGTGAAGACGGAGCCGGGCGTCCTCCCCGCGGTGAAGACGGAGCACGGCGGCGACGTCGATCTCGACGACGACGCGGCCCTGGAATGGGCGCGCGCGAACTCCCTGAAGATGGCGTGGGAGCGCCAGTGCGCTGCCCTGCAGCGCTTCGTGCAGCGCCGCCGGGGCCGCGACGAAGGAGGCGTCATCGTCATCGAGGACAGGGACGACGACGACGCGCCGCCGCAACCAGCCCGCGTTGGCGACGCCGGTCAGGGGTCCACCAGGGACGGCCGCGTCAAGGAGGAGAAGCCCGACGACGGCGGCGACGATGGCGGCGACGACGGCGACTACTCGGCGTTCAGCCAATTTCTTTTTTAGATTAATTATCTATTTTGCTATGTAATGAAAATCCGTGAACATGTCTAACATATGCCCAAATTTGCCGAAATTTAGTCGTGTTTAGCCGAACTTCGCCGAACTTTGCCGAAATTTGCTATACTTTTTTTTAATCGTGCCTGGGGGCGGCCCTGGGGCCGGCGGCTGGGGACCAACTCGCCCCCAGTCCCATTTTTTGCGCCGGCTCACCCCCAGGCGGCGATTTTAGGCGCCCCCTGGGGGGCCAACAGCTGGAGATGCTCTCAGACTTGCAATTTCGAGGATGGCAAGGGATACGCAATTGCCGGACCAATTCAGGTGGCCAGCTGATGTTTCTGGGGTCTACTCGGCCCGCTCTACTTACCTCAGATTGTGTTTGGGTCTGACGAGAACACCAACATTCGAATGCATATGGAGGAGTTGGGCCTTACTTAAGTGCAAAAATTTTGCGTGGCTGGCCGTGCAGTACCGTGTGTGGACCTCTGACAGGCGGACCAGGCATGTCTACAGGACACCGGTACCACTTCACCATGTTTTACATGCTTGCAAGAGGAGGACACTGTGGACCACATATTGGTACAATGCACTTGCGCCCGCGAGGTGTGGTACCGTTTCTTCGTGCTGGTACATATACCTATCCTCATACCATCACATGCAGCACTTTCACGGCATGGTGGTTGGATGCAAGGGCTAGAGTGCGGAGCAAGACGAGAAGGGCTTTTGATACGACAGTCATCGCCATCGCCTGGTCTCCGTGGAAGCAGCGTAACACGCGTGTGTTTGGAAGAGTACACGAGCAGAGGGGTACACTGGATCTTGTTGCCCAAATCAGGGACGAGCTGAGTGATTGGTACAGGGCGGGTGTGGGTAGATTACAATTTTTTGCGAGAGAGTAGCTTAATTTGTTTACTGGTGTTGTGTGCGTTTCCGTGATGCTTGCATCATAGGAAACATTCTTGTAAATATGTTTTGCTCCTTTCTATAAAAATCAGGTACCTCATTACCGTATTCTCGAAAAAAAAACCTAAGGACTAAAACACATGGGGTGGGGTGAGGATTTATTACACAACTTGCGACTGTTTTTCTTGCCCCGTCTCGTCCCTGGTGCAGCCCATGCAACGCGCACATACGCTCCAATAATTTGAGAATGATGACCTTATGATGGCCTGCACCTTCATGGTAGCTCTGCCCAGCTACAATCTGGGCGTTGCCCTACACCTACACAGCGCTGAGCCCTCTGCTAGATCCATGCCGAGGACAGAAGAGATATGGGGCGCTCTGCATGCAGCTCCAGCAAAGCTACGGGGAGGAAGGCAGGGTAAGAGGGGCACTGTTGATCGATGAGGTGACCCATCACGCATTCATTCATCGCTAGCTAATTTCCTTCCCTCGCTTTCATCGCTCGAAATTGCTGTACGGACGACAGTCGCCGGCCGAACTGTGGACGACGGGAGGAGTGGACGGTGATGCTCACTTTTGCTAATTGCATGGATGGCTTGATGCGCTGCATCGTCTCCAAATCGTCCACAATGTGTCGGCTGTGTAGGAGCGTTGTTCATCGCTCCTTTCTCTCTCCTCTCCTCTCCGTGTCGTCATCCTGCTGCCTGTTGTTGGTCTGTGGTCTCTGCTCCTTCCCCATGCAATGCAGTTGGACGGAAAGCTCCTTCTTGATTGATGTCATCATTTACTTACTTCTGAGTGCATGTTACTACCACCAGTACTCCTGTCCTAGCACCACCACCCCTCTCTCTCTCCCTCGCCCCGTAGTAAAGTCGGCACCCAAAAGGAGTTGACCGCGGTCAGCGTTCGCTTCTCCCTAGATTGACTCGAGGTGGCCATCAGCTGGCAGCTCGACCCGCTCTCTCTTCGGTCTTTGCTTCACGTCTCCGTCTATGGTTTCGACACGCAGTTGCAGCCTTGCAGGGTTCCGCCTTGTGAAGTGTTCGTAACCAAGCTTTTAAATCTAAGCGGATACTACCGATAGGTTGACATATCACTCTTGGGACTCTACCCATATGAACATAACATATCAATTTTATAAAATCATTTTTAGACATATCATTCGATATGACCGATATCTATCCCAATATATAGAACGATATGTACAAGACAATAATATTTATTAGAACGCAGTAAAAATAAGATTATGCATTACAATTTTATTATATATTATCAAAGTTATGCACAATGTTTCGTACAAATGCATATATATCATATTATTTCTAATCATAGAGTAAGGATTTGTGAATCTTTCCTTAATAGTAGTTTCTTACTCAACAAATTAATAAACTAGAAATCTAATAATGTCATGTTAAAGCATTGACATCATACATTTGTTTTACTAAAAATAAATCTTTTGAACAAAATAATGAAAAGATTCATGTTTTCTCTTATATATCTACATATCGTTCGATATATCACCTGATATCGGACATCCGATATATCAAAGCCAAACTGATGTGAACCTGATATTCGATATTTTGAAGCTTGTTCATGACGCTGAAATTTCGCTAAACTTTGCAAGAATGTTACTCCCTCTTTCTATCTATATAGGGCTTAATGCATTTTTTAAGACCGTCTTTGACTATTGACAAGATTAATAATATATGACATGCACAATATAAAACTTATATCATTGAAAGCTTCTTTCACACACGAATTTAACGGTGTGCTTTGTGTAAGTTGCATGTCATATATTATTGCTTTAATATTCGGTTAAAGTTAGGCTCAAAAAATGCATTAGGCCCTATATAGATAGAACGAGGGAGTATCTCTTTGTTCCATATTAGTTGTGGCTCGTTTAATACAATATGTGTAGTATCTTGATTTCATCATCTAAAGTGCATGTAGGATTTACTTCAAATAGTAATAGTATAGTCTCAACATACTACTGTATATTCATATTCTTTGGATTCTTTCAACGATAGTACTCCCTCCATTCCAAAATATAGTGCGCCCACGTTTTCCAAGATTTAACTTTGACCATAAATTTAACTAGCGAGACCAACTGTGGCGGAGAAAAATTATATAATTAAAAAACTTCTTTTGAATACGAATTCACTGATATAATTTTTACTCCCGCCGTAAATCGGTCTTGATAGTTAAATTTACGGTCAAAGTTGAAGCACGTGAATAGAGAAAGCACTATATAGTGGAATGGAGAGAGTACATGCTTTGCGTTTTGTTTGCTACGTACGGTGGCGTGTGTCAGCCGCTCGTGGTGTTTTCCTCCGGTCCGGCCGGCCGGTCAGCAACAGAATATGGCTTTGTTGTCATTTGTCAAACATATAGTACCACCGCATGCTTCCGTCCCAGCAGTAGTAGTGTAGGAGTATTGAATAAACTGAAAGCAGGTGTTCTGTACTGGACTGAACTACAAGTCCACTGCCACACACATCCTTCGTGTCAACGTCTCTTCAGTTTTAATGTCCATCCATCACCATTTCTTCGCAAGATAACTTTGGTCCACCCTCCGGTCAAAAAAGCAGTACTGTCTGGTTTTTTATTTACTCCGTACAATAGGTTCTTCTTACGTCAAACATTGTAAATTTTGACGAAATTTACAAACGATTTTTGTGGGAGGTTATAAGTGAAATTGTTAACATCGGCTAATATTCTTGAATTTTGTCCTAAGCTCCAGTAATTTTAAATCTTGTTTTAGCTTGTACTCCGAGGTGTTATGACTCAAGACTTTTCTTCTAAAAACCTTGCCATTTCTCTGTGTCCAAATATTCTAGCATCCGAGAATGATGATGTCTAGCCCTATAGGCTTCGGCAGTTTCTGACATCCAAGCAAAATTTTATCAAAAGGAGAGATGCCTCTCTATCTGTTAGGAAAAAAAGTATTTCCTAGCAATCTTTGTGCAAATGAGCAGTCCCAAAACAAATGTAATAAGGTTTCTTCCATGCATTAAAATAAACTCATAGCTTTTCAGGTGTATAGCTTTCCTTTTAAGCAGATTTCTTATGTTCACCCTATCATGCAGAAGAAACCAGAAAAAAATTGTGCCTGGCCCTCCCCTTCAAGAACTTTTCCAAAGCCGTTTAAAACGATCTATGTATCTGACCCTGTCTTTAAGCTATTGTACACTAATTGAGGATACTTTGTGCTGGTGCTGGGACACACCCATGTGTCAAGTGCTCGTTTGTTGGATTGATGTTGCAAAAGATTCTGGAGATCATTTAATTGAGCAAATTCTTCAACTGAAAGAGGCGTGTGAAAGTGGTCAAAGATATCATGAGAGTTGATCATCATGTTCAGTGAAACCTTGTCATTGTTTGCAAATGAATGTAGCTCAGGGAAAAGATGGATCAAAGGCCTTTCCATCCAAGTATCACACTACGGTTTGACTGTTCTTCCATTACCAGCATTGCACGTTGCTAACTATGTGTAATATGGCAATAACTTAAGATGGAATTTCCACTACCTTGATCCTACCATTCTATCCCCTTGTAGTTCAAAAGCATAATATTTATTCCAAATCAAATTGACCCATGGAAGGTCTTCCCCGTTGAAAAAATTGTGAAGGCTCTTCATAAGCAAAGCTTTGTTGTGAAGAGCAATATCCAAAATGCGAAGACCACCTTGAATCTTGGGCTCGCAAACCTTGTCCAAAGCAATTAAGGCATGAGCAGAGTTCTCATGCCATACTTTCTCCAAAGGAAATGTCTGGTGTATTTTTAATCTGCTCAATAATACCTCCTGGTAAGCCAAGGGCACACATGAAAAAGATTGGAAGAGTAGAGAGAACATATTTGATTAGCTGCAACCTTCCATCGTAATCCATTAAAGTGGGAACACTAGCCCGTCTTCTTTCAATTGTCTGACAAACTAGAGCGAAATCACCATTTCTGCGTCTGTGATCACTCAGTGGCAGACCTAGATAAGTGAAGGGAAATGGCCCAATTTGTAACCCTAGGAGATGGAGCAATTTGTTCAGATTTTCCTCTCAAACATTAAGAGGTACCAAGATAGACTTGTTGTAGTTTATATGAAACCCAGTTTGAGAAGCAAAGTGTGCCAAAAGATTATCGACTTGTTGAATTTCGATCTCTTTAGCATGGAGCACTAAAATAGTCTCATCTGCATATTTAACAGGAAAGTCTAGAGCCGTTGGAGAGCTAATAGGGGTTTGAATGATATGATCTTGCAAATCTGCATTGTGTATAGATTGGAGTAGGTTAGCAGCCAGGACAAAAAACGAGGGGTGAAAAATGATCTCCTTGTCTGACACCTCTCTTGAATTTGAACTATTTTTCAAGAACTCTATTAAGCAGGACCGAGGAAAACCTAGAGCTGAAAAGCATCCTTATCTAGGAAATCCCTCTAGGGCCAAAGCCTTTGGTTTCCAAAATTTGAATGATCACCTCATGTTCAATCACGTCAAAAGCTTTAGCAAAGCCTAGCTTTAAAATCACTATTTCCTTCTTAGATTGGTGACATTGATGAATATACTCATATCTCCAATCCAGAAAATCTTGAATGGATTCCGGCTATCAAGAAACCATATTGACTGGTATGGACTAGCTAGAGAATAACTTTCTGAAGTCTATTTGCCAGAAGCTTGGTTATAATCTTAATTGTGCTACTGAGCAAATATATGGGTTGAAAACATATGGAGTTTGAGGGTTGTCCCTTTGGGGATTAAACTGATGAATGATCCATTGATTGATTGAGGCTTATTTTCCCATGGTAGAACAATACACATGCTAATGTGTACGCATGTAAGATTTTAGGTTGAAATTCCTTGAATTGCGAGTTACACAATAAAATCATGAACTTCAAGGATGAACAATACATATGCTAAAAAGCCACATATTTGTTTTTTGCGTAGCTCTCATTCTAACGTATTTCGACTTGGAAATTTACACATATGTAGATTATGTCCCTAGGTATATGTGTATTTTTGTTCAAAAAACTAAAATAGGAAAGTTTAAATTTTGAAGTCTTCCAATTCGACCTCCATGGAGTTCGCCTCCATTTGGCATTTTCGATGAGTGTAGGCATATATTCCTATTTTTGTGGTTGTGCCTTGTTTATATGTCCTTTTTACTACAAATAATGGTTGTGTGCATCATAATGATGCAGTGGCCGGGCCATCCTCATTTATAAAAAAACTTCTCATGTAGAGACCAGAATGATAGGGAAGTAGTAGGGTTCGATCTAATCTCTCTCACGATCACGAGTGTTTAGGTCTTGATTACAACTCAGGTATGCAAGAATTGGACGAACGGAGAGGAGAAAGGGGAACAGGGTTCATAGCCAGTGCCATCTGTTAATCCACTGGATGCCTTCTTCATCGGGAGGAAGGGGTTAACTTGGTGTGCGTCTTGATGGGATTCATTGGGGCCAGTTCCCAGTCACCTTGGGATTGAACTTGGCCTCGCGTCGTGGGCATCCCTCTCTTGGCCCAAAGTCACTAACGAGCAAGGCCAACATGTCAGGCATGCTGACATCCCCCCTTCTTGTGACGAGACTTGCCCCAAGCCTCAGCTTGAGGGAATCAGGCCAAGAGCGCGGCTTGGCTCTCCATAGGTGATGCCAAGCACATCGCTCAGCGACCATCGCACCTTGAACTACTCGATCATTGAGCCCACCGCCTGGCGCCAACATGTTTGCAGGATTTCCATGGGTGTTGCCATATCCGTGTCAACATGCAAATTTGGGGATTCATTGGTACCTAGAAGGAGAGCGCACCGAAGCAAAGACACGTGAAAGACATGATGAATCGTGGCTTCTGGCGGTAGTTGCAGCTTGTACGCGACTATGTGTATCTTGGCGATGATCGGGAAGGGCCTGAAGAACTTGGAGGTTAATTTGTGGTTTGCACGCGGGGCCACCGACGAATGGATGTATGGCCAGAGCTTGAGGAAGAACTTGTTGCCCACTTCGAATTGTCGCCACGATCGTTTCTTGTCGGCTTGGGTCTCAATGTATTGTCGCGCGCAGTTCAGGTGTTGATGAAGGATGTCCTGAATCATCGTTTGGTAAAGCAGCGTAGATACATCTCAAGGCGCTCATTAACCCGCTTGGTCTGCCTATCCATCTCGTGGTGGTTGGTTATTTTCAAGCACAACTCTAAGCCGGCGTACTTGAAGAGCTCCCGCCGGAGGTGGTTAGTGAAGACTGGGTCACGACCGGAGACGATGTCGCGTGGGGAAGCCATGTTGTCTATCAGTCTATGTAGTTGGTTCATGTAGAGGAGCCACCTTAGACGCGATATATGGGTGTGCCACGAGCAAGAAGTGTGCAAACTTGGTTTGTTTGTCGACGATAACTAGGAGGCAGTTAAACTTGCCTGATTGGGGCATGCCATGGACCAAGTCCATCATGATTATCTCCCACGACACGGATGGTATTGACAGTGGTTGAAGCAGCCCTGGTTTGGCAGCTTGATCCGACTGCACATGCTGATAGGTTTGACAGCATCATATGTAGTTGTGGATATGGATCTTCATCTTTGGCCAAGTGAACAGACGATGGACATGAAAATAAGGCGCTGGGATCCCAGAATGCCCCCCATTGGGCTATCATGGAACGCTACAACAATGTGTTGTTACAACAATTTTGACCCCCAAGCAAATGCGACAGCGAAACCGAAGCAGGCCCTGGGTGATAGTGAAGCACCCTTTTGGGTCAAGTCGGATGCCCAGTTGTTCAAGCAATTTTTGTGCCCAGGGATTCGAGTTGTAGCTGGTCAGGATATCGTCCAACCATGCAGGCTAGCAGTAGGTGATCGCAGCAAGCACTTTCTCTGGTTTAGCGCGCTACAGTACATCCACTACGGTATTTTCAGCCCTTTCTTATATTTGATCGAATATCGCAGATCCGGAAATTTCGTGAACACCTTATACTGCCACAGTGTTCATAGCATTTGCTCTTCCAGGTGGATCAGGCTCTTTTGATCATTGTGAATGACGAACTCTTCGTACCACGGGTATGGTCGTCAATGGTCCACGGCAATGATCACTACGAGGTACTACTTCTCATAGGTTGACAAGTGAAAGAGCATGGTGCCCCCATGTTTGGTTTTGGTAATTGATGACAATCACTATGGACTAATGGTTGCTTTGAGTTATACTTTAAGGTTTGTCCATAGGAATTGCTTGAATACCATATGTCAGTTTCAAGGTTATAAGACGGAGATTATGTGTCGACCAAGGTGCTATTCAAGGAGTTATCCAAAGATTGGTCTTGTGAGAGTTTGAGCCTATTACAAGCATGTCTTGAGGAAGAAGTTTGTGTGAACATTCATGGTTACCTTCAAGTCATCATCTCAATGAAGAGATTAGTAAATATACAAGATTGATCAAGACAAAGTGCTAAGAGTGTATTCAAGTTTATCAACAGATAAAGCATAGAATATGTACCAAATGGGATAGTGTGATCTCACGCGTTGTCCATTATGGTTTGTGAACTAACCCATGATCTATGTGTTTGGTGTTTCTATGCAGTGTTAGGTATCTTTCCATGGGCTTGCATCAAAAGGAAGATTTCGTATATCCCAAGATAGGATGGCATCAAGTGGTGATTTTCATCAAGGTTGCGGTGTGCAAGTTCAAAAGAGGAGCATCACGAAGAGATCACATGCTTGAACTTTGCCGACCATTTGGTGATAATGGTCTTGTGAATATGTGCCTAAGAGTGGCTCTCCCATAGTGGAGTATGGGGAGCAAATTGTGAGTCTTCACCAAGCCTGCGCTAACAAAAAATGTGTTCCAACTTGAGGTGGTCAAGATCATCATCATCTAGCTCAAGTGGATTATGCACAAGGCAAAGGTTTGACCTTGATAGATTTTCTATTTTACCGGTCTCATGTTGTTAGTGGGGAGACCGGGTTATAGCATTAATTGTCGTACTATCAAGGGGGGCTCTCGAGTGAGTAGCTTGATCATATCATTTGTACATAACTAAAACCATTGCATACTTGGCATCATCATATTTCTTGGTTCTTTTTTGGTTTTTCTCTATCTGAGTTTCATAGCTTATGGTTATCATCATGACAAGCTCATGTTCATTGAAAACGGATTTCATATGCATCTTCTAGTATGTTTTCAATGTTGGAGTTTTTGCCGGTTCTTCTCTTATGGAGGTAGTACCGCTTTTTGGCATACTCTTTCTTGTTTTAAAGATTTCCAATCTTGTTTTCACAGCTCTTGTTGTTAGCTTTCTACCAAGCTTGAGTTCGTCAAAATCGGAGTTCGTTTGCAGAAGTTATAACTATTCTGGCTCTGCTGCTATCTAATTGGAGGTAGTACCACTTGTGCATAACTATAGGTAGTACCGCTTATTCTTAGGAGGTAGTACCACTTGTGCGGCACTTCAGCAGTTGTGCCATGCGTACTACCATGAGGATCTCTATTTCCCATCGATAACTAGCGGTAGTACTGCTTACACCTTAAGAAGTAGTACCGCTTATACTTAAAGGTAGTACCGTTTGTGTGATACTTCCACCGCTGTGCCGCACATACTACCGTGAGGATTTTTTGTTACCCACCAATATGTGGAGGTAGTGTCGCTCCCTTATGTGGTAGTATCGGTTAAGCATTTCTAGAACATAACGGTTAGCTTCATGGGGTCCTATAAAAAGGGGTCTTCTTCCACAAAGCAACAAAGTTATTGCAGCACGATTTTCTCTTCCATTGCTGGCCTCCAAAAGCTTTGCCTTCTCCCCATTCCTCCCATGAATCTTGCATCTTTTTTAGCAAAAAGAGAGAGGAGATCTAGATCTACATTCTCCACCAATCCATCTATCCTCTTAGTGAGGGGAACCTTGTGGATCTAGATCTTGGAGTACTTTTGTGTTCTCCTTGTTCTTCCTCTCATATTCCTACATAGCTTTCGTTGCTTTGGTGGGATTTGAGGGTGAGGGGCTTGATCACTTCGTGTGTTCTTGTCATTGCATTAGCTGCATCAATTTCAGTTCTCTACGGTGATACGTGGGAGTGAAAGTTGAGAGGCTTATTACTCTTGGATTTGTGTTGGAAATATGCCCTAGAGGAAATAATATTTGTATTATTATATTCCCGTATTCATAGTTATTGAGTCTATATTCTATGCTATAACTATTATGATCCTGGAATATGTGATTCACTGGAAAAATCATATGCACATGTGGAATGATAAACGGTTAAATAAAGGGTTCCTAGTCTTGCCTCTAGGACTAGCTCAAGTGTTGTTGGATCACGTTTTTTAGATCTTAGGTTATCGCTAAGTGTAATGATAGTCCTAAAACAACATTGAGATTATGACGTTAGAAGAATGATCATATTGAATCGACCAATCTTGTCTGTTATGAATTGAGTTAATATTGTCTGTAATCAATTGTAATAACACAGAGTGTTAACGTGTGTTTTTGCTCCTTAGAACATGAGAGTATCATGGTCACTTCTTGCTGCACGGTGGGCTTTGGGGTTTCTCAAATGTCTCGTGTAACACGGTGATCATAACGACAACTTACGGGTTCATCGGAAAGTTTGACAAGTGGCCGGATAACTCGAGAGTGGGATTTGCTCCTCCGACAATGGAGAGATATTCTTAGGGCCCTCTCGTTGGGACGACATCAATCATCTTCTGGCCATACACAGGTGACCATGTCACCCGGATGCGGGAACACAATAACGAGAAAGAAGAACAAAATCGGCAACGAGGATTTCTGTATAGTGAGCATAGTGATGACTCTGGAGGATACTGATGCATCCTGGGTTTTGTGAAATATCACGAAGCAAATGGAACATGACATGATAACCAAAGGTTCACTTGAATATCATTCATGTGCTCATAGGGATCGATATGGACATCCACAGTTCCGCTGTCAGTCATTGAACGAATGGTTTCATTCATGTCTGTGAGTTACGAAACCTACGGGGTCACAAGCTTAAGGCAATCACTAGTGCAATGACCTGCTATGCAAAATATTTTTACCCCCTTTCCGCGACCGAGTTTTAAATTGTCGCCTTGCCTGTGTGTGCGATAGGTGGGGGGGGGGGGTCCTTCCCACACGACCCAGAAACCGTCGGGGATAGGAAGTAGAAATGCATATGTTTTGCAGAACTAAGCGTATGCGATGTACGCATCTATTCCAAACGCAATTCATCATACAACTATTTGTGATATATTGAATATCCCAAATGCTCCATCCTGGCTAGTCGTGTGTGCTGGCATTACCATCGCACATACTATTCTGTGGTGCAACGTTTATGATGCGCGCCCCATCACAAACAGTTCATGATTGTAAAGTGTGTATGATAAGGAGACTATCACACACATTCACTTCTCCTGAACCGTATGCGATATATAATTAAGAAGATAAGTTAATCATTGGACGAGTGTTGGATAGGTTTACGAAACTCCTGATTGCTGTAGCAGTGTCGGATGGGATAACTATTGCACACACTATTTTGTGGTGCAATATTTACAATGCCTACGACACACTATTTTATCGGATGGGATAACTATTGCACACACTAGTTTGTACAATAAGGCGACTATAACAAACATTTAGTTTGGTTGCAACATTTTTGATATTGTCTCACATCACACACGCTTTGCAAACAACAACTGTGTGCATGGTTGCACACATTTTCTCTCCGTGAACCATGTCGGGTTATGATGTATATCACACACATTGTGCTTTATAGACCGTGTGCACTGTAATGACCTACAGAGCGTATCTTAACCGCTGCAATTTAAAATTGTACAAAATTTGAATTTGTAAGTAGCCAATAACTTTATTCATATCCATGAGGTTCAACAACCAATGCACTATTCGATTCACAGGTACATATGTTCAAGAATTACATAAGCACCAAATAAAGAATGATGAACCAGGGTTGTATACTTGTATTAAAGACAATAAAGAAAGAGGTGAAAACATTCTGGTTGCTAAACAAGGTGAAGCAGAATGCCCATATTGTGCCCTCATCCATGTTGAATGCACACATAACTCTAGTCCAACCCCTTGTGATGGCCGACCGTCCATCCTTCACTGTCTTCATGAGGACTTCTAGTTAGTCATTGTAATCTGGTAGAAATGCTTTAACCTTTGCATGTCCACCAATCATGTAGTTTGAGAGGAAGAAGATTCAGACATTGTTATCTAACACTCATTATGGGTAGTAACAAGAAGGCTACAAAGTTCTTACTTACCATCCTACAGTTCACTGTTGTCTTGGATAAAGTGTAAAAAATAGTTTAATTGCCATCTTTTGACCCATTTTACTAACAATATTTATCAGTTTCCTCGCTTGATGCTGGTTCATGAATATTTCATTGCCCCATATGCAAAAAGGGTCGAAGCGCGGATCTTTACCAATGACATATGTACCTAGAAGCATCAGGTTAATATTAAAAGCTAAACTGCAAGTGCACAATGATGTAGTAAAACACTCCCTCCATCCCATTATATAAGATCTTATCACATCCAATATACTCACATATTGGATGAATTAACATCTCATATTATGGGGGCGGAGGGAGTTTATATAAGCCATGCGATGAAACTAACCTCGACAGAAAACAACAGTCGTTCCCAATAATATCCTATGTAAGTACATCGAAAGGCTTGTTAAGCACAACATGCTAAACATCAACCAAATATATCCATGGTAGACAACATAATCTCCAAATGATAACTTAAGTGTGCAGGTTTAAGCATGCTAGTTAAGCAAAACAAGAAGGGAAAGGTGTGTTAACTGCAACAAGCCTAACATTTAACAACAAGCAAATATAGTCATTCAAAATGTTAGGCCTGCAAAATACCAGTTCGAATGACTATATTTTCTTATTGTTAAATGCTTGTCGTTAAGCATTTGCAGGCAAATATAGTTATTATTAAATAAAAATGGAAAGGCGTGTTAACTACAACATGCTTAACGACAACCAAATATAGTCATTGATAGTGGTATTGATGAAATTGACCGGCAAAGTTCATACTTGCACATATAGAACATCACGTTGTGAATAACCGAAATAAACAAGGCATACTACAAACAACCAAACATAGCAATTTAAATTGGACATATGCTAACTACAAACAACTGAACAACCAAAAACCGTTAAAAGATGAATATGCTTGCTACAACAAACTTAACAACAAGCAAATATAGTCATTCATAGTGGTATTGTTGAAACTGGTATTGATGAAATTGAACTGCATAGTTCATACTTTCACATATAGAACATCACGTTGTGAATAACAGAAATAAACAAGCCATACCATGAACAACCAAAGAGAGCAATTGCAACTGGACATATGCTAACTACAAACAGTCGAACAACCAAAAACCGTTAAAAGAGGCATATGCTTGCTACAATAGGCTTAACAACAACCAAATATAGTCATTCAAAGTGGTATTGTTGAAACTGGTATTGATGAAATTGAACTGCACAGTTCATACTTGCACATATAGAACATCACATTGTGAATAACATAAATAAACAAGGCATACTACGAACAACCAAAGATAGCAATTGAAGCTGGACATATGCTAACTACAAACAACCGAACAACCAAAAAAACATGAAAAGAGGCATATGCTAGCTACAACAAGCTTAAAAACAAGCAAATATAGTCATTCATAGTGGTATTGTTTAAATTGCATAGAACGTAGTTTGTGCTTAAACATCAAATTGTATAATTGGACATCACAATGTGAAAAAAGAGGGGGCGTATTACCTACACCAGGCTTAACAGGAAACAAATATGGTCATTGAACTGGTATTGATGAAATTGTACTGCACATTAAATAGTTGCATATAGAGCACCACATTGTGAATAACTGAAATAAAATCGCATACTGCAAACAACCAAATATAGCAATTAAAACTGGACATATTCTCACTACGAAAGTGGCTCGACAAAACAAATCATGGGTTTTGCCCTTGTGAAGAGGCACGTCAAAACAAATCATGAGTTTCCTCACTTGTCACAGACGGGCTCCTTCCCATTGGAAGAGCATGAACTCTGGGTGCGCTACATGTTAAGGCAGATGGGATCCTTCCCCTTGGAAGAGCACGACTATAGGGTGCCCTCCCTGATGTCGCAGATGGGCTCTTTCCCCTTGGAAGAGCTGGACAAGGTGCTCTCCTCGTAGTCGTCGTCGATGAGGTCTGACTTGGCAGCGAAGGATCCCAAGCTTGTGTCGTAGAACCCGTCCTTCAGAAATAACAAAAGGGGCTGATGGGATGAAGGATGGCCAATTCTTGACAGTGAGCCATAGGAGATCAGCGGCAGGGCCATGGATAAGATCCATGGCGGTTGAGCCCAAGGGGTTGGGGTGGGCCTCTTAACCTGTGACATAGCCCGCGTTAGGCTGTCGCTGTCAACGACCTTGATGTCGCAGCCGTCATCCATGACATACGAACATACTCTAGCCCACTAATTGAGAGCATGCGGCCAGTCATCATCGTTAGCTTCCTCGGCGGCCACCTCACCGGGCGAAGATGCCGCGATAAACCTCTTTTGGGCCATTCGCTCCTCGAGCTCCTCAGGAAGCATAGTCAGGCTTAGGCAGCGATGCTTTGGAGTGGGGAAGGGGGATGGGGATCTGTGGGAAAGGGGGCATTTCGAATGCATCATCTAAGAAACTCAGGGCGGCTAGGGTACGAAGATCGGTGGGTGACCTGCACGGGCAGACCGACAGATGTTGACGATAGAGGTGCTGCGGTGGTGGTGGCGATGACGACCTTGCTAGGGTTTCGAGCGAGGGA